>NW_021621401.1:2599051-2654286 GCF_004785775.1 Grammomys surdaster | reverse complement strand
ACTATACTATACTACTATACTACATTGTACTGTACTATACTATACTACTATACTACATTGTACTGTACTATACTATACTATACTATACTATACTATACTATACTATACTAATTTTATCACCTTAAAGTCTTCCCAAGAAACTGACTTCTACCACCTAAGCTTAAATGAGCACAATCTTAGCTCCAGAAAATCACTCGCAGTCACTTTTCACCAGTAGCACAGCCTATGCTCATACTGTAAGAAAAAAAAAGTCAACTATAGTTCTCTCAGAAAATATCCCCTGAAATGAGAGTCTTAAGAAGCAACAAGGCAGAAAGGACTAAGGAAGCAGTCCAGGAGGTACATGGTTCCCAGGGTCTAATATACTTCTGAGCCCATCCCGAGCGATCTGAATCATGGGCAGCAGAGGAAGGCGGCCAACACATGGAGACAGCACAGCTCACCTGGGACTCGGGCAACATGAGCTCAGGTGCCACAGTCCGGGCTTTGCTGCTTGTCTGCTCAGAAAAGTCTAGACTCTGTTGGTCAGGCATGGCTGTGGGTAGGGAAGACCCACAGGATAGTTCTCATTTCTATCAACATCCTTAGTTCATTTATAAAACACAAGTAGGTCGTCAGTTCTCTTGAGTAGAGATTTGACAGTCTTCTGAGTATCAGGTTAGTACTAGCCTGCTTCTAATCTACCAGCTCCTGGAACCAGTCCCCTGTGTGCTTTCTTCGTAGCTGGTGTTGTAGTGCCAGGGGAATGTTAGTGATCCCCCAACACACATAGGCACCAATCTGACGCAACTCACAGCAGGGTCTTTATTCTATTCAAGCTAGCTCTGCCCTCTCCCCAGTGCACCACTGCCACGAAGGACGGTTTTGGTGGTGGAGCCCCGAATGTGTACTGGGGCGAGGCTTTATAGTCAGCAGCAAGCAGAGAGTATGTGTGCACAAATCTAACTGGAAAGCTACTGTGGCCTTTAGCATAATTGGCTGGTGCTGGGAGTCATATCGTAAACCTAACTTCTGCTCTACCCTGCATTGGTGGTCCTTAGGCAAGGGGTGGGCTTGTAACCTGGGGTGCAGGTTTGTTGGGGGAATAACCTGGAGACATTGGTCTTGTTGAGGGTGTAACCTGGAAATGCTGGTCTTATTGGGGATTAGTCTAGAGACTGGAACTAGGCTCAGGTTTTGTTGGGGGGCAACTTGGAAACTAATGCCTGTTAGTTTACCTGAATTCAAACTTAGGTCAGGTTCTCTAAAATGGACTCTGAACTTAAAAGACTTGGCATCTCAGTGTGTGTTGGGGGACTATTTATTTTTAATTTTAAAAAATAAAAGAGATATCAAATTCAAGTACTTGAGGGCTCTAGTATACAATAGAAAATGAACACTTTTTTTTCTGGTAGGAAAATTTCCACCCACCCCCTGCCCCTACTAAATAATGGTCCTCACTAATACCCTATAGTTTCCTGCATTAAACCCCTAGAGTATTTCACGCCTCTAGTGGCCAATTCAGATCCCAATTCCTTGGGTATTTTGTGAGAAGGTGGTGGCCACAAATCTTGCTTCATTTCTTCTCTTCCTCTCAACTGTTCTAAGAAAGAGAACTCACGATGTTATTTCCAGGGTTTTATGATGCAGATGTATCTCTACCCTAGGCCAAATCACCCACAGCTGGTACAGTATCTGAGAAAACATAGCTGTTACCAAAGCTGCTTTTACAGCTCCAAAGAACTGGATATCAAAACAAGCCAATGATATTCTGGTTCAACAAATTACCTGCGAAGGATCCAGATTCAATTCCCACCGCCTACATGGAGGCTTATCACCTCTTCAAGCACCAGCATTCGTGTGGTGCACAGACACACGTGGAGGCAAAACACTAGTACACATAAGATAATAAATAAGATATCTAAAGAAGAAATCTGTTCCTTAGCACAGCTTCGTCTCTCTGTATACTGCCTACTTCAGGCCACTGGCAAGGTCGGAAGTCACATCTTACTCTGCTTTGTCTCTCAGACTCTCTTTACATTCCTTTGTCAGTGGCTTCATTGTGACACTTTAAGAGATGTACACAATGTGCTCTGATCACACTCAATGCCTTCCTCTCATTACTCTCTGGTCCCTCTTCTAGTTTTGTGTCTTTTTTAAATGGCCAGTGAGTTTCCTCGGGGTTTCTGGTGCATGGGCATCTTACCAGTGGCTATACTACTGAAGAAAAACCATTAACTGTAGAAGTCTAGTGTGGTGACACACACCTTTAACCCCAGCACTCTGGAGATGGGGTCAGGTAGATCTTTGGGTCAGGTGCCATCTTCATCTACTTATTACAGACTAAGTTCTAGGCCAGCCACAGATACATAATGAGAATGTGACCCCAAAAAGAAAGTTAACTGTGATGAATCCCAAGGGAAGGCTACTACGAGGCCCCTCTCCCCAAAAACTAAGGAACTGAATACAATTTCTCCTGTTGGCCAGTTTTCTCTAATGTAAGGGGAGGTATTCAGAGAACAATGATAAAATAGAGTAAAAGTGTTGTTAATCCACCTGCCAGTTACTTTGACATGCCCTTTATTCTTTACAGTAGTCTTGAGGCTAGCAAGTGTCTGTTGCCTGCCTATAAATATACCTTAGCTCTGTACTGGTCAGCAAAGTAGGGACTAGACACTAGGAAGAAGAACGGTGCTTGTCCGAACTACAAAGGAACCACGATTGGTACTTCTCCTCACAGCTACTACAGGGACCTCTCTTCCTTCCGTATGCATTAGCCTCTTCCCTCTGACTTTCGCTATGCAGTGTTCACCTCGCTGTACGGTTTCTGCTTTTCTTTCCTGTTCGTGCCCTGCTTTCATCTTTAAGTCTCTGTGCTGGGTAGTTCTACATCAACTTGACACACACTAACATCAGTTTGGATAAGAGAATCTCATTTGGCAAAATGTGCTCACCAGACTGTGGGCAAGCCTGTGGTACATTTGCTTGATTGACAACTGACGTAGGAGGGCCCATCTTGTTGTGGGTGGTATCATCCTTGGGCTTGTAGTCGTGGGTGCTATAAGAAGGCAGACTGAGCAAACCATGGAGAGCAAGCCAGTACGTAGCACCCCTCCATGACCTCCAGGTCCTGCCCAGACTTCCCTTAGTGATGGACTATGATGTGGGAGTGTAAGCAAAATAAACCCTTCCCTCTCCAATTTTCATACAGACATGATGTTTCTTCACAGCAATAGAAACCCTAACAAAGACAGTCTTCTAGGGGCTGGAGAGATGGCTCAGTGGTTAAGAGCACTGACTGCACTTCCAGAGGTCCTGAGTTCAAATCCCAGCAACCACATGGTGGCTCACAACCATCTGTAATGAGATCTGATGCCCTCTTCTGGTGTATCTGAAGACAGCTACAGTGTATTCAAATATAGTAAATAAATAAATCTTTAAAAAAAAAAAAGACAGTCTTCTAATTTGCACACCCCTCCCTCCCTTCACTGCCCTGCATTTCTTAGAACTTAGGTTCTGCTAGGTATGGTGGCTCAGTCCTATAATTCCAGCTACTTGAAGGGCTCAGAAGGAGGGTTATGCATTCAAGGAATGTGTAGGCTTATATTAAGATTCTGTATCAAAACTGAAGGTTCCAAGCTGGGTGTGGTGGCACATGCCTTTAGCACTTGGGAGGGAGAGGCAGGTGGTCTCTGAGAGTTTGAGGCCAGCTTGGTCTACAGAGTGAGTCCCTGGACAACCAAGTCTACACAGAGAAACTTTGTCTTGGGGAAAAAACCAAACAAATCCTGAAGGCTCTAATATATAGTTCCAATTGCATGTTCATACACAGGCCTGATTAAACCCAGTGGGTTTTAAAACAAAAAGACAGGAATGAGGGAAAGGGAGTTTTAGGGAGAGAGGGAAAGCTGACAAAAGTAAGAGACTGGGGGGATGGGAATAATCAGAATGTATTATTTCATATATGAAATTGTCCAAGAAACAATTTAATTGATAAAAATAAATACAAACTTAAAAAATAGGGTGGGTGGTTCATCTGATAAAGTGGGTTCTTTGGAAAGTCGGTTGGATGATGTTTTGCTGGGGCAAACATGTGAAGGAACGTTTCATTAAAGTGAACACAGGTGTGAAAGGCTCAGGCAGACTTGTGAAGGAATGTTTGGCTGAAGCAGACACAGATAAGGATGTTCGGCTTAAGCAAGCACAGGAAAGGACAGGTGATGAAGGATTCTTCACTAACAGCACACGTGTTGGCCTGCCTTACATTGCACAGTTGAGCTGCATTTGTCAGGACTCTATAGAGAGAAATGCACCAAGAAACTTCTGGTGGTGTGCTACAGTTTGCCACTTCTGTAGACTCTGGCTGATTGGCAGAATGAAGTCAGCTGAGACAGAACTACGTGCTAAGGCAAGACCCATGGAAGATACGTGATGTTCGAAGGGTTTAAATAGGACTGTATGGACAGTGACAGAGGCTGAGCTAGGAGCTAGGCTTGCTTATAGAGCTAGCTGTGCAATGGTTGTGGGTCTTGCTTCTTCACTGATCTTTTCTTCCCTGAGAGAGGCACAGCAGAGAACTTCTCCTGGCCTTCCTCTTGGTCCTCCTGCTGATTTGAGCTGAGGCTGAAGCCTGGCTGTCTCTGCTAGGTAGTACTACAGCTGCTGATTCCTGTTTGCTATCCTGACTTTACTGAACTAGACTGCTGCTATCCATCATGTATTTGCGAGTGGCTTGAGCTGCTGCTACTAACCTGTGAACTGAAATGCCTATTTCCAGACAGCACAGACGGGAGTTATTCCAAAGAACTTTTCTAAACAGGTCTACTTCCCCTGTATCCTTTCTTTTCCATTACCTCTGGTAGGTGATGGGCTACAAGGGAGGTTAAGGATAAAATAAGGTTTGAAAAATAAGGTTTGAAAAAGGTAAAGTGACAATAGATGATTGTGAGCCACTTTGTGGATGGTGGGACTCAAACCCAGGCTAGCCAGAGCCTCAAAGTGAGTCCTTGTCGGATGGGGAAGTGGAGTGGGAAACTGGAGACAAAGCAAGAGAGTAAACAGAAAGCAGAACTTGTGATTAACGTGTCATTTTACATTTCTTTGAGAGCTACTGAGACCTGTAAGTGAGGCTTCATGGGCCTCCTTTCCTTGTGGCAAACGGAATTCCTTTCCCACCATGCTATGAGCATTCAAATAAATGGTCAATTTGTTGTTGTCTACCAGGGCTCAAGAGGCATGAGGCTCTTCCTGCCTTTGTATCCACATAAGATACATCCACTTCCGAGATGATACTGGCCAGTCTTCTCAAGCAAGCAATGGCCAGGTATAAAAGCGTCAGAGAAGGTAGGGAAGTTTCTCTAGGGCGCATGGTGGCTACTGCGCTGCTCTTTCCACAGCAGGCACGGTGCGGTTGAGGGTACCGGTATGGGTGCGCATGCAGGTCCAAGAGCGTGGCCCTGAGTTGCGCCTGTGTGATGCCAGAAACCGGGCTTCCAGGCACTGCGGCTCTGCTTCGGCCAAGAACCGCTCAGAAACTCTGCAGTCTAGGGACCGCTGCCTCTTCACACCGGCCAACATGCTTAGCAGGGGCGGTCAAAAAGACTGTCTCGCAGCTGCGCAGCACTCCCTGAACGCCAGCCAGAGGCTGCGGGAGAGCCGAGCCTAGAGGGCAGCCACGTTGCACAGCCTCGCCCCGCCTCCTAGGCTTCCGGGAGACAGGCATCACCCTTTCCTTCGAGAAGGTTTGAGTGCACGCTCCACAGGAAGGGGAAATGTTTCCGAGACTTCACGTTGCCTCTTCTTACCCTTTCACAGAGGAGCCAGCGAAGCTTGCGTTTACAGATCTGTGCTGGTGCGAGCCCCCGGGGAGCTAACGTCATGGAGTTTTCAAATCTGCTGCAGTTTAGGGTGGCCCTGTGTAGTGACGGACAGGAGGGCGTCGCTGCTTTGCTTCCAGACCATCCCCATGGAGCTTTGGGGCCGCTGGCCAGCTAGTATCTGGGGTCATTGCTTGGTATGGCGGCCTTTCTGCCAGCTGTGCTCATTGTCTGTGCCCTGCCCTCATGCTCCAGCTGTGTTCACTGCCTGGACCCCGCCCTCCTCATGTGTGGCCAGGGAGCCCTTCACAGTTTCCTTTGGGGACCATGAAGGCTCTGAATGCCTACTAAGCCATGTGATGCTTTCCTCACAACTGTTAGTTTCTGTTTTGTATTTTTCTTGTAAGATAGGTTTTAACCTGTGAAATAGGAGTTTTCCTTGACAATGAAGTTGAGATTTAATAAGTCCCACACCTTCATTAGTGGCAGGTGCTAATCCACAATGTGGGCTTCCTGTTGTCATGAAGTCTGCTTTTTCCCGTCATTGTACTTCCCCAAAGGTGAGAACATTGTTTTCATGTTCTCTAGCAGTGCCTAAGCATAGCCACCTGCGGAAGATAGGTTAGCCATAAATGTGTACATGAATTTTGGATTTGGGGTGATCTCTACATTTTTGCAATTATACCAGTAAAGGGATTATTTCTTAAGTGTATTCTACATAGCCAGCATTAGTTTCCAATAAGCTTATATATCAACAGTCTATACAGATTTGACCAGTTGCATGCCTGTGGAGAACACAAGGCAATAACAAGGCTAAACAACCTTGTGAGAGTCGGAAGGAAAAGGATGATCTGAGTGCCGACATTATCTAAGGCCTCACGGGGTTTTACTACAGCACATTCAGGACATATGCCAAACAAAAGGAAAAGCTAAGAGGTTGAACACTGGAGAGAATGGGTTGTAAGACTGGAAATATGCTTTTCTTTGTCCCTTTTAAGCATTATAGATTAATCGGACACTAATGAGCATTGCCTGTCACATTGCCTGTCAACACTCCTTAGCAATCTGACAGGCCTTGCTTTTTTTTTTTTTTAATTTTTTGTGCCTGTTTTGTTCCTATATGCTTTGTGTCTGTTGCCTGTTGAGAAGAGGCAGCAGATCCCCTGGAACTGGACTGGAGATAGTTGTGAGCCCCTGCACATGGATGCTGGGACTTGAACTTGAGTCCTCTGGAGAGCAGCCAGTGCTCTCTTAACTGCTAAGCCATTTCTCTACCCCTAGACATGCTTTCCTAAATCCCAGTTATTGCTCCAGTCTCGGAACCAAAGTACATCAAAGCCCTTACTTTGTGCAGAGGTGCTGGTTACTTTGCCCAGTGCTGAGCACACAATTAAAGCTATCAACTGAATGAAATGCTCCATGTAGTGTCCTAGATCTCATTAGTAAGCCTTAGTCATAAGGAGAAACTTGGTTAAAGGCAGAAGGTTAAAGAGACCCTGTGGGGAAGAAGCAAAGCAGGGCACAAGTGGCCAATAGGACCAATGATAGTTGCCTATCCTCCCTGTGGGGCTACCAAAGCTGCACCTTTTGATTTCCTCTTCCTCTGGGCTGTGCTTTAGAAGTAACTTATGTGCAGCCAGGGAAGAGTAAAAGCAAGTGCATTGAGTTCATACTGAAAGACCCACAGAACTCATATTGGATTGAATGTCAACTATCTGGTTACTGGCTAACAAGTGCTTTTTCTTTTGCTCCTCATAATAGATGCTACTTGTTTTAACAATAACTACTTTTCCAAGACCTGGAGTCTGTATGTAGAACTACGACTCTGCCCCCAAGTTCCTGATTGCTAAATAAAGATGCTGATGGCCAGTAGCTGGGTAGAAGACACATAGGTGGGGTTAGGTTTCCCAGGCTTGGGGTACGAGGAGAACCACGAGGGGAAGAAAGTGGAGGAGGAAGCTGCCACCAATGAAAGTAAGGAGTCAAGAGAACATGGCCCTGTAGGCTGGCCATGTGGAGTTAAGAGCAGCCCAGATGAGACATGCTACACAGTAAGTAATAACTCAGGGTTATCAATAGGCAAATGGATTCTAGTCCCATGGAGGGTATTTGCCCAGATATTGTGCTGTTTAAGGCTTATTGTAAATATAAAGGTTGTGCATGTCTTTCATCTAAGACTTAAATGGCAAAGGTAAGGTAGAAAACTCAGGCCAGGGTTTAAATACTTTCTACAATTCAGAGGATTTTATGCAGTTGGGACATAAAGGGACAGTCAGGCTCTGACCTTTAAAAGAGAAGTAGCTGAGGTACTAGTCATTTTTCTCCTTTTTCTGACATTTGTTTTAATAGCACCTGGAGTGAATTACAGTGGTAGCTAGTTCTTCCCATGTAGTTGTGTGACCGGAATGGAAACCCCGATATCTAGGGCAGGGCATTTCAGAAGACTTGGGATGGCTCTTAGCATCATCAGGAGAACCTGAAAGGGAATACTAAGGGGATAGAGCTACAGAATGTCCCATATGGGGAGCTTTCGGGAAACAGTTGATCAGACACCAGCATCTGAATTCTTCAGGCAGCTGAATATTGGTTCAAAGTAAGTTTTAAAAAAATTTACATTGAGGAAAAATTCAACTCTGAAATACAAAACATATATCATTTAATACCCTGATGTAAGTTTAGGAAAACAAATGAAAGGAAAGATTTTTTTGTTATTTATTTTTATTTATTTATTTTGGTGGAGCTTCAGGCTGCTGAGGAGATTTGCACACTGCTCGGGATGAAGAGACTAGAACTAGGAACCAAGAAGCATACGGAGAACATGTTGAGAACACATTGAGCCATTTTGACAAAAACTGTGATAATTAAAGAGGAAAAATTACATTTAGCCCAGCTATACAGTGAGGAGAAAACTGAGCTCTTTTGGAAGTCAATGCAGAGAACACTCAGGTAAGTAGAAACGATATCCACCTACCAGGGAGGAAAATAAAGAATGGTTGTCTGTTCTTATGCGTACAAATACAGGTGGAACTGATAGGCGAACATCATTAGCCACTGGGAAAGCAAAGGTGCCCAAAAGTGTGAAAGAGGACACATCATCTGTGGTACACAAACCTGGGGAAGACATTTTGTTCACAAGAGAACTGTTTTCAGAATGGTTCTTTCAAACTTCTGATCAGCATTTTCAGCTTAATGATCTAGGGTTGGGTGAGGAAGACATCAGGGCATTGGTATTTCTGGACAACTCTCCAGTTCATCCTTCTGCGGAACCATTAGCCAGTGAGGATGGTAGAATAAAATACATGTTCTCTCCCACTAATGCTTCTATTTTGATTCAACCAATGAATCAAGGTGGGACCTTCAGCTGCAAAGGGCTTTATAGATGGGAATAACTTGAAGAGTCTTAGAATCTTTGGGGAAAGGGAGAGTGAACAGGATAAAAGAGAAAAGGGGATTTCCAAGATTAAGATGTATAATGTGAAAAGTGCCATTTTTAACAGTAGCAGACACACGGGAAATCTCCTTTACAGAAAGGAAACTGTGCGACCTTCAAGGACTGAAGTTACAGAGGGATTCCTGAGAAAGGTGCAGATGTAAAAACCAAGCGGGGCACACAGGATAAGGTAAAATGGAGGTGGTGAAGAGAAAGGTTCCCCCACAGTCCCCCCTCACCCCCCAAAAAACCAAACCCAAAAAGTGAGGCAGTAAAGGAAGCTGTGAAAAGGACGGAGCCGAGAGTAGACTGTGGAGCCGAGAGCGGACTGCAGACCCTAAGTTCCTTACTGTTTGGACTCCTTCTTAACTTTGCTGATGCCATACCTGAATTTCAAATAGTTTCTTTCACACTAAGAGATGCAACAAAAATATAGCCAAAAAAGAATTTGGGAGTAAAATCCATTTAAAAATTGTTGGATTTTTGAAAACTAGATTTCCTAATATTAAGGATACTGCCAATATGCCTTCAATTTCTGGCTCTAGTAATCAGACTATGTAAAGATATTTGGAATATGTGGTACAAATGTGCTGTTGACACTTTTTAATCAAACATGTCATTTTCCTATCAGTGTCTACTTATATATTGGCTAGAATATAATTTGAAAATAAATGTGCATTTCTTTAAAGGTATATTGTTTTCTTTCTGTTTACAAAAACAAGGATCTGAGTAATGAATTATCATCCCAAATTATATAAATTGTAATGGCTATGCTAAAAACATAGGTTCAAATTCTACCATGTAATTGACTAGTAGAGCACATATGTAGTATACACCAAGATCTTGGTTTCATTCCCCAGAATTAAAAAATAATAATGTATGCCACATAGAGGAGGAAGGGGCTCCTCCCAAGCCCCTAAGAGGAACTAACAAGGAGTCTAAACTGGCCATGAGCAGATTAATTTATGGCTGCCTACATGGTCTTATTACCCACAGGGAAGTTTAACCAACGATAATTACAATATTACAAAACAGGAGCTGGGCAGTTGGCTCAGTAGTTAAGAACACTGACTGTTCTTCAGCTGATCCAGGTTCAATTCCTAGTCCCCACATGGCAGTCCACTCTAGCTCAGGGGATCGAAGCTCCTCCTGCACCACACCTGCCTGGATGCTGCCATGTTCCTGCCTTGATGGACTGAACCTCTGAACCTATAAGCCAGCCCCAATAAAATGTTGTCCTTGTAAGAGTTGCCTTGGTCATGGTGTCTGTTCACAGCAATAAAACCCCAACTAAGACAGAAGTTGGTACTGGGAGAGGGGTATTGCTGTGATAGGCCTGACCATGCTTTTGTTTGGAAAAATGTGGATTTTGGGACTTTGGATTTAGAAAGCCATGGAATGTTTTAAGTGGGGCTTAATGAGTCATACTAGTAGGAATATGGAAGACTTAGTTGCTGTGAGTGATTTGAACTATGCAGAACGGCCCAAGAAGTTTCAGTGGAGAACTTCAGTATGTGGTCTAGCGACTGTTTTTGTAGTATTTTGGTGACAAACACGGCTACTTTTTGCCCTTGTCTGAAGAGCTTGCCTGAGGCCAAGATGAAGAGACCCAGATTAACTGCACTGGCAAAGGAAGTCTCAGAAACGCCCGTCAGAGACCTTGTTCTCTGGTTAAGTCTCATGAAAAGAGTTTTGAATAAGCATAGAAAGGAAAAATATAAAATAGATAGTTTGAGTATTAAAGGGGCACTAGGAAGTGAAATGGAGCTGAATCCTGTGTTCAAAGATATTAAATTGAATTAACAGAGTTGTAACCTTGGGACAAGACCCTACCCAGCTAAATTTAGATCTAGGCATGGTGGTACACACTTTTAATCCCAGGAGATAAAGCCAAACAGATCTCTGAGTTCAAGGCCCATCTGAGACAGAGTGAGTTCTTGGTAAAGAAAAGCTTAAATCCAGGCATTGGTGGCACACCCTTTAATCCCAGCACTTGGGAGGCAGAGGCAGGTGGATTTCTGAGTTTGAGGCCAGCCTGGTCTACAGAGTGAGTTCCAGGACAGCCAGGGCTACACAGAGAAACCCTGTCTCCAAAAACCATTAAAAAAAAAAAAAAAAACACTGAAGGTAACACTGAAGTTGCCTTGGAGAGCCCAAGATGCTAAAGATGCTGGAGTTGTAGGATACCTGCTGAAGAAAGCTGCTAACCAGGAGTCAAACCAGCCCAGGAGAAAGAAGTTTGTTACAGATAACAAAGATAAAAAAGGAGTGGAGATCTGAAGACCACTTTGACATCAGACATGGAGATGCAGTGTTTGGAGTGTGCCCACCTGGTTTCCTGTCTTGCCTTGAGGATTATAGTTAAGTGATTGGCTGAGTCTCAGAAGGGACTTTGAATTTTGGAGTTTTAACATTGTTGAGACCATGGGAGTTTGGAAGCTGGACTAAATGTACTTTTTAATTACGCTATGGCTAGGTAAGGCCCCCACAGACGCATGTGTTTGAACAAGCCTCCATAGAGGCCAGGGAGTCGAATGCTTTGTATATGTTTGGCCCAGGGAGTGGGAATATTTGGAGGTGTGGCCTTGTTGGAGTAGGTGTGTCACTGTGGAAGTGGGCTTTAATACCCTTGTCCTAGCTGCCTGGAAGTCGGTATTCTGCTAGCAGCCTTCAGATAAAGATACAAACCTCTTAGCTCCTCCTGCACCACACCTTCCTGGATGCTGCCATGTTTCTGCCTTGATGATACTGGACTGAACTTCTGAACCTGTAAGCCAGCCCCTGTTAAATGTTGACCTTATAAGAATTGCCTTGGTCATGGTGTCTGTTCACAGCAATAAAACCTGAAGACAATGGATCCTGAGGAATGACACTACAGGTCCTCTGTCATCTACATATCCACACATTTAAGAAAAATCCAGGCTCAGGAAACTGTTCCTATCTGGCCCGCCTGAATGTAGCACCAACAAACTCACTACCTTACTAATCTTAACATGGGTGGAATCCTTTATTTAGTCTGCCACTGGTACCTTATCTGGGGTGACAGACACTTATTTACATCTGCCCAGGAAAAGGTACACAACACATAGTAACACCAGTTAGACCATGTAATATCTGCATGGGTGATTTTATACTGTGTGTGTATACCATCCAAGTAATAAGCTGCTTGGTGGCATAGCAAGTGTAGACTATGCCACCCACTTTGTGGCACCAGGATCTTACCAGTCCTGTCCTAGTCCATGGGACCAGACCCTGCTCCTACACTGCAGATACTATATAAATCTCTGGTTAATCTACATTAATCTTCTCACCTTCCTTCCCTGCCCTCAGTCCTCAGACCACCACTGCTCACCTGTGAAAAAACTCCCTTAAGATAAAGGGAAATAAGAAAATGTTTTATGAGTTGGCCCAGAAAAACCAAGCTTTTGGACACACTAACCTGAACAAGAGCTGGGGTAAGAATGAGGACTGCTTTGACAGACTGCTGCTAATCCACTGCTCTACTATCTTTCCCCACAGAATAGCTAGATTAGTTAGATTTCTCTGGAGATAGTAAGATGGCTTCCTGGCATCTGATTTCCTACTCCTAGAGTGCTGGGTCCTAACTCTCTCAAAATAAAAACACTCTGTAGGAGGTGGTGGTACACTCCTTTAATCCCAGCACCTGGGAGGCAGAGGCAAGCATCTCTCCAAGTTCCAGACTAGCAAGGTCTACAAATGAGTTCCAGAACAGCCAGGGATACACAGAGAAACCGATAAACACTCCTCTTATTCCTACCCTAAGCCCACTTTCTATGACATAATGCTTTCCTCCTCCTAATTTTGCCCTGCTTTTTCTTTCCACACCATTAATAATCAATGGCTTTGTGAAGACCATTATTAGATTCCTTCCTGGGAACAAATTTTGCAAGACAAAAATATCTTGTCCTTAAAAAGTCTGATCTGGCCAGGCGGTAGTGGTGCATGCCTGTAATCACTAAACTTAGGCAGAGGCAGGTGCATCTCTGTGACTTAGAGCCAGCCCAGTCTACAGAGTGAGTTTCAGGACAACCAGGGATACATAGAGAAACCCCATCTCCAAAAGAACCCCCACAAGATAAGAGAATTTCAACCATATCAACACAAAGTCCCTCAATAAAGATTCATACATATTCTTGTTTCCTTGGAGATATTTATTATAAACCCTCCAAACATTCTCAACAGGGAAAGACATAATTCCTATTTTCTCTAGGATCTGTTTTTTTGTATCTGATGAAATCATGGAACCTTCCACTCATAATCATGTCTATAGAGCTCTAGGTACCTTTTGACAGGTGGAAGAAAGTCTCAAATTTTTAGAAAGGTAGACTGTAATCACATACCCTTAATATGTAAAATTCTGGGTTCATCTGTGGATTCCACATTATGACTTATCTCTCCAGTTCCCTTTTTTTCTGAGGTCACCTTTTATGTCAACAAGCACTCCTGACAAACTACTCAAAGGGGTGTTGTAGTGGCAGAACTGGACCACCCAGGACTTCCCAACCAGGACCTTAAAACAAAACAAAACAAAACAAAACAAAACAAAACAAAACAAAACAAAACCAAGAAACAAGAACCCCCCCAAAACTTAAAATCGGTCTTGTTGACCTTAAATTGGTCTCCCAGGACCTAGCCCTTCTTTGGTCTCAAGGGCCTCAGGAGACCAAACTCTTCTGCTTAATGTCACAAATAAGTGGTTGAAGCCATAGGTATCCCCAGCATTGATGGGATAAATACTAGACTCAGTACAGAACCCAAACTTGGTCATACCTGGGTCAAACAATAAAGGCTGATGCATCTGAAAATAGGATGGACTTCATAGAAAACCGTCCCCAAGCAGGCTACCTCAAAGTCCTTAAATTCTTACTTCTGAAGACTGAACTTTTTTTAGTTTTAAGCTAGTTCTTCACCTCTGTACCTCCATTAAAATAAGTCTCATTTTTTCTTTATATTAATTACCGGCAAAATACATCAAAGTGGACAAAGAATACCAGCTCTGGATAAGACAGCTTTCTGACAAAACTGAGGCAAAAAGAAATTCCACCAAATCTAACCAGTGTGAGTTCTTTGATGACTTGTAAGGCGTGAGCTCCGAGAGAAGCTTTCTCCACATTCAGAACATTTATATGGTCTTTCTCCTGTATGGGTTCTCAGGTGACGAATCCGGTTGGAACTGTGAGAGAAACTGTCTCCACACTCATGACAGGTATAGGGTTTTTCTCCTGTGTGAATTCTCTGGTGCCTGATTAAGTTAGATCTATGAGAGAAGTTTTCCCCACAAAGGATACACTTATACGGTTTTTCTCCTGTGTGTGTTCTCTGATGTCTGGTAAGGTGCATGCCCTGCCGGAACCTTTTCCCACAAGTGGAACATTCAAAGAGTTTCTTCTCCACTCTGTGGTTTGTAAGAAAGGGTGCACTGTCATTCATGCCTTGTCCACACTCAGGGAAAGGGTCGAGTCTCTCTTTGTCATGGGTTCTTTCATGAATAACAAGATGTGAACTCCGAGAGAAACTTTTGCCACATTCACTACAGCGATAGGGCCTCTCTCCAGTGTGGATCCTCTGGTGCCGAAGCAGGTTGGAGCTGTGAGCAAAGATCTCCCCACACTCGGGGCATTTGTAGGGCTTCTCCCCAGTGTGTGTTCTCTGGTGTCTATTGAGGTTGGAGTTGCAAGAGAAGCTTTTGCCACAGACAGTGCACTGGAAGGGCTTCTCCCCGGTGTGGGTGCGCTGATGGCGGGTGAGGTGGGTATTCTGACTGAAGCACTTTCCACACTCAAGGCACTTATGAGCTTCCTCTCCTACGTGTGCTCTGTGCAGTGAAAGAAAATGTGGGTGTCCACCAAAGACCTCACCACACTCTACATCCATACACAGCTTTTCTGCTGCGTGTATTCTCTGGTGCCTAATTAGGTTTGAGTTATTAGAAAAGTTCTTGCCACACAAGGCACACAAATGGAGTTTCTTGGGCTGTTCTTTTGCTTGTACCAGTCCTCTACAACTTGGGGTTCCCACTAAGGACTCCTCTATTTTGTCCTCTGGGGGATATTCCCAATGTCCTTCTCTGTCATCAAGTCTTCCCTGCTCAGGACTCCAGGGCACCTCCCTTCTAGCCTGGCCAGGCAACAGTACTGGAGGATGGACACTTTCAGGAGAAATAGACTCAACATTTCTTTCTTGGTTCTCAAACTTTTCCACTCCTAGAAAGAGAAAAAAAGTAAACCTAGATTATTTTACAGTAGAAAAAAAAAATCTCTACATACCTTTCAGGCAAAAGGCCCAGAGAACAGAGTTCTCTCTCAATTTCCCAGTCTGTCTTTGTAAGTGAATCGTGCCAGAGAAGCATGTGGAGAAGATTCAAAGACTCAGAGCTCACACCAGTCTTAGAATTCCATTTCTGGTGGCCCCATCCCCACCTCATTTTCCAATTAGCTCTCCCCTTCCTAGCATGGATCAAGGCTGAGACTAGAATGTAGCAAGTCAGTCCACGACTAAGCATCTCCTCAAATTCACAGCCCACATTCCTCACTCACCTCGCTGGTGGAAGAGGGTGCAGGAGACAAAGAGACAGTCATCTCCCCATGTGCAATACTGGCCATGCATTCAAATCCCCAGATGTCACACGCGGCCCTGGGAGCCTTCCTGCACAACTGTTTATCTTCACTTCTTACCTAGAACTAGGTTTCTGGGGCTCACGCCTTCCTTGCACGTCTGGACACTTGGATCCCACAGCTTCCCCCCTTGCTCCACCTGGGAGACCTCCTGACTGGGAATGCAGGGCTCTGTTCACAAAGAAAGAAACACATCACCACATTCTTCTGCTAAGTAGAGAAAAAAAAACAGAGCCTTGTTTCCTGCCAGGAGCAGAGAAACAAACTCTTCCTTGAGTCTGATATATATCACTTGGGAGTCACACTAAAGCATTTCTAGTAGTTACTGTCTAGGAAAAAGGAACAGGGTTTTTAAATATTTTCAAAGAACTTGAATTTTTAAAACTAGAATATACAATACACACACATACACACACACACATATATATACATATATGTAATTCAAATAAGTATAAAATAAATAAAATAGGATGATAACTTCTTTGAGAATCAACTTACTATTATAAGAGTGTTGGCTACTTATAGATCGAACTAAATTTAACTGTAAAACTGGAAAACCATGAAATTAACTGGGAAAGAACCTGGGCTCTTAGAAGACAATGAGATTAAAATTTTGTAAATCCTCCTGTGCTGTTCTAAATAGAGACGCCAACACCTCACTCAAGCTCTAACAAAACAGACTCAAACAGAAGCTCAGTCCCATCAATCTAACCTCTCGTCATCGCTGGCACAGCAACGGAAAGTGATACAACCCAGGAGGTCACAATGGGGAGAAAAAGCCAGTAATAGCTCTGCACAATCAGTGCAAGTGAATTCACAGCTCTAAGTAGCCTCCTACAAACATGGAGGAAAATGTCAGCAGTGTGATTTCTTTCTGCTGTATGCTTCAACATAACCAATCGTACTGTCCACACCGCCTTACATTACCTCCAATTCTTTATTATGGAGAAGCTGAGGAACTACGTAAGTTATATATACTCCACCTACATTCAGCTTTCAGTTTGTCTTACTTTATTAGCATCATTTAAAACCTTTGCATAGCTGTTCAACACACAGATGTACTTTAATGAATGCACTGTTTAGCCTACTCTGTGTATATATACTGTTCCAAATTTTCACAAGTTCCCCTTCCCTTCCTGGATTTTTACAGTCTGGGAGAGCTAAAAAACTGGTATTCTGGTGCCAGTAGCCCTGGATTTTCTGTCTCTGGTAAAAAACAAAAACAAAAACTCTAGAAATACCAATGAAGCCCAGAAGGCATGAACACTAAGTGAACTCAGGAGTACTTGTACTGCAAGGAAGTAAGAACTTAGGGCACTGAACCTGTGTGATGTTGGCTCGTGGTCACTGGATATGATTTGTGCTGCCTTTGGAAGTTCTCTCCAGTTCAGACTCTTTGCCTTAAACTCTAACAATGGAAATACAGTCTAAGGATGCCATTCAGTCTATCAACTGTGCCATTTGGCAGATGTTTAACTGTGTATTAGGATAAGAAACGTTAGAGCAAGGGGTGGGGTTATTGACAAAACTCAGAGCTCATGTCCAGAAGGTGTGTGTCCAAGAAGCAGGACAGTCTGGTCATAAATGGCATCATCCCAGAGAGAGAAGTTCTTACCTAGTGTCCCCATGTTCTCATAACTATCTTGCACCATGTCCCTTGAGGAAGCTCTCTTACTAGGATCCTGATGGTCCCACTCCTGAGAGATATACATTGCCATGTCCTCGAGGCTCTCGGGCAACTGGAATAACACAGGATCTCCTTTAGCATCACACGCAATAATGCACTAACAACAATTAAAGCAGAATCATAGTTAACGGGGTAAATCCCAGGAGTGCCAAGCACACTCATGTCATGGGGGAAGCCTATAAGCGATGGGTTAAAAAGACAAAGGAAATAAGGGAGATATCTGATCAGAAAAATATCTTCCTAGTAGCAGAAGGGAACCTCCCACCCCAAAAGCAGAGGAGAAAAGGAGAATTCTGGGGAGAGGCAATGAGAACTTCCACATCACCTGGGTCCCAGTCATATCTTTATCTTCCACATTCCCTTCAGGAGGAAAGAGAGAAAGCCAGGGAGCAGATAATGCTGAAGATAACAGAAATCATAATGAGAACAGTAACACCAATCTCGGCAGTCCACAGATTATTACAAGACATTATGCATCCCTCAACTGCAGGCCTCAGCTGTTAGGACTGACAGTAAACAAAAGGTAGAAGAAGGTGTACTGAAGTGAGCTCCAGTAAGAGGGTGACAGCAATGGCTGACAGTACTGTAGCCACACATCCCCACATTGGCCATCTAACTGTAATCGCCAGTTCTGAACACAGAGGGCTTTACTAACAGAGTCCCCCTTTCCTCCCATCCAACTTTCACAGAATTCACACCACTGCTTTTAGGTTTTTCAGAGCACAACTAAGAACCTTAACTTCAGAAATTCTTTCTCCTTGGCATCTATACTACATTCTGCTAGGGTGAGGGGCAACCCCAAAGCCCCTCCTCCCTCCCACCTGCCCAGATAACTGTCCCTCACCCCTCTCCTTTACAGCCTGGGAGTCCCTTTTGGGGCTGGGGTCTAGCAGCTCCTGCAGCCTGGGGCCAGGGCTTCGCTCAGTCTCCATTGGCTCCAGCTTGAAGCTCGGTGACTCTCCTGCTGTTTCCAGTGGCAAAGGCTCCTCCAAAAGCACTTCTGCTCCCCGCCCTTGGTTTGTGACCTGGGAACCAACCCACATCACTCATCATCACAACGGGGCTGACAGAAATGGAAATTAGTACAGGATTCTTAGGACGCACCCTCAACAGAGGACCAGAGGCTATCCTTTTGGTCTCGGCCAAGAGGATGGTTTACGCTAAGGGCTTTTTAGATTGTAACAGAAAAAGGGGGAAGAATACGAGTAAGAAAACTGAAGGTCCACTGCCAGTGCACCCCTTCTCAACATACTTTGATACACCCCACTCTGCTGGCTCGCTCTCACCTTTTCTAGACGCTTCCATGTTTCACTACTAGATAAGGTGAACTTACCAGGCAGTGATCATAGACCCTCAGTGCTTAGCTGTTTTTCAAAGTTCAATTAGCAGAGATCCAGTTGTGTACTGGAAACTATGGACTAATATACACTGGGTGTTAACCACTAAGTATAGGCCTGGGGTGGTGGCACATGCCTATGGGAATCACAGTAGTGGAGAGGCTGAAGCAGGAGGATTGTCTGGAGTTTAAGCCTGGGCTATATAACTAGACTCTGTTTGTAATCCTAGAACTCAGTCTTTGGGGAAACTGAAGGTGGAGGATCTCCAAGCTGAACTACAGTGAGTCAGTCAGCTTGGGCTACATAAGACTGTCACAAAACACACAAACCCCTCAAAGCAGTGGCAGTAGGTGTCATCCAAACGACATACTTTTTTCTCCAAATCCTCAAAATTATCCCAGACAGTACTTTAGCCAACAGAGAAACAGGACCAAACAGATTAAGTACTCTGCTCTAAGTCACAAAGCTAGTAACCAGTGAGAAGCTTTCTGACTACAGAACTAAATACTTGTAGAGCAACGCCTTCACGTTGAAACAAAATCCTTCTCACTTTCTACTACCGGCATATGGGGAAAATCTGGAAGGAAAGGATAAGCTACAAAAAAAAAAATCCCTCTTCCTCATGTAAAGCCTACTCAGGACAATCAAGTATATTCGACTACAAAAAAGGCTAGCACAATAACCTAGTCTTCCGGGCCAAATCACGGGTAAAACAGCTGTCACCTGTTGCCTCAGTTTCCCAAGTTCTTTCTGCATACGCTCCACAAGGGTTACTGCTTCTTCGCCGCTCTCTGGGCGCAGCTCCTGCACCTTGCTCTGAATCTCTTGAGGAAGGATAGTCAAGAACTGCTCCAGCACCAATAGCTCCAGTATCTGCTCCTTGGTGCGTATCTCCGGAAGTAGCCACCCATGGCAAAGCTCCTGTAGCTGGCTAAGGGCCTCTCGGGGACAAGAGGCGTCTTGAAAGCGGAACCGTCGAAAACGCAGATGGGAAGCCTCTGGGCTGGGCTCTGGCTCAGGCGGGGGTACCTCCTGGCTCCAGGTACAGTCTTCCTCCAGTTTCACTATCAGGAGCCCTTCTGGCTCCTGGGAGTTCGGACCCGCAGCCATAGTCATGCCCCCAGAGTGCCTAGGTCCCGAAACCAGCTATGTCCGCCTTGAAAGACGCCCTAGGTTCTGTACAGCAGTAGGCCACGGCTGCTACAGCCAAGAGACCCGGGGCTCCAAAGGCCGCTGGAAGAACCCAGGTCGAAATCTTGGCAATAATAGGCCTGAGCGTCGCCACCTGACCGGCTTCTCAGGCCCGCACAGAACTTAGGTCTCAGGGCCCGTGGCGCAAGCCTCAGCGCGCGAGTTAGGCGTCATAAGCCAACGGCTGCTAGTCAGGACGGACTTCCCGTTTACGTTTCGCTTGCGCCGTCTCCCATTGGGTCGGGTCTAGCCACGTACTCACGGTCTACCTGAGACAAGGAAAATTTGCATAAAAGAGCAGGAGGGGAACAAGTCCGCGGGTGATAAAAGGCGGGGCTAAGCAGTGGGCGGTGCCTCTAGGTGGGAAGCGGTAGGGGTGGGAATCCCCGGGCGGATGTGGTCCGGGTACGACCTGGGTCAGATTTCCGCAGGAAAGTTTGCCAAAAGGTAAATTCCTCAGCTACTCTTGAACCAGAATCCAGGGCCGTTAGAGTGTCATGTCGGGGCACAGACGCTTAACAAAGAAAACCTCTGAAGGCCGGTCCCAACATCCCGGAGACCTATGGCCGGAAGCAGACCAGCGCACTCTGCTTCCAGGGCTCGAGTTGCGTGGGGGCTGCTGGGAAATGTAGTTTATGCGTGCCCTTGTTATTGCGCTTGCGCTAGGGATGGAGGCCGGCTAAGCGGTTGCCGGAGCTACAATAAAACCACAGCGATACCCGTGTTTTTGCCTCCCGGTGAGCGGTGGTCCCTAGTCCTTCAACTTTAGGCTGCTGGTCGACCCAGAAGAACGCTCTTGGTATGAGTTGCGCTCGCCATTCTACCAGTGTAGGTCTAAGGCCTTACTCTGCGAAAGCATAATCATCGGCTATGACTGTCACCCTGAGGGAAGAAGGGAAGGAAACACCAAGGCGAACTTCCTTATTTTTTTGAAGAAAGAATTGCCAGGTCTTAGACTGGAGCTGTCAGACAGGTCGTGGAGTCTGCAGATTCTAGCAAGTGTGTCACGAAAACCACTAATCACTTATTGGACACATGCTTACATTGTTGGCTATTCATTGCAACTCAAGAGGCAGGGAAAGCCTTCCTTGCGCTGGTCTCCACATCGTGAGCTTTGTATACTTTGTAAGACCTCAAGGTAGGAAAATGACAACACCACACCACCAGGAGCTCCAGCAGCCAGGTCCTGCCCCCAGACTTCCTTAATGGTCCCTAATCCTAACAGTTGTTTTCTAACAGCTGTAATTGTCATTCCCAGGCCTGAGGAGGAAGAGTGGCCAGGACTCACCCTACAAGACAAAAACTCAACCCCAACCCCAACCCCTAAACCAAATCAACAAAAGACTCACCAATCCTCGAGCTTGGTGTAGAGACCTACCAAACCCCGAGCAAAATCCACCAATCTCTGAGCTCCCTCAAACAACCTGAAAAGCTGGGGGTGGGAAGGGGAACTAAGAAATCCTATATAAGCCCTGCCTGCCGCTCAGTTCACTGCTTTCTTCTTTCCTGAGCAGAAACAGAAAAAAAATCTTGGATTTTTCCTTCCCAATAAGACTCTTGTATGAGGTTTGTTGTGCGGTGTGACTTTTGGCTCCCTATTGCCAGGATGCCTTTCCATTCAGGGCTTCAGCATACATACATAAAATAGAACTTTCACGATATGGTATGAAGTAGATTGTAAGTCCTGTGATTATGATATCGAGTGTCATGGGGGTCCTCTTAAATCCAACATAACTCAAATGCCAGGTCAATGCAGATGACAAAAATTGATTGTAATCAAGCTGTTACTGGCTGGTCAGGGCTGTAGAACAGACTCAGGAGCTGAACTGTGACCTTGGGAGGAGGATGTACAGCATATTTAAAGGATGAAACCATAAAGCAAGGGGGAGTGGGGTGGGCTGTAGCGTCGTCCAGTCATTTTGACAAAAGGGGTTGAGAACGGGAGTTTCCATCAATCAGGATAGGAGTTGGTGCCTGGGCCTGGGAACATGAACTTAGTTTGACCCGGTCAGCACGATGGAGACGTTGTCTCTGAGATGTCTACACTTAGACACTGTTTCTTATAATGAAGCTAACTATTGGGAAGTCTCCAGTTCCACAAAGGCCTGGGCTCTTGAATTTAGGTCCTATGATTAAATGGAGTCTAAAAGGAAATGGTAGTATTTAGAGTAAGTTTCTTTTGCTTGTACCCAACAGTGTCAGTTTAATAAGTCAATTGCCTGAGGTCATACAGCTAACCTGTCGCAGAAGCTTAGGCTATGGAAATAAAAACGGTCTGTTTTGGATGACTGTGTAGTTTCATCACAATACAAAGGCCTGCAGGCTGCCATGGCAAATGCCTATCCAGGTACTAGATAGCACATGGGCTGTTATAGGTTCATTCAAAAAACCTTGTGAGGTTGGGCTGGAGAGATGACTCAGCAGTTAAGAGCAAGACCACTCAGAAACACAAAAATAAATCCTGTTTAAAAAAAAAAATTGTGAGGCCAAGCATCCTTATGTTCTTCATGTACTTTAGACATTCCTGTCTCAAGGGTCTGTAGACTGACCCCCGAAGGCACTTTTCCTACTAGCATGCATGATGTGATCTCAGACAGTTTATCTAATCTCTCTAAGATTTCCCTCCTGGTCTGGAGTAATGTTTTACCACTTCTTAGCATGGGTGGTGGGTAGTCAGGTACCCATCAAAGTACTGACAGATGCAAAATTCATAGAACAATGCTCTGCACACATGATGAGCTAGAGTCAGGACCAAAAGATGGGAGATTGAGGGGCCATAAGAAGGGAGAAGTTCTCGAACCAGGATCTGGCTGGAAGTCAGAAAGCTCAACACAGCTAATAAAAAAAAATTACAGAAGTTGGCCATGGTCACATGGCTGTAACTTATCGTGACAGTTAGAAAACCGGAACAGGAGGATCAGAAGCTCAGCCTGATTACATTCTCCTTCTTCTGTCCCCCTGTGTAACTCAGAACACTGACAAGAACTACACCAGGATGCAGTAGTACTGCTTGGGTTGTCAGCACAGCAGACCTCCCAGAGGTGGCGGTAGTCATCAGACAATGGTGGACATTGCAGATCCAGAGACAAACTGTCAAAGGCAGCATTCAGGACGCTTCCTGCCAATTCTACCGTCCCAGAATTCCTTGCTTTTTCCTCTTTCAGCACCGAGCACTCCGTATCTCTGCTGCTCTAGCTCCCCTGGATGACCTGCTGTCTTCTCTTTTGCTTCAGCCTGCACAATCACTTCTTTCTCCACTTTGTTCTCATGGCACAGGAGTTTCAAAAAGAATCATTGTGCTAAGGCCAAGAGAACCTACTGGCCTATTTGTAGGGAGTGAAGAAAGCCCTCAGTGAGTGTATATTGTTTGACTTGATCAAGGCCTTGTCAAGGATCCCTTGCCTTAGACTCATGGGAGTGGCAAAGCCTTCCTCAGGTCCAAGTGTGAATGTTGACAGTGTATGCAGAAAATGTCTACCATGACTCCCTTTACCTCGCCCCCCTGAAGTCAGCTCTCCTACAGAACCTGTTCCTACCAAGATTACCCAAATCTGCCTCCTCGTTCAGCTGTTATCTTTATCTCTCTGTAACAATCCAGCTTCCTTGTTTAGCCCTTTGCAATGACTCCACCACCGCACTCTTCAGATGTATTTAATGAGTATTCTGAGCTTCTCTGTCAGAGAGCTCAGTCCACCTAAGCCTGGCTTTTCTGTGTGTCTGTGCATTTGTCTTTTCTTCATTCTATCACAGACTCAGTCATCTCAATCCCTGGGGCAATGCAGGACTCAGCATAGAGACTTTTTGTTATCTTTATTTCCTTCTCTCCTACTCCCCCACTCCAGCCCCATGTAAATGTGCCCCCCCCCCCCGTGTATGCAACCTTACATGTATGTAAATATGAAGTGGGTAGTATCCCTTATCTCTTGATAACCTTGCTTTAGTCGGACTCTTCCTGAACTTATCTATTCATCTATCTGTGTACAGGGTGTGTGATGGTTTAAATGAAAATAGGCCCCATAGTGGCAATGTTAGGAGGTGTGACCTTGTTGAAGTACTTGTGGCTTTGAGAGGACTTGCGTCACTGGGGTGGGCATTCAGGTTTCAAACACTTAAGCCAGGCCCAGCGTTACTCTCTCTTTTTGGTGCCTACCAATCCAGATGCAGTATTCTCAGCTACCTCTCCACAGCATGTCTGTCTGTGTGTTGCCATTCTTCCCACCATGGTGATAGTGGCTCTACTGTAAACCAGCTCCAATAAAATGTTCTCCTTTATAAGAATTGCTGTGGTTGTTGTGACTTGTCACAGCAATAAAACCTTAAGACATGGTGTGAGACAGAAGTGCCTGTTTCTAAATAGATTGCTAATAGTCCCAACAACATTTACAAAATGACCTTCCTTTTCTCCTTGTCTCTTAAATGTCATATTTTGTATAAAGTAAATATATATATACTGTTAAGGTTTGATTAAAAAATGTCCCCCTCTTTGGTTTTTATTTTCATTTTGTGGGGTTTTGTATATGTGTTTCCTGGGGGTTTTGTTGGTGATATTTGCTTTTGTTTTTTAAAGAGAGGGAGAAAAAATCAGGTTGCTAGGGAAATGGAGAGAATCTGAGAGGAATTGGACCACTTCGAAGTGAACAGCCTCTGCTGAGCTCTCTGCCTAATCTCAGAACCACAGCAATTCATTAAAGAAATATTCTACAGTCCTGGATGGAAGAGTCAATCACTCCTAAGTGAACAAATTTTATTAAATTCCTCCTCTTCTGTCTCTTCTTCATACAGAAGCCGTGTGTGACCTTTTCTTTTTTATATATTGTGTGTGTGTGCACCACATTTGTGCCCGGTGCCCAAGGAGATCAGAAAAGGGTGCTTATCCCCTAGAACTGGAGTTACCAATACTGTAACCACCATTTAAGTACTCAGAGCTGAATCTGGGTCTTTTTCAAGAGCAACAAGTGCTTGTATGCATTGAGCCATCTTTCTAGCCCCAGAAACTTAAGAGTTTTGTGGGGCAGGGGGTCCTGTGTGTTTTTGCCCATAGTTCTGGGAAAGTCTCTAAATGTACTAACCTTGTCTTTTGTCTTCCGTAGTTCTGTTTCTGGCTAACTATTCTTGTTAAATAAAGTATGTCAACACCTGATATGGTTTTTGTGTTTAAAAGCTCATGCTGAGAAAGGCTTGGGGCTTCACTGGGATCTCAAACATGCTGTGAGGTCACCGGCTGGCCAATAAAGACTTTCTATTGCCTTAAATCCATGTCTAAGCAGTCTTCTCTTATGGATACCTCACCACACTGGCATATACCTGTTATTCTAGCACTTGAGAAATGGAGGCTAAAGTGCCACTAAACTTGGGAGGGGTCACAGTCTATGTCCCCAAGAAGCCGAGTTCAGCTACCTAGTCTTAAACCTACTAAAACAGCCAAATCAATAGTAAAAAGCAGAAAAAGATTTATTCAGTGTGGTGGCAATGAGAAGAACAGAAAAAAATCCAGTGACACCTTTCAGTCCATTTTCTGGTGCTGACAGAGGTGATAGTTTAAATAAAGGGCTCGAGATGTGCTCCTCTAAGCAGCTCCTGTCATGTGTGGTCCCACCCACCGCTGACCATTATCTGGGCTTCAGTCTTATCCTGTATGGGTGATCTGACCACATACATGTTAGAGCTGTAGGAAATCTCTTTCCAGTACTCTGGCTGACAACTTTCCCTCCTCCCTGCATGAGATTCCGAGGGAAATTCCCATCTCTTTGGGGTCTATTGTTTCAATAGTCTGGTTGAGAGACTCAAGCATTTCTTTAGAATATTTTCATTTCTACCAGGCTAGTTACAAAAGGAGCATGCATTCAAAGCCAACTTGAGCTACATGGAAAGTTAGAGACCACCTCGGGCTGTATGAGCTTCTATGTTGTGACAAGGTAAGACAGTGCAGAGATTCCTCCAGCTTGGATTCTTGCTGAGGCCACTTCAGGTTTGATCTCCCTGATGGAGAATCCCATGGAAAATCACCCAACTCTATTCAAGGAACCCAATGCCAGGATGTCTTAGCTAACTTACGTTAGCTTCTCTTAAATTGCCTGCTTGCTCAAACCTCTCTCTCCAGCTAACCATTTACCTTAGCTTCTGCCAAAGTACTTGCTTACTAGGACACCCACCACCCACAAAACTGTCAAGTGAGATGCTAGAACATGGTTTCTGCTTTCAAAAAATCTGGACATCTGGGAGCTACATGGGTATAGTTCCATCTGTAATAAAGACTTTCAATTGGCTATAAACTGTGTCTGAATGGTCATCTATGGTGGGTTCCCCATAACAATATCAAAGACAAAAGCAGCAAAACAAAGTCAGCTCATGTCACTGACCAAACTCTCCAATAGCACCTCATCTCAGGGGATAATGAAATTCTTACATTGATCTGGAAGCTGTATTTGATCTGGTGCCAGATTTCTGTTTTGGTTTTGGAAATACGGTATCACAATGCTTCTGAAGTTGCCCTGGAACTTACTACCTAACCCAGGCTGTCCCTCCCTCCCAAGCTCTTTGCACTCACTGAAAGTAGGTAAAACTGTCTCACCCTCCTCTTCACTTTAATTACTATGGATCTCTGTTGAAGAACAGAGGCTTTCTATCGTACCTTTAAAATACAGGGGCTGGGGATATAGCTCAGTGTTTGGAGAACACTTGTCCAGAATACCAAGACAGCCCTCTGTCCCACAGCCACCTTCTATTCTGTTGTGATGAATTTCCTTATCATGGCTATGCAAGTATTTCTGTTTATTGTCTGTCCACACTTTCCCATAACAATGCAAACTCTGTGAGGAGCTCTACTTGATTTATCTTGGTACCTATAGTACCTAGAACGGTACTCGGGTCCTCTGGGTGCTCAGAAACTATGACTTAAATGTACGGACTCAAGAGGTCCCTTCTTGCTAAGATTTCAACATGTCAAATAACTCTTCTAAAGAAGACGATCAGCTGTTCTCAGATTTCCCAGAATGGAAGCACTTCTAATAATACCTTATTTGGGGGGCTGGAGAGATGGCTCAGTGGTTAAGAGCATTGATTGCTCTTCCAGAGGTCCTGAGTTCAATTCCCAGCAACCACATGGTGGCTCACAACCATCCGTAATGGGATCTGACGCCCTCTTCTGGTATGTCTGATCACAGCAACTGTGTACTCACATAAAGTACTTTCATAAAGTAAAGTAAATAAATCTTTGCCGGGCAGTGGTGGTGCACGCCTTTAATCCCAGCACTTGGGAGGCAGAGGCAGGAGGATTTCTGAGTTCGAGGCCAGCCTGGTCTACAGAGTGAGTTCCAGGACAGCCAGGGCTATACAGAGAAACCCTGTCTCACCCGCCCCCCCCAAAAAAACAAAACAAAACAAAACAAAACAACAAAAAAAGAACACCTTATTTGGGAATTTCCAGTGCTAGAATTGAACAAACTGTGGTCCCACAAACAGATCTGTCATTTTCTAAGCAAAGATTTCCTCATCTATGAAAATCAAGGTAAACAAGGGCCTATAATCATACCTATAATTACAACATGTGGGAGCTGAAAGCAGTAGGATTAGAAAGTTCAGGTCATTCTTAGCTACTTAAGTTTGAGGCAGTCTGGGATACATGAGCCTTTATTTCGAAAGAGAAAGCAAAACATGCGCACGTGCGTGCACATGCGCATACACATAAATGTTCGAGTGTACACACACGCACACACAGCCAATACATAAGTCCCAAAACAAAAGCCACCAAAACCTAAGGATGTAGTTCAGTGGTAGAGTGTTTAGTAGTACTGTATGGCTTCTTGTTTGATCCTTGCAACAATAAATAAATAAATAAATAAATAAATAAATAAATAAAGTAAATAAAGAAGAAAGAAAAAGACAGAAAGAAAGGAATGGGAAGAAAAGAAAAAGAAAAAGTGTCTTCCTAACAGAGTCAGGTGGTGATTAAGGAAATGCATATGTATAAAATAACACATTCCATCACCCTGGCAATGGGCAAAGAGACTCCTTGTTGGTGGTGTTCTTACACCAGTCAGGGGCAGAGCAGATGGCAGTCCTTTGTTCATCCTAGCTTGATGCCTGGCTTGGTGGACAAAGCTGTCTTATGCCTACGATGCATAAAAATCAAATCAAATCCATGCAGGGCAGTGTTGGAAGAGGAAGATGAAGACAGAACCTGTGGATCATGCAACCCACAGACCTGTCCTTGAGTGCACAGCACAGGAGGGCCATAAATACCCACTGGTGGTGGCCAAGCCTCTGCTGGAAAGGAGCATGAGTGCAATTCTGACTTCTTTCCTTATGGCAAGGCCTAAGGAGTTGGGCACATGACAAGGACCTGTGGGGGATATTCCTGCAGCATCTCCTGTCCTTTACTGAGGGAATACTTGGTTCACTTTTGCCTTGCCTTTCCATTTTTGGCTTTGCTAAAAATTTTTTAAAAAAAAATTAGTAAAAATTTGCTAGAAAATTTTTACTTTCACTTTGTGACAGATATTTTCTCAGAATCAGGAAAGAAAGCTCAGGCATGATCCATTCTTTTTTGTCTCTGAGGGTTGTGGGAATGGAACAGATCATTAGCTCCTATGTTTGTGAGTAAAGGTGTTGTGGTTGAGTCAACAGGAGGGCCTTGTCTGGGTACACCTGTTGGGTTTCAGACCCAGAACTATCTGCTGAGGTGCATATTTAACATACCAAAGTGGATCTGGCCTCCAGGTTCTCCCAGCATTCCTTAGTACCTACCTGTTAACAGGTCATGGCTGGTATACCCTTCCCTCTGCCCTGAACTTTCTGGCCCAGGGCCTGGCTTCCCCTCCCCTAGAAGCTCTTCCTTATAGAATCCAGACTTCATTCTTCATTTTGTTCTCTCTCTCTCTCTCTCCCTCCATTTTCTCTCTTCCTGTAGGCTCACACTCTTTCTCTTGCCCTTCCCCTCTGTCTCCCTCCCCATGGTGACTTCTCTGACCCCCTCCTGTGTGGTCAGTAAACTGGTGCCCCCAGTAAACCTACTTTTATACTTTAATTTGGCTTGAGTTGACTCATTTCATTGGTACAGAATAACTTATCAACATCAGCTAACATCCAGATGTTCTCTCATGATGGGAACTTGGTTCTGACAACCACTTGCTTCCTCCCCTCCGAACAGCAGCTAGATGATTATCAAAGGGTTAGGGAGGTCTTACTGGATCATTGGTTCCAAGACTTAATAGGAACATTCCTAGGTGAGCCAACAAGGACGAGGAACTGACGCAGATGACTAATTGGCCAAGAGCACTGGGGATTAGAGGAATTAGGTCTCCTGATTAGGATGTGGGGAGGTGCTAGGTAGGTGTCGATAATTAAATGAGAATTTTCTGGGCATGTAGCCTATCACCTGTCTATACTATAAGTACAATTGCTGTGGACCAGGATCACTCGGTTGTGTACCGGTGGGCTGGGTTAGATGTTTACTGCTTACTGAAGCTATGCTTCCTCTTTCTTGGTACAGTTCGTGGGTTAGCAGGAAGCTGTGGAGATTGAAGAAGAAAGGCGGAAAGTACAGTGTGCACACTGTTGTTGAATGTAGGAAGTGTAGCTTTGTGTGTGTAGCCTTATGGTTTCTCTTTCTTCCTTTTGGCTACACCATGAGTTCTCCTTTTCTCTCTCTCTTAATATCTCCTCTGGCTCGGTTCAGCTTCTCCTGACTCAACTGGCACCAGCTGTCTTCTCAGTCGGCCAGCCCAGTTTGCTTTCAACTGTCTCTCATTTTCACAGTGCTCAGTGTCTTCTCTTCTCCAGCCACACCCAAATCTTTCTTCCTGCATCAACTGTTTTCTCGGATTCTATTATTCTGTTTCCTGGACCCTACTCCCCAGTCCTGCTACTCTCTCCTCTGCTGGCTTTTTATACCCTTTCCTGTTCCCAGAAGTCCAAGAGCCAACTGACACTGTAGAGCATAGGGTCGTTTAAAAGACCAGGCACGTAAAATACTTCACACCACAGGGAAGTTCTTAAACAAGACTGTATGTGAGAAAATGAATGTAAAGCCTCTTCAGTTGTGAACACAGATAAAGGTGGCCTGAGCTGTCTGGTGCCAGAGTGTGTGAACAGCACTTCTTAGTACAAATCTTCTTTCCCGGGTTTCACACATCCTTCCGGTCCTGAACCTGGCCGGGGCGGAACTCCAGGAACTCACTTGCTGCCTAGCCACGTAGTAGATGGAGGAAGTCACCCAGGGGCCCGCCAGCTCTATGGCCAGCCTGCAATGGGAGTCACCACAATGTGCAAGTATGCTGGTCAGATGGGAGAGAAAGGGAAGTGGAGCAGCTTGAGCATTATGAAGAGATGGAACTGGAGACTCAGGGTGGAGAGGGTAGCTTGTTGTAATTGTTCAGTCCCCGCAACCTGGGGCCATGGCGCGAGCTGCCTCTGAGAGCTACATGTGAGTGCATGGCTATACAGCAGCATGGGTCAGTGTCGATGTCCGTGGCTCATATCACCACTAGAGATCATGGGGATGCCCCTGGTCAGGGCAGCCACCGGTGGACTAGTGGATGTCTAGGAGTTGTGCATAACTGGTTCCGCCACTTACTGGTTGCAGTGCTCTGGAAAGTTCATCAGCAGCCCCATTCAAGAGGAGCAGGACCTGTGTATCACCCAGGTCCACAGTGGAGCTGGCCATGGTGGGAAGGGGAGGGTCTTGAGCAAGCCCTGAGGGCATGAATGTGAGAGAGCTGATCCTGCCACTCATCTGTTCTGAGGTGTGGGGCTGGGGGTGATGTGCCCCGCCTGCGCTCCTCACCGTCTACAGCAGATGGGAGAACTGGCCCTGTAGTCATGAGAGTGGGTGACCTGTCCATCGCTAGATTCAGCACTCTAGAATAGTGGAGCCTGCTTCTCACCTGGACAACACAGTGGAGCTGGCCCTGATGGAGAAGGCATGAGTGAGCCAGCCAGAGGGTGTGAGAGCAGGAGGACTGTTCCAGCTCCTCACAGTCTGCAGCACTTGGGAGAGTGGGTCCGGCATTGGGCAGCACGGTGGAGCTGGCTCTGGAGGTGCTGGTGAGCTGGCCTTGAGAGCAGGAGCACTGATCATGTCTCTTGCTGATGTCAGCACTGGGTGGCCTAACTGGAACAGTGCTGGTGAGCTAGTTCTGGTGGTGGGGATAAGGGAGAGCTGGGTGAGCTGACCAACTCAGCTACCACCCAGGCCCAGTTCCAGAGCTCTGAACTGGGCCATCCCAACATCTGTATCGTCTGCAAATGGTTGAGATGTGTGAAAGGACCAGTCTTGCTGATTCAAAGCTGCAGGATCTCCATACACAGGGCAACAACAGGATAACCAGGAGGAGTCCTGATGAGGGTCCAATGTTGATGATGTCACAAAAGCCAGAGACCTCAAACTAGACCAATGACTCATTGCAATGAACATTTGCAAGTGATGATGTGTGGACAGAGGGACACACTGTGGGACACGCTGTGACACACTACAGCTTCCGCAATGAGATGATTTTTTATGCCTTTTTTCTTTTGTATGTGTGTTTTATTTGGGATGAGGAGGCTGCAAGGGCAAATGGATACAAGGGAATGGGGAGATGAACGGGACTGGGATGCGTGATGTGAAACTCACAAAAAGTCAGTACAAAGTTAAAAACAACACCACATTTCAAGGTCTGCGCGAGTGAGCGGCGGGTCTGCTTTGATGCCTGTCACCCCTCCTGACTCGAGAGCCTCACTTTCCTGCTCATCTACTCTGGATAGTCAAGCCTCTTTTTAGTTCTGGTCATTTAAAAAGAAGATTTGTTTTAAAAAGTTTTATTTGTGTGCATATATGTGCCAGACAGGTATGTGTGCCCACGGAGGAGCGTGACCTCTCTTGGAGCTGGAGTTACAGGCATTTTAAAACTGCCCAACATTGATGCTGTAAACCAAATGTGGTCGTTTGAAAGAACTGCAGAGATACTGGAATACGTTTCAAGAGTGGAGTTGTGTGAGATTTCTGAGTGCTTGTGAGAAAACTCTAAGACACCATGACCTTGTGCTCTCAGTTCCTTCTAAAGCACAGTACTGTTCTGGGTTATGCTTCCCTGCCCCTCCAGTGTGTACTGGAGAGGAATGAGTTCCCTTTAGATTATTTATTACAATTGGCTATTGTTATTTGCCCTGTGGAAACCCATGTTTTAGACATGTGCAGCTTGCCCTTCACGTGCTGCTTGCCCTTCACGTGCTGCTTGCCCTTGTGGTTGCACACTTTACTCATGTGACTCCTCTTAACCCTCAGAGTATACACTGTCACCTCGTTTTTAGGCTCCACTCTCCCAAGTCCCACCGCCCATGGAGAGCTAAACATAGACATCCATCACTCCAGCTTCTGCTGTGGTCATTTTCACAAGACTGTTTTGTATATTGAAGTATGTTGTGACTTTTAACAAATCCCATTTGTCACAGGTACATTTACATTTTGGCTTCCTATAAAATCACTCACATTTCAGGTCTCAACATGTATAAATTTTTATGTATAAAGTCTTGTAGAAAGCACAATCTCAAAGCTAAAGTGGAGGACTGGATTCAGGGTTGGGATCCACTGGTGAACAAACTATGAATGACCATAGGACATTTACCATTTCCTTACCAGGAAAAGACCTGCTGAGCACCAAGAAAAGACCTGGGTCTCACGTCCCTTAAAATTAAGTATATCAAGGACAAGCAGACATGATAGCATACCCCTATAGTCTTCACACAAGGCAGGAGGTAGGAAGATCAGAGGTTTAAATTTATTTTGGCTACTTAGTGAGTTCAAGGCTGGCCTGGACAACAAAACTAAAGGATAAAAATATAGCGGAGGCAGGGAGAGGGGGCGTTTTGCTCACAAGGAGACTCGTTCTTTTCTTTTTTTCCTCATTAATTTACTTATTGATTCACCTTATATCCTGAATCCAGCCCCTATAACCCCCCCCATAACCCCTCTTCCTATCCCCTCTTCCCTTCTCTTCTGATCTAGGAACATCAAGTCACTGCAGGGCTGGGTACATCCTCTTCCACTGAGGCCAGATAAGGCAGCCCAGTTAGGGGAACAGGATCCACACGAAGACAATAGAGTCAGGGACAGCCACCGCTCCAGTTGTTGGGGAATCTGCATGAAGACCAAGCTGCACATCTGCTACATATGTGCTGGAGGCCTAGATCCAGCCCGTGCATGCTCTTTCATTGGTGGTTCAGTTTCTGGGAGCCCCCCCAAGAGTCCAGGTTAGTTGACTTTCGTTGGTCTTCTTGTGGAGTCCCTATCCCCTCTGGGTCGCTCAACCCTTTCTTCACTTGTCCACAAGACTCCCTGAGCTCTCTAATGTTTCCCTGTGGGTCTCTGTATCTGTTTCAGTCCGTTGTAGGGTGAAGCCTCAGAGGACAGTTATGGTAGGCTCCTGTCTGCAAGCATAACAGTATCATTTATAGTGTTAGGGATTGGTTCTTGCCCATGGGATGGTTCCCAAGTTGGTTGGCTCTTCCTTCAGTCTCTGCTCCATCTTTGTCCCTGTACTTCTTGTAGACAGGACAAATTTTGGGTTGAAGATTTTGTGGGTGGAGACGTTATTTTCAACTCCAGACCAACATAACAAATCTTCTATGACCATCCCAGCCTTTCCTTCTGTCGACTCAATAACAGAGATATTTAAATACCATCCTTTATCTTAATGTTTTGGAGGATAGATTAGATATTCATTTAGGGGATAAGCTCATTACAAATGACCTTAAGACTATCTTTTGGAGCTGGAGAGATGACCCAGTAGGTAAGAGCACTTGCTCCTCTTCCACAGAAACCAAGTTTGATTCCCAGTACCCCCACTGAACAATTCACAGCCACCTGTACCTCTAGCTCCAGGGGATCTGATAGCCTCTTCTGGCCTCTTTTTATACACTCTAACACACAGGACATGTACACACACAATATTTAAATAAAATATTTTAAAAGACTATCCTTTTCTTACTGTAAAAGTAGTACAAGATTGTATTTTTGTTTTTTAAAATCCAAAAATAGAGTTGGAGCTCTATCTCAGTGAGATAATTCTTCCTTCACATGCGTAAGTCCTTGAGTTTGACCCTTTGCATTACAAATTATGAAACATCTGGTAACTAGGAGTGGGGCAGGGGGCTGTGCATTACACGGAATGAGAGCCAAGGGTGCATCCTTTAAGCATCTAAGTTGGGTTTAGATTTATTATTGACATCAAATATGATCACATATCTGATTTCAGAAGATCAAAAGAGAAAAGCTCATTGTCCAACCCTAAACAGGACATCTGTATCAACTCCAACATAGCCTAGAGAACACCGTGGAGTAGAGGAGAAAAAGATGATGGATCTGGGGGTTGGGGAGGGGTGCTGTGAGATGCTGTCTTCTGGTCATGATATACTCATTCATTCATAAACTCACTGAAGCTATGGTCACCTGTACATGATCCAAGATAATCAAGCCAACAAGCCTAGTCAATGTTTCCCCCAGCAGTGCTAACCGGACTCAGTAAGTTAAAAAAAAGGCAGGAAGATGGGAGGGTGATGTATTGGGGGAGTATCTTCAGCAAATAGGAAGGGGTAGTTATGATCCAGATACATTGTATACATGTATGAAATTACCAAAGAGTAATACAAATATTATCAAAAAACAAAGCAAATCAAAAACTAAACCTAAGGAAAAACTCATTACCGTTTAATTTTCACTTTTAAACACTTAAAATATATCACTGAGGCCTTAATCCTATTTTTACATTTTATCAGAAGCCCCTAAAAATGAAACTTTTGCCAGTCTCTCTTGACCAAGGAAGACCCTAGTGACATCAAAACACGGCCTTACAGAAGTCTCTAAGTCAGAATTGCCAGTGTTACAAAAGAAGTAGTTACAATGGCAAACTATGCAGCTGGAAATCCCCCTTCACAACCCCATTCTGTGGTAGGTGCTCTAAGGAGTTTCCTGATGAATCAAGAAGGAGTCATAGATCAGAGGAACCTGCAACAGCCTGCGTGCCACAAACCTTCACCACTTCTCCCACCAGAAGCAGGCATCTGCCTGGCATCCAGGGGAGACCTCAGTCAATGTGGAAGGTCCAAGCTCATTGTGGGCCAGGGTCACCCCTAGGCAGGTGGTCCTGGGGTATATAACAAAGCAAGCTGAGTGAACAAGTTAGAAAGCCATTCCCTGTGGCTTCTTCAGTTCCTGCCTCAAGTTCCTTTGATGATAGGCTGTGATGTGGAAGTTTAACCAAATAAACTCTTACTTCCCCAACTTGGTTTAGATCATGGTGTTTATCACAGCAATAGGAACCCTGTGTAAAGAGGGCATGGACTTGTTTTTTTCCTATTTGGTGTTCTGACTAAACTCACTATTTTTCAACAAGGGCTTGGAAAAGTTCTGATTGGTTTGGCTTAATTTATTTTGCAAGGGAAACTATTTTATTTGAGTAATGTAAACCTACAGAAAAGTTTCTTACAAAGGGTAAATTTCCAGCATTCCAAGACTCTGGGTTATTCCACACATCCCCCCAGTTTTTGAGAACCAGTTTCAAAACAAAGAAACTATCCCTTCATGAAAAATCAAATAGCGTGAGGTGTCAGTGCTCCCCTGTAAGTCCCAGCATTTAGGAGGCCTGAAGAGATCAAGGGTATTCTCAGGTACTTAGAAAGTTCAGGGAGACTCTGGGCTACAGGAAAGCCCATTACAAACGAAAAACCTCAAAAAGCCTGGTGAGGCATCCAAGCACTAATGTGAACACTTGAAAGGTGGAGGCAGGGTCAGGAGTTCAAGGCCATCGTCCTACACAGGGGGCTCCCCATTGCCTTCTAAATGAAGATACATGACCTCAATCAAACAAGCCAGAAGCCACCTCGGACATCTCCCACCTAACATCTGTGACTATCTCTGTCGTTGTATGACTTTTCTCACAATAAATAATTCAAAGGTTATTGAATTCTTCCCTCTGGTACGACAGTCTTCCATGACTAGGATGTGAACTCCCCAAGAACAGAAAAAGCATCTATCTCTAGTCAAGGGCACCCTCCAGTTTTGTGACTTCAACCTCCATGCAAGGGTTGAATAGAGAACACTGCTCTCCACGTGCCTCCTCGTAAACATCTCCTCTACAAACTCACCCAACAAGATATTGTTTTACGTATAAAACATTTCCAAATCTCACTGTCATCTCACAGGCACAGATTTGTAAAAAACACACGTGTACCTTGGGAGATGAAAATCAAGTTGAACCATTTAGATTATAAAGCATTCAATATTTACCTGAATGTAAAAGATTAGATTGACATTGTATTTAGAAAATGATACTTTAAAAGATAGGGGATGGATGTAGATAATATAATATATACTTGAAAGTTTCTCAATAACAAAGAAGAATAAAATTATATACCATTGTTAGAAAATGGATACACGTGAGGGTGAGCATATTAAATGAATTAAGTCAAACTTAGAAAGGTAGTGTATTTTTTTTTCATTTATGGTTTCTAGGTTTTGGATAGATACTTAATATCATGTATGTATATGTGACATTAAAGTAGAAAAAACTTTGTCTGGGAGAACAAAAGGGACTGAGGCAGGGAGGGGGCAGGAGGTACGAGAGGAGTCTATTCTGTCTATTATGTAGTTGTATGAAATGACCCTATAATCCAGAACTATAGACAGTGTATATACATCAATGCAAATTAACTAATTAGTTTAAAAATGTTTATGTGAATAAAACACCAACATCAAATTAAAATGAAAAAAAATCAATATCTCAAAAGAAAGAAAAGCCAAGGAAGCCAAGACACTGCTGGGACAGACGGAGACGCTTCATAGCTAGCTGTTCTATTGTGGCATTGCTTTCTTGAGTATAAAGCTTGCATTGTGGTTACTTATTGTTGTACCCTTGGGGGACCAGCTCTGTGGATTTTGTGCTTATTATACAATCATAAAGACCGGAGTTCAGATCTCCAGCACTGATGTAAAGAGTGGAGTGTGCTGGGGCACGTGTATAATCCCAGTTCCAGAGAGATGGAGAGTCCCGGGGGCTCTAGACCGCTTGATCTAGTTGAATTGGTGAGATGCAGGTTCAGGTGAGAAACCCTGTCTCAAATATAAACCAACCAATCAATCAATCAATCATCAATCAATCATCAATCAGATGGAAATCAGTAAAGGAAGACACACAGTGTCAATCTCTGGCTTCTATAAAGCACACATTCACACACATCCATCCAAACATGTGTGCACACACACACCACCAACACATACACAATAAAGTAATATAAGTATTTAGGGTATTGCTCTAGTTTGGTTTCTGTTGGTGTGATACATACCAAAAGCAATTGGAGAAGGAAAGGGTTCGTTTCATCTTCCAGGTTACAACGCATGGTCAAAGGAAGCCAAAGTGGGAAATAAAGCAAGAGCTTGAGGTAGAAATGGTGGAGGAACACTTATTGGCTTGCTCCTAGGCTCACATTTTGCCTACCCCCCTCTGTCTTTTTCTCTTTCTGTGCCTCTCTCTGTCTCTTTCTGTCTGTGTGTCTCTCTGTGTTTCTGTGTCTCTGCTGTCTCTGTCTCTGACTCTCTCTCTCTCTCTCTCTCTCTCTCTCTCTCTCTGTGTGTGTGTGTGTGTATGTGTGTGCCTTTCTCTTTTTCCCCCTCAAGACAGGATTTCACTATGTAACAGCCCTGGTTGTTCTGGAACTCAATTTTTGTGAACCAGGTTGGCCTCGAGGCCAGGATGAAAAATTTCAAGGTAAAATATTGAGTTTAAAAACCAGGCATCGCATAAAGGCAGAGACAGGAAAGTGAGCAGAGTTCCTCCTATGGATCCTCCATTGGTTTAGAGCCACTCTGAAACTTACCCTGGCTCACACGAGAGTGCCAAAGGATGCTTGCACCTCTCCAACCTTGTGTCTCAAGCATCCTAGGGAGTGCCTAGAGAATATGTCAAAGGGTACAGGGAAGAGCACCCTGATGCCCAGGGAGCAGGGCCAAGTTAGCTGTGAGAATAGATGCATGAGAATGCTGGTGACAATGGTGGTCCTCAGGTCTCCGTTTGAAGAGTTTATGCTGCTGGATAGACTAGACATGGACCAGACAGACTGGACATGCACTGCAGTGCCTTTCTGGCTTCTGCTTTCTTAAGAAGGCCCAGGCAAAGCCTATAGGGATTATTTGCTGTCTGTTCTTTCACTTGTCATTGGCCCTGGAGGTCTATAAACCCGAAGAGTCCAAAGAGCAGTTGGCCAGAGGGGGCCAACTCCACGCAAGATCCTCTCTCTGCTTCTCTTCCACAGCCCAGGGTCCTGAGAGCAAGCAAGAGCACAAGAACAGCTAGAAGATCTGGCTCACAATCCCAGAACCTCTCTTAGAGTCTAGCCTGCCTTTTGTTTAATCAGGACATAGGCTGGCAAGGTGGAGACCTCCTCATTGGAAAAGACTCTGAATCCTCAAATGCAGCAGGCCAGACCCTGGACACGCCCTCATCATTACTCTCAGTTCCCACCAAAGCCTATGTGTTTCCTGTGCCTTGTCCGTTATTTCACAAGTTGTTTCTTGCTTGTTCTCAAGTTGCAGGAGAGAGGTCTTTATCATCTGCCAGAGGCCATATAGCTGGCTGCAGTCCCTCCTGGCCCGCACTATGGCCAAGACCCTTGGGGATCATCTACTAAACACCCTGGAGGAGCTGCTACCCTATGACTTTGAGAAGTTCAAGTTCAAGCTGCAGAACACCAGCCTGGAGAAGGGCCACTCTAGGATCCCCCGGGGCCATATGCAGATGGCCAGGCCAGTAAAGCTGGCTGACCTCCTGCTGAAACACTATGGGGAGGAGTATGCTGTAAGGCTGACCCTGCAGATCCTGCGGGCCACCAACCAGCGCCAACTAGCAGAGGAACTTCTCAAGGCCACAGGCCCAGGTAAGTAGCCAAGCCTCTTCCCAGTGGGAGTGGATGGTGGCTACTGGTGGAGGGGGGGAGGAATGTTCAGACACAAGCTCACTAGCTTAAGGGTTAGGAAGCCCCTGTCCACTGCAGCGCGAGCAGTGTGAATCCAGCATGCCTCGTCCTTCTCTCTAGCCCTTGTAGTCTGCTTAGTGAGGCTCCCAGACTCCCAAAGCCACTAACAACAAAACGGATATTCCAACTGTGGATGAGAATCAGGACAGGTAGAGCATGAATGGGTTGAAACTTAGAGAATTCTTTACTCTATTTTTCAACTAATATGCATGCCCAGACTAACATCAGGTTAGCAGAAAGGGCTGGAAATTCAACCACAGTAACATGGCTGAAAATCTCACTGACCACCTAATTTCAGTTTAGAGTTCTTGTTTAGCATACTTGATAAGGATATTTAAACATTCTTTACTTTTAATGAAAGGTTTCTTCAAATCAAAACATAGGTTGTTAATCATAGGTTATCTTCATTATGTAGACTTTGAAATTAAGCCTTATCTGTCATTTTAAGCTTCAATATCCTGAAATTGCAGGCAAGTTTCCCTGCTGTTTTTATTTTTGTTTTTTGTTTTTTTTGTTTTTGATTTTTAGAAAGGACCTCACTATATAGACTAGACTAGCTTCAAACTCAGAGATCCCCCTGCCTCTGTGTCCAGAGTCCTGAGGTTATAAAGTGTACACCAGGGCTGGAGAGATGGCTCAGTGGTTAAGAGCACTCACTGCCCTTCCAGAGGTCCTGGGTTCAATTCTCAGCAACCACATGGTGGCTCACAACCATCTGTAATGGGATCTGATGCACTTTTCTCGTGTGTCTGAAGACAGCTGCAGTGTACCCATATAAAAAAAGAAAGAAAGAAAGTGTACACCACCACATCTGTTCTAACTGGTTTTCAAGTACCTTTGGGACCTGAAATTTTCTTCAGTTTGTGCAATGATAAAAAAGATTCACTTCTATAAGTTCCTTTTTTAAATTAATTAATTTTATGTATGTGGGTGTTTTTTTCTGCATGTATGTGTGTGCACCACCTGCAATCTTTATGTCCACAAAAGCCAGAAGAGGGAATCAGATTCTCTGGATTTGGAGTTACAGATGGTTGTGAGCTACTGTGTGGATGTTAGGAACACAATCTGGGAGCTCGAGAAGAGCCTCCAATGCTCTGAACGGCCAAGCCATCTCTCTGTCTCTCCAGGCCCCTATTTTAATTTGATTTTGATTATGTATTTGTGTCTGTCTGTATATGTAAGTGAGCATTTGTGTGCCCTGGCATAAAGGTCAGAGGACAACTTGAAGGAATTGATTCTCTCTTTCCTTTGTGGGTTCTGGAGGTCAAACTCGAATTCGTTGAGCTTGTTGGCCAGTGCCTTTGCTTACTGAGCAGGTCTACTTTCACCCTTTTCGACTGTTTTATAAGTCAAATTTCACAGCTATAGTCGTGCATAACAGTAATCCAACTGTTACTTATGTTGTGTTTTTTTGGTTCTGTGTAATGGACTGCTGGTGTCTAGAATGCTCAGTCTTTGCTTTTAGTAACTTCTAAGGAGTTTCTCTCTCCTTCCTCCCCCCACAGTCTTGAATATAGCACAGCTTCATGACCGTATCTGATTGTCTTTCTAGAACATTTAAATGAAGAAAATAGAATTGGTGGTTCTGTCCAGTCTTCTGCAGAGAATAAGGCCAAGAGTGTGAAGGTACCAGATGTCCTTGAAGGTGACGGGGCACAGCAGAATGATGAATCAGACATCCTGCCACTCAGCCAGGCTGAAGTGGGGAAGGGACCCCAGAAGAAACCACTGGCCAAAAGGAAGGATCAGAGGGGCTCTGAGATCCTGGACTCACAGAAGGTCAGGAGCGCAGTACCTCTCTATAGGAGAACCTTGGTTACCCAGTCTCCAGGGGACAAGGAGAACATGACAAGTGCCCGGCTCCGCAGGAATGTCAGCTCCGCAGGGAGGCTGCAAGGACTCTACAACAATGTCCCAGGGAGGAGAGAAAGCAAGAAAGCTGAAGTGTATTTGCCTTCAGGAAAGAAGCGACCCAGGAGTCTTGAAATTACCACTTATTCAAGAGAAGGAGAACCCCCAAATTCAGAAGCTCTTCTGACTCAAGAGGAAACAAGAAGTGGGAGTGTCACTCGCATGAGAGCAGCTACCCTGAATGGAAGGACTACGGGGGCTCTAGAAAAGAGCACAGAGATTCCAGAGCATTCCATGATGCTGGATGAAGAAACATTCAGAAACATGTCTTCCAAAACATCATTGATTGGGGAGGAGAGATGCACTACATCATGGACGGAAAATGGAAATGGGAGTCCAGAAACCATAGAGTCCTTGAGAGAGACGGCTGGCAGCATACTCTGTGACTCCTGTGATCCAGATATGCCTTTGTCACTATGTGAAAAACCAGCCCAAACTCCAGAAGACCCAGCATACTTAGGACAGGCCGCTTGTAAAGGTACCCTCCCCCAAAGCTCCAGAAAATGTAATACAGGCCCAGAAAAATACACGTTTACACATCTTGCACAACAGGTTGCATCAAATTTTGGTTAGTGCTTGAGCCCTCAGTTCTTGTACAGAGAGGCACAGGCTAGGTTAAGATTCTAGAAAGGAGTGGGTTACAATGTTGCTTTCCCACAGTGACCCCACAGGGTAAGTCTTGGGCCAGAGATTCCACTAATCACCTTTCTCTGGGCAGGGAAAAGATGTTGACCAAAGCTCTCTTACTGGGAAATTAGTCATCAGGATTTATGCTTGTCTGTGAGAGTCAGAAACCACCAGCTTAGGTGAACACAGAAACTTGTTCCTCTTTCACACACATGACTTACATTTGTGTGACCGCAACTAAAATTTATGCTGAGCTGTTTTTCTGCTTTGAGTTTTTTTTCTTCTTAAAATTTTAATGTTCACTGGTTCTACTCACGAGTATGAAGGGCCAAAGGGGACATCATGATGTAGAGAAGGCTTTTAAAAGTTTCTAGAAGCCATCTGTCCTTGCTCACTTCCCTTTGACTAGAATTTGATCAAATGACTTCTGGTAACAGAACAGGAGGTTGAGAGTTTCGGTTTGGAGTGAGCTGGAAGGAGCAGCCATCTAGGCAAACTATTGGTTCTGTCACAAGAATGGTTCCTTATGGGATACCATGACTTTTGCTTGAGGCAAATTCCTGGGGCAGGGTGGGAGAAGGAAGGAAGAGCTAATGGAGTGTGTGTTTCTATTTCTTCTGTGTCTCCTGTCATTTCTGATGAATAGACACACTGCCTGTAGCCTTGGAGCAGAACTTGCAGAACTGTTCTGTCCTCAGTATGAGATTCACTCATTAGCTTTATAAAGTCCCTTTCTTTGCTTTTATTTATGATTCTTGAGTGGGAGCAGAGGATTCACCTAGCACACAGGTTCCAAATGCTTGCCATACTCTCTGGCCAGATTTTTTTCTTTTTTCTTTTTTCTTTTTTTTTTTTTGCTGGGATTAAGGATCTGTCAATGAATGTGGCATACAGTGACCAGGAGCTCTGACTTGAGTTGTGGGCAATCTGTGATAGTTTGATATAAGAAAGCAAATGCTGTCAGCATGTTTTGCTTTCTTTCATATGACCCAAACGATTTGTGTCTGTGCAAGGGGAAAACATAGGATTTGTACCAAAGGGCCATGAGTATCTCACAGAATAAATGCCCAAGAATTTCTGTCCCAGAAAAGCAGAAAGCTTTGCCCTCAGCCTCAGTAACCTGGTGACAACCTCATTTGTATGGAAGTCAGAGGAGAAGAGCATGCTGGGAAGTAGCCAGATCTGAGAATATGTGTACCCTATGAACGATTGCTCTCCTGTAAAAATCTTGGGTTTGCCACTGAGGAGATTGTTCCACTGCTGTGTCTCCAGGAAGGTCACAGGACAAGGCTGCATGCCCTCTTTGCCACGGCCAGGAAGGAGACCTGCATGGTAATACCTGTGTGCAAAGTTCCTGTAGCTTCTCCATTGCTCCTGGGGATCCCAAGGCTTCAGGCAGATGCTCCGTATGCTTCCAGTGCCAAAGTTTACTCGCCAGAAAGAGCCGTGAAGCCCAGAGCCCCCAGTCCCTACCACAGTGCCCTCGTCACATGAAGCAGGTACAGCTGCTTTTCTGTGAGGACCACAGGGAGCCCATCTGCCTCATCTGCAGGCTGAGCCAGGAGCATCAAGGACATCGAGTGCGCCCCATAGAGGAGGCTGCACTAGAGTACAAGGTAAGGTGTTCGTTGCCTGGCCTGTCTCTCCCGCGAATTGGACACTTGGGCCTTGTGTTCTTTATCCAACCCCTCTGGGATGGTGATGCATTAGTCAGGATTCCTGGGCCCTAAATGGTAAAAACATAAGACAAACCAGGACGGCAAAGAAGGAACTGATAATTTATATTGTTCAGCAGTCCAAAGGCATTGGTTGTCAGTATGAAGTCTGGGTCTTCCCTCGGGGATCGTTGGTGCTCTGCATGGCTCTGCTTCCCTTGGTGATGAATTCACGTTGCTTCTTTCCTAGAACCTGCCCACTATCCCTTGCTTTCAATGGCAGCCACCTCTGCTGGCTGTGCTCCCAGTAGCTGAGTCTTTTTCCTCTAGGGTTAGTACAGTCTAAAAAACGGCAAGAGTCAAGTGGGAGCATCTTAACTTGTACTCTTTTCCAGGAGCAGATCCGGAAGCAGCTGGAGCGCCTGCGGGAGATGAGAGGATATGTGGAGGAGCACAGGCTACAGGGAGACAGGAAAACAGATGACTTCCTGGTGAGGCCCTGGGCCAGCCCTTGCCCATTTAAACCCGCAGAAAACAGGAGGGGACTGAGAGTGAAGCCATGTTCCTGAGGGTCTGTTCCCATTCACAGGGCAGCAGGTATGGTCACCTGTTGTTGCGTCTCGGTGGCAAGGGTAGGAAGACCTAAGGTGAGCTCATCCTTGTAGCAAGCTGTCAGGGAGGAGGGGATCTCTAAGGACTTGCTTACTTTCTCCTTCTCACAATGAGACAGGTTAGAGACACTAGAGATAGCAGTTGTCACTTGAAAAATTCTCTGGATTGTTTTTATAATTATAACTGGAGCCGGAGATGCAGCTCAGTTGGTAGAGTAGCTCCCTAGAATCGATCGGCCCTGAGTTCCACCCCAGTACAGCGAAAACTAGATATGGCGGCATACACCTTGGCATTTGGAAGATAGAGGCAGGAGGATAAATTCAAGTTCAGTATTAGCTACGTAGTAAGTCCAAAACCAGCCTGGGCTACATTAGACCTCCACACACCAAAGTATCTGGGAATATTAGCATACACTTGTAATCCTAGCACTCGAGAGACAAAGGCAGGAAGAAGGCCACAAGATTGAGGTGACCTGGTCTGTGAAGCCAGGGCTACATAGTAAGATCCTGTCTTAGAATGATAATATATTCTTTTATTTTTTAAAAAAATTATGTATTATTTAATTAATTATTGAATAATTATTTATTTTTTATTTACAAATTTTATAAAAACTATCCTGACTCTTGGAGGCCTTTCCCTCAGCTCTAGGGACAGAACTCAGGGCTTTGTACTTGTTAGGAAAGGGTTTTATCCTTGAGTTAAATCTCAAGCCCCTTCTTTGGCTTTTTGAGAGTAGATCTTGTTATATACTCCTGGATGGCCTGGATGTCAGCCGACTCTAGAATGACCTCACGTTATCCAAGTACATCCACAAGTACCCTATCTCCAGATAGGGTCATACTCTGAGGTACTGGGACTTCAAAATGGAAATTTTGGAGGGAAAACTGTTGAACCTAGTACCATGCGCAATAGGTTTTCCCAAGAGCTAGCTCCTCTTATGCTGCCTGTTCTGGAAAGTTCCACAGATTTCTCCCCATTCTGTAGCCCATGTCTATAAGAGGCTAAGAGTCTTAGTTACAGTTAAGTTGCTGATAGCTCAGCAGGTGAGAGCACTTGTTGCTCTTGCAGAGGACCTGAGTTCAATTCACAGCACTTACTTGGTGTCTCACAGCCACCCATATTCCAGTTCCAGGGGATCTGAAGCCCTCTTCTGACTTCTGAGGGCACCATGTAAATACACACATGCATTCAGGAAAAATATTGTTCACATAAAAATAGTTAAATCTTAAGACAGTTAAATTGCTGCGAAGAGACACCACGACCAAGGCAACGTATGACAGAAAGCATTTAACTGGGGGCTCATGGTTCTAGAGGGTTACAGTCCATGAGTTTCATGGCTGGGAGCATAGCATCAGGCAGGCAGGCATGGTGCTGAAGCAGTAGCTGAGAGCTTACATCTAGTCTATGTGCATTAGGACAAGAGAGAGGGGGTCAGGGAGAGAAGAGACAGAGACAGAAACAGAGAGAGACAGAGGCAGATGGAGAGACAGAGGAGACAGAGACAGGAAGAGACAGAGAAAGAAAACTGGAAATGGCACGGGCTTCTGAAACCTCAAAGTTCAACCTCAATGGCACACCTTTTCCCAAGACCACACCTCCTAATCCTTCCCAAACAGTTCCACCAACTATGGACCAAATATTCAAATATATGAGCCTTATAGCAGCCATTCTCATTCAAACTTCACACTGAGGAAGCCCGCCTCTCATCCATCTCTATCAGATGAGCTTGGAGGGCATCCCCAGAGATATAATACTTCCAGCCTACAGCACACACCCATACATCTCCCAATTCTATGTTCCCCAGAAACAAACAGAAACTCAGGAGCAGAGGGTTTCATGTCAGCTCGAGAAGCTATACCAGTTCCTGGAGCAGCAAGAGCAACTCTTTGTGACCTGGCTACAGGAGCTAAGCCAGACCATCAGCAAGGTCAGAGAGACATACTACACCCGGGTTTCCCTACTGGATGAGCTGATTGGAGAACTAGAGGCCAAGCAAGACCAGCCAGAGTGGGAGCTCATGCAGGTCAGTGTGAGTGTGCCTGGCCTTTGCTCGCCTGCTGTGAGCAATGGCATGACTCGGGCTCTTGGCACCCCTGACCCAACCCCCAAGCCAGGAAGCAAGGCCATTAAGGCCTGGAATGGGACTTGGTCTCAATGATCCACAGTGTCTCTTGGGCTCATGCCTCTTTGATGTCTCTCAGGATTCCAGGACATCTTAGCATGTAAGATGCCCCTGGAATCACCCAAGAAAAGACCAGAAGAACTTGAGGGTGGTTTCACTGTGGGCTCAGACAAGCCTTCCATCCTGTGACTAGAACTACCGTGAAGGAGAAACGACCCTACTGGCACCCTAGGACTGGGAGTCAGAGAGCAGCTTGTTGCTGGGTCTTAACAAGTCTTGGAGACTGTTAATAGATAGCTTCCCTCTTTTCTTTCCTAGGACATTGGAGTCACCTTGCACAGGTACGGAGAGATCCCATGGTATTCCCTTGGGTGCCTTGCAGAAAGCATTTGGATGAGGCAGTCTAGGAAGGAGCTGGGTCTGTAACCCAGGACTCCTGTTTCCTGAAGCTTCTGGAGACCATCATTCCTGGACTTGAGTGGGAAGAATAACACGGGAGTGTGATCAGGTTGGGGTGGGGAGGAAAGGAATGGACTACTGAGAAGGAATTTATCCCAGGCCTGCCAAATCCAAATCCAAGTGGTACTTTCCCAAGAAACCTCTTGGATGGATGTCATTTGTTTTATGACGGGGTTCCCAGAACTTCCTCTGATCTCAAGCACGTTGGGACAGGGTGGGTGGGGGTGTGGAGGTGGGTGTGCTTAGGGATCGGTTTGAAGGTGGGGAAAGAGAGAGGTGAGCTAGGAAAGTTACTTGGGAACTTTACAAAATCCTGGTTTCCAAGCCACAGCCACACCAACTAAATCTCAGTCTTGAGGTTGGGAGCTGGGGGTTAGTGGGTCTTTAGTAGTTATTTTTCCATTAGGATATGGATATCATAAAATCTCAGTTATCTCATGCCTGCAGTGCACTAATGTTAATACATCTACATTGTGTGAACCTGTTCGCACCATCTAACTCCAGAACCTTTTTATCTTCCCACATAGGAACTCTGTACATTAAACACTGCTTCCTCATCCTCCCTCTCCTGTTGCCTGGCAACCACCAGTCTGTTTTTCCTGTTTATTAGTTTGACTGTTCTAAATGCCCCGTATTATCAGAATCACGCAATGCTTGTCCTCTAGCCTCCGGCTTAGTTTCTCTCCGCACATTTTCACAGCTCGCTTATGCTGTAGCTGTATCAGAATCCCACTCTGTTTAATTGCCAAGTGACACCCTTTGTATGCGGGCATCACATATTTGTTCATTTGTTGATGGACACTTGGACTGCTTCTACCTTTGGGCTATTGAGAATGTGTTGTTTTGAGCACAGTACAAGGGCTGCGTGAGACTCTGCTTTCTATTTCTCAGATTTTACATCTACTGTATTTCCACCCTATTTAGAGATTTTGAGGAACCTGCATACTATTTCCTATGGTATATGCATCATTTTACAACCCCTCCCACAGTGATAATTTCGCTACCTCTTTGTCACCAACTTATAATTTCCTCTTATCATTTTTTTATTGCTGTTAGAATGGTCATTCTAATAGGAGTGAAGTAGCATTTCGTTGTTCTTTTTTTCTTTCAATAGACATAGTATAATTAATTTGACAGAGAACTCTGATAGCAAGACTAATTCAGTTTTAAGGCTGCCACTTAAGCGCACTGTGATTTTATGCAGCAAAGTTCAGGACCAGTGTTAGAGCTTTGAGTCTGGGAAAGACTCACCTGAACTGGGATGGTCTGTCACCTTCACGGGCCTCAGACGATATCTTGCTCTTGTCTCCTCTGGCTGACAATCTCTTGTCTCTAGGGCTAAGATGATGACTACCTCTGAGCTGCTGGGCACTCCTCCGGGTGTTAAAGAAAAGCTCCACTTGCTCTACCAGAAGTCAAAGTCTGTGGAGAAGAACATGCAGCATCTCTCAGGTCAGTGAACTTGGACGGAGATGGAATACACGTGCTCATTTCTTCCCTGGGGTTCAGGCAGCTCAGAGCCTGTCCATTCCCTTCCCCACCTAGAAAAGCCTTTATGACCCTGCCTCCAGCTTCCTTCTGATCTGACTCATCCAGCTAACTCGGTTTCTTCTCTGCTCCTTCCCCCATTTTAGAAACGCTGAGCTCTGAAATGGCATTCAGTGCTTCAGATGTAGCAAACTGGGAAGGACGCCAGCCTAGCACAACACAGGCCCAGGGCTTGATCCCCACCGTTCACCTAAAGTGTGATGGTGCACACGCACAGGACTGCGATATAGTACTTTACCCAGAACTGGAAGCTGGAGGGTCAGAACCTCAAGATTACCTTCATCCTCAGCCATCTCAAGACACACCTGAGCTACATGAGATCCATTCTCAGAACAACAAAAGAAAATTTAAATCTATCCTGAAATGGAAACCTTCATTCGTAAGTACGGTGGTAACAAGCTAATCAAGGGTTTTTGTAATTAACCTTTATCTGTTGCTCTGGGAGAACTATTCAGAAGAGGAGGGAATACACCTAGAATGGAAGCACAAAAACAGGTCATAAAAGGCCCCAGAGCTCTGCTTGGTCCTTCTGTGTCTGCCTTGTTGATTGAACTAATGGCTTCAGTATTTAGGGTGCCTGGGAGGCCTTGGATGATAACTACCATTAAAGACAGAGCTCTAAGCAAGAGAATTCTTATCTTTCCTTGTGGGGAGAGTGTAATTCAGACCCCCTCAATGGGCATACTTAAAACTTTATTCCATCTTTCTTTTCCCCCCTCTGTAGTCCAGAACTGACTGGCGCTTAAGAACATGCTGGTAAATGCCTAAATTGAGGCAAGTAGTGGCCTTGGCATATCGGGTCCCTGTTTGTTCCTATCCCCTACCACAATCTCAATAAATCCCTCTTCCTTAGATTGGGAGCACCTTGGGAGAAGCCCACAGAGCCCCGCTCCCAGCTAGGTCTTCCTCTTCCTGCAGTTACGATGATTCGCACTTAGCAGCTGCTCGCCCCAGCCTCATCTTCTCTGATGATATGAAGAGTGTGAGATCTGGAAACAAGGTGTACCTGCTGCCTGACAGTCGCCAGAGGTTCTATCACCACCCTGGGAACTCCTGGCTTTGACTCCAGCTGCCATCCCTGGGAGATGGAGTTTGGAGACAAGACAGTTCAGGTCCCGGGAACATGCAAAGCACTGGTGAGCAGGAAGGAGACTGTAACTGCGGAGAATGACTCTTGGGTAGTGATAAGAGCAACACAACAGGAAAGCACTTTCCTCCAGCCTGTGAGTGAGGATGCCTCCAAGCAAGCGGGCAGCTTCCTAGACTGTGCAGCTAGGAGCAACATGACATATACATGTTCACTGGCTTCTTCCCTCCAGTTCCCGTCGACCAGCCTTTAACCCCGGGTCACGTGATGAAGAACATAGCTCTTCTGACCATCAGTTCCATCAGTGACCAGATATTTCACCGAGTGCCCAACACTGTGCCAACATTCTGGCTGCTGGTCTTACGTCTCACATTCGTGAACTCGGAAGTCATCAATGAGGTGTCAGCTGGCACAAATGATGTAACGAATAAGAAAATAATATTAGGCTGGGCGTAGTGGTGCACACCTAAGAACCTGGGAGGCTGAGGCAGGATGGTACCTATGGGTCTAGCCTGATGGATTTCGGGTTACTCTGACTGTAGTCTAGCCTCCATACAAAAAGAAAGTAAGTAATACTGGTACTTGTATTATTTAGTACTATTATTGCTGTAATAAAATATCCTGTGATAAAATAAAAGCAACTGGGGGAGAAAGCATTTATTCTGATTCATAGTTCAAGGGTTTAGAGCATCCTGGCAGAGCAGCCACGTGGCAGGCACTTGAGGCAGGTGGCCACACTGCATCCGCCATCAAGAGGCAGAGAGTGACGAACTTCCAAAGCCTGTCTTCTTCCTTCATTATGCTGCCCAGGACTCACACCGAGGGAATGTTGCCACCCACAGTCACAGGGTGGATTTCTCACCTCAATTAACCTACTCAAGATACACTCTCACACACATGCCCAGAGGCTTGTCCCATGTGCAATTCCAAATCCTGACGAGTTGGCAGTATTAGCCAATATAGTACGCAAGAAGCACACCCTAGCAGAGGTACTCGAATACTGCCAATCGAAGGTGAAGGGGCCGTCCACAACAATGACACACAGTGGTGGAAGAAGAGAAAGTGCGTAGCTATTGCAAAATACAGCAAGAATTGGTACTCAGATGTTCTTGAGACAGGATACCATTTCCCTCCCCAGGGAAGAATATGTCCATCATTCTGTCTGCCCTGGTCTTGAGGTCACATAAAACCTATAGAAAAGAAGTATAAGCAGACCCCAAGAGGGGCACTCTCTCCTTGCTGCTTTTGTTCTCACTCTTAAGGAAGCACCTTTCTGGTTTTAAAGGTGATGCCTTTAAAGGAACCACTGCATTTAGCTCTCCATATCATGTATTGTATGTCCAATGCTCTTCCTCCCATCTCCAGGCCCAGTCATGGCCTAGAGACCCTCACATTCTAATAAATCTCATACCTGAAGGGAATTAAGTATCAGCTTCCTTCAGGCAGTCTGCTGCTATTCTTATCATTATAAAATACCGTTTTGCAACTTGCCTTTTAGTTTCTTCTATTTATTTGTTGTATTGTACTACATTAACATATAATGATTTAAGCATAGCTGTGAAGGCAGGCTGTACATATTTCACTGGATAACAGTATTACTTGTGTGTGTGCCTGTATGCATGTATGGTTGTTCACGTGTGTGAAGGTGGGTATATATAGAGAATAGAGACCAGCCTCAGGCCATTCCTCAGATGATATCTATCAGCAACTAGGCATCGCCACCACCAGTCCCCAGGGACCCAGCAACAGCAGGATACGTCATTACTGGATGACAAGCTGGGACACATTCCCACTGTCACTACCAGCCCCATATCCTCCCCTGTGCATGTGCCTTATCCCCTTATAAAAGGCCAGTCCCTCCTCTCCCTGCTCTCTTTCTCTCCACCCTCACCCAGAGGAAGCCTCTGTGTACCCTCTGCCTAGTAAACCTCCCATGTGAGATCTGTCACATGCTGTGACTTTATGGCATCCATTGCTTACTTAGATGATAACACCGGTGCTGAGGGACTCAGTTGGATCTCCTGGTACTTGTGCTCCCCTTTGTGGGTCAAAGCCTCACACCAGGACCCTATTTCCAGTTCACCTGCAACAGGCTCACTACCTGGCTAACCGATTAGACACTCCATTCAACACAGTTGTTAAGTCACCCCCCCCCCCGCCCTCCGGTTGGTATCAATACTTCCCTAGATTAGAGGGAGTGACTGTCGAGTGTCCAGAGTTCCTCTGGTATTCTTGGAAACAGAAGTAACATCAGCCATGGTCTTTAAGGCTATGGTCACCATCTTTGCTGACAGCCATCGCTGACCTTTTCCCTTGGGTAAGGCTTCATTTTTCCACCAGAGTCTCTCTCTCTCTCTCTCTCTCTCTCTCTCTCTCTCTCTCTCTCTCTCCCTCTCCCTCTCCCTGTCCTTCCCTGTCCTTCCCTCATAAATACTAGCACTTGGTGGGCTGTGTCTGGTCTTTTAGCCCTGGTCCCTGTTCAGCACCATGACAACATTGCTGAATGGTTTTTGCCTTCTCATTTCTGTCCTCCCTGTGTCCTTGGGATGCCTTTGAGCTCAGGCCTGTGACTCTTCTCCTCACCCATGGGTACTGTGTCTTCTACCGTACATCCAATCTCTCCATTGGGATAACTTTTGGAGAACCTCAGGCCTCTACACCTAGTGCCCGTCTTGAAGGTTTCTAAACTTTGCAGCCGTACTTGGTCCTTAGATAACCAATCCGAACGGTACCTTAGATCCCTAAGTTATATGAGACCTTTATAACTACTGCCAGCAATTGGGTAAATGGAAGGAGGTTCCCTATGGCCAAGCTTTCTTTTCTCTTTGATCTGGGTAAATGGAAGGAGGTCCCCTATGGCCAAGCTTTCTTTTCTCTTTGATCCAAGCCTTTCCTCTATTCTTCCTGTTCCCTGACTCAGCTCCTTCTAGCTATGAAATCTCAACCAGAAGACACTTCCACAACTCTTGACCCTGTTAATGAGACCATTCCCAACTCATGGCTCCCTCTCCTCCTCTGGCTTCTTCAGCCTCCTCTTCTTCCTCTCCAGCGAGCGGCCGGTCTAACGTCCCACTCTGGTGCCTACTATCACCCCAACAGCAGCCTTCAGTCCCTGACACTACTTGCTCCTGCTCCATCTCTCCCCACCCGGCCTAACTCAGCCCACGTTCTCCCTTTGCAGGAGGTTGCCAGGGTGAACGGCCTTATCAAAGGCATGTCTCCTTTTCATTAGGTAAACTTTCTCAACTAGAAAACAAAAAACAAAAAAACAAGAACAAAAACTAACAAAAACCCCGGGGTTCTATAACCTAGTTCCTCTATTTTCATTACAGAATTTCAGCATATTTCCCAGTCCTATAGTCTTACCTTCCGTGACATATGTGTGATTCTAACTAACAATCTATTCCACAATGAGTACAGGCAAGTTTGAGAACAGACTGGAGCACGTACAGAAGGAGTCCACCAAATTAGTGCGGTAGGGCTGAGGGATCCCCTACCAGGATCCCGAGGGGAACTACAGTACCCCAGGGGGACATTGTAGCCAGAGGTCAGTTTACAACTTATCTCCTAGCTGGTCTCTCCATAAGACTGCCCTTAAGCCAGTAACCTATGAGAAACTCCAAGAGCTCATCCAGGACTAACATGAAAACCTGTCTCATTCTTAGAATGTCTCACAAGGGTCCTCTTACAGTATACCAATCTAGACCTGAAAAGCCCAGAGGGCAAGCAACTCCTCATGGTCTATTTCTTTTCCTAGAGTTTCCCCAACATTAGGTCTTCCTTGCCTCCTAAGGCTTGAGGACCTGGTCCCTGAGTCAAATGTGGTTGGGAGGGTCATTGGGTCCGGGCCTGCCTAACCCCCTGTGGGCCACCCTGGCCATTTCCAAAGTGCCATCAAGAGGGACACTTGGCTGTTGATTGCCCTTGTGTCCCTCTTGGCGCAGGAACATCACTCCCTGATTGCCCTTCCGCTGACTTCCTTGGCCTGACCACTGTCATCTCTAAGAGGGAGCTTCATCACAGTGTCAGTGATCCACATCTTCCCTTCTGGACACTGGGGCCACCTACTTGGTCCTGATGGAGTTTTGGGGACCCACTTCTCCTCATTTCCCCATTGTCAGGGTAGGGGGACCAACCTCGCCAGACCCCAGCACTCGATGCATCTTCAGGGGCATTCCTCTCATCCCTTCTTTTCTGGTGGTGCCAACCTATCCTGTCTCCTTATTGAGAAGTGATCTTCTAGCCAAAGTGGGAGCCTCTATTTCCTCCTCCCCCATTCACCTGACCCCAAGCTCATCACCAGCCCATCTCCTCCTCCTCCTAGCCACCCGACATACAGGTTCCAACATGTCATTTCCTTCACCAGCCTCCCAGGTGGACTTCCAAGTCTGTTGCAAACAGTATTCCCCTATTGTCATCCAGTTACAGGACCCTACCGGGTTATTACCACAAGTCAGTACTCCCTCTCTCTCTAGAGTCCAGGGGACTCAAGAGACCTCCTAAGATCTCTGACCTCCTAAGAAAAAAGTCACTTCAACCACATCTTCTCCCTTTAACACCCCTGTACTTGCAGTTAAGAAGCTCAATAAAACCTCTGCCCGGTTGAAGATCTTCACCTCGTCAATTCTGCAGTGGTTCCCTCTACCCTGTCATAGCTAACCCTTACACACTCCTTCCAATTACCCCCTCAGAGACCCCCCCATTTCTCAGTCCTGGACCTCAAGGACACTGACATCAACCAACTTGTCTCTGGTTCCAGAAGAGAGGCTGCACTTCCTCAGCTGTGCTGGACACTACTGGATTGGACATAGATGTTTCCTCCTTTCCCTCCTGTTTGTCCAGGGATATGGAGATTTGAGGTTCAAGAAACCCTCACTTACAATCTCATCCTGATTCTTTCTTTTCTCTATGAGATAAAATCCTCTACCTCTCTATCTGAATCAAGGAACTGCAGGTAAGAAATGGGTATCATTCGTAAACTCTATGGTCATTCCAACCCCAGACTTCTAGCAAGCACAATGAATATCCAAAGAAAATATGTCCTGGGTACCCAACTCTTAGAGATGAGGAACTACAAGGGGTAACTAAACACTCCTCTAAGGTCATTGCCTCTTTGACATCCCCTCTCCTAAATAATACACACCTGTCATTTCAAATCACACAGGGAATAAAGACTCGAAAATTATGGGTAAGCGTTAAATGAAAATTCTGAGTAAGAAAGTAAACAATGGATATAAACTGTCCACTAGATGGTATCTACAAATTAGAACTAGATAATTAAATAATTGGCTAATTAATAAATAGTCAAATACAGATTGTGGATGTTGAAGAAAAAGAATTAGAAAAAATGAATACAGTGTCAAGTGTAGAGAATGTTCTTACAGCAAATATGTACAGTAAGCACTCTTAGGGGAGAGTAAGGGAAAGGGAAGCTATGAAGAACAATGGCTGAAAACTCATTAAAAAATGACCTGTGACTACAGGAAGCTCAACTGATTACAGCTGCAGTTACAACTCCATTCCAGAGTCAGGAGTCATATTAAATGCACTGAAAGTAAAAGATGAGAAAATACTTCATGTGTCTCAAATTAGTTTTCTTTTGTTTACTGAGACAGAATTTCACAGTGTAGCCCATGACCCGGAACCATAATCTAGCCCAGGCTGGCCACACACTTGTGATCACCCTCCCTCAGCCCCTGGTGCTGGCATTGTAGGCCTGTGATACCACAACAGCTTCATCAGTCATTCTCAAAATAAAGTCAAAACATACTGTACATTTTTATGTTTTCTTTCATTTTTATGTTTTAATGAGAAATAGAATTACTAAGGAGTGGACACACATAAAATCAATAAAAATAAAAAATATAAAGACTTGCAGGAAGTTTGAAAGCCTTTTTTATAAATAACTGTTGAGAGCTTAGATGTAGACTACTATTTGAGTAAAGTTACCTGAGCCCATTTACATAAACATGACAGAAAGGGATAAAGAGTGTAGCTGACTGACAAGCTGGATACTGGGATTGTAGAAGGCATTTTCTTTTTATTTTTTATTTTTTTTATTTATTTTTTTTAGTATATATTTTTTTTTATCTTTTTTTTATTGGATGATTTATTTACATTTCCTATGTTGTCCCCTT
>NW_021621401.1:2593119-2598951 GCF_004785775.1 Grammomys surdaster | reverse complement strand
CCCCCCCCACTCCCACCTCCCCACCCTCAAAATTCCCACCCCCTGGGGCATCCAGCCTTCATGAGGTCAAGGTTCTCTTCTTCCACCTATGCCCAGCAGGGCCCTCCACTTTTACATATTCAGCTGAAGCCCTGGATCCCCCCCTAAGTGCTCCCAGGCTGGTGGTTTAGACCCTGGGAGCTGTGGTTGGTTGGTATTGTTGCTCTCCTCATGGTGCCACAAACCCTTTCAGCTCCTTCAGTCTTCACTCTAACTCCTCTATTGAGAACCCCATGATCAGTTCAATGGCTAGTTGTGAGCATCTGCCTCTGAATATGTCTGACTCTTGAAGGCCTCTGAGGAGATATCCATATCAGGCTCTTATCAGCATGCACTTCCTGTCTTCCACATCAGCATCTACCTTTGGTGATTGCACATGGGATAGATACTCAGGTGGAGTGGTCTTGAGACGGCCCCTCCTTCAGTTTCTGTCCCTCACTTTGTCTCCATATTTGCTCCCTTGAGTATTTTGTTGCTTCTTCTAAGAAGGACCGAATCACCCTCACTTGGTCTTCCTTCTTTATGGGCTTCATGTGGCCTGTGAGTTGCATCTTGGGCATTTCAAGGTTCTAGGCTAATATCCAATAATCAGTGAGTGAATACCATGTGTGTTCTTTTGTGATTGGCTTACCTCACTCAGGATGATAATTTCTAGTTCCATCCATTTACCTAGGAAACTCTCGAATTCATTGTTTTTAATAGCTGAGTAATACTCCATTGTGTAAATATACCACATTTTTTGAATCCATTCCTCAGTTGAAGGACATCTGGGTTCTTTCCAGCTCCTGGCTATTATAAATAAGGCTGCTATGAACATAGTTGAGCATATGTCCTTCTTATATGTTCGAGCATCTTCTGGGTATATGCCTAGGAGTGGTATAGCTGGATCCTCAGGTAATGCTATGTCCAATTTTCTGAGGAACCGCCAGACTGATTTCCAAAGTGGTTGCACCATCTTGCAGTCCCACCAACAATGGAGGAGTGTTCCTCTTTCTCCACACCCTCGCCAGCATCTACTATCACCTGAGTTTTTAATCTTAGCCATTCTGACTGGTGTGAGATGGAATCTCAGGGTTGTTTTGATTTGCATTTCCCTGACGACTAAGGATGCTGAACATTTCTTTAGATGCTTCTCGGCCATTCGAGTTTCTTCCGTTGAAAATTCTTTGTTAAGCTCTATACCCCATTTTTTAATAGGGTAATTTGGTTGTCTGGAGTCTAATTTCTTGAGTTCTTTGTATATATTGGATATTAGCCCTCTATCAGATGAAGGATTGGTAAAGATCTTTTCCCAATTTGTTGGTTGTCGTTTTGTCCTATTGACAGTGTCGTTTGCCTTACAGAAACTTTGCAATTTTATGAAGTCCCATTTGTCAATTCTCCATCTTAGAGCATATGCCATTGGAGTTCTGTTCAGGAACTTTTCCCCTGTGCCCAAGTATTCGAGGCTTTTCCCCACCTTCTCTTCTATTAGTTTCAGTGTATCTGGTTTCATGTGGAGGTCCTTTATCCACTTAGACTTGAGCTTTGTACAAGGGGATAAGAATGGATCAATTTTCATTCTTCTACATGTTGTCTTCCAGTTGAACCAGCACCATTTGTTGAAAATGCTGTCCTTTTTCCACTGGACAGTTTTAGCTCCTTTGTCAAAGATCAAGTGACCATAAGTGTGTGGGTTCATTTCTGGGTCTTCAATTCTATTCCATTGATCTTCCTGCCTGTCTCTGTACCAATACCAGGTAGTTTTTATCACTATTGCTCTGTAGTACAGCTTGAGGTCAGGGATGGTGATTCCTCCAGAAGTTCTTTTATTGTTGAGAATAGTTTTCGCTATCCTGGGTTTTTTTGTTATTCCATATGAATTCGAGAATTTCCTTTTCTAACTCTGTGAAGAATTGAGTTGGGATTTTAATGGGGATTGCATTGAATCTGTAGATTGCTTTTGGCAAGATGGCCATTTTTATTATATTAATCCTGCCAATCCATGAGCATGGGAGATCTTTCCATCTTCTGAGATCTTCTTCAATTTCTTTCTTCAGAGACTTGAAGTTCTTGTCATACAGGTCTTTCACTTGCTTGGTTAGATTCACACCAAGGTATTTTATATTATTTGCAACTATTGTGAAGGGTGTCATTTCCCTAATTTCTTTTTCAGTCTGTTTATCTTTCATGTAGAGGAAGGCTACTGATTTGTTTGAGTTGATTTTATAACCAGCCACTTTGCTGAAGTTGTTTATCAGGTTTAGGAGTTCTCTGGTGGAAGTTTGGGGGTCACTTAAGTATACTATCATATCATCTGCAAATAGCGATATTTTGACTTCTTCCTTTCCTATTTGTATCCCTTTGACTTCTTTTTGTTGTCTAATTGCTCTGGCTAAGACTTCCAGTACTATATTGAATAGGTAGGGGGAGAGTGGGCAGCCTTGTCTAGTCCCTGATCTTAGTGGGATTGCTTCAAGTTTCTCTCCATTTAGCTTGATGTTGGCTACTGGTTTGCTGTAAATTGCTTTTACTATGTTTAGGTAGGGGCCTTGAATTCCTGATCTTTCCAAGACTTTTATCATGAAGGGATGTTGAATTTTGTCAAATGCTTTCTCAGCATCTAGTGAGATGATCATGTGTTTTTTTTCTTTAAGTTTGTTTATATAATGGATTACATTGATGGATTTCCGAATATTGAACCATCCCTGCATTCCTGGGATAAAACCTACTTGATCATGATGGATGATTGTTTTGATGTGTTCTTGGATTCGGTTTGCTAGAATTTTATTGAGTATTTTTGCATCGATGTTCATAAGGGAGATTGGTCTGAAGTTCTCTTTCTTTGTCGGGTCCTTGTGGGGTTTGGGTATGAGTGTAATTGTAGCTTCATAGAACGAATTGGGTAGTGTTCCTTCTGTCTCTATTTTGTGGAATAGTTTGAAGAGAATTGGTATTAGGTCTTCCTTGAAGGTCTGATAGAATTCAGCACTAAAACCATCTGGTCCTGGGCTTTTGATGACTGCTGCTATTTCTTGAGGGGTTATGGGACTATTTAGATGGTTTATCTGCTCCTGGTTTAACTTCGGTACCTGGTATCTGTCTAGGAAATTGTCCATTTCATCCAGGTTTTCCAGTTTTGTTGAGTATAGGCCTTTGTAGTAAGATCTGATGATTTTTTGAATTTCTTCAGTTTCTGTTGTTATGTCTCCCTTTTCAGTTCTGATTTTATTAATTTGGATACTGTCTCTGTGCCCTCTGGTTAATCTGGCTAACGGTTTATCTATCTTGTTGATTTTCTCAAAGAACCAACTCCTGGTTTTATTGATATTTTGTATTGTTGTTTCTGTTTCTATTTGGTTGATTTCAGCCCTGAGTTTGATTATTTCCTGCCTTCTACTCCTCCTGGGTGTATTTGCTTCTTTTTGTTCTAGAGCTTTTAGTTGTGCAGTCAACTTGTTAGTGTGTGCTCTTTCCAGTTTCTTTTTGTAGGCACTTAGAGCTATGAGCTTTCCTCTTAGCACTGCCTTCATGGAGTCCCACAAGTTTTGGTATGATGTGTCCTCATTTTCATTGAATTCTAAAAAGTCTTTTATTTCTTTCTTTATTTCTTCCTTGACCAAGTCATCATTGAGTAGAGAGTTGTTCAGTTTCCATGTGCACGTGGGTTTTCCATTGGTTTTGTCATTATTAAAGACCAGTCTTAGTCCGTGGTGATCTGATAAGATGCAAGGGATTATTTCAATCTTTTTGTATCTGTAGAGGCTTGTTTTGTGACCAATTATATGGTCTATTTTGGAGAAGGTACCATGAGGTGCTGAGAAAAAGGTATATTCTTTTGTTTTAGGATGAAATGTTCTATAGATGTCTGTTAAGTCCATTTGGTTCATAACTTCTGTTAATTTCAAAGTGTCTCTGTTTAGTTTCTGTTTCCATGATCTGTCCATTGCTGACAGTGGGGTGTTGAAATCCCTCACTATTATTGTGTGAGGTGTAATGTGTGTTTTGAGCTTTAGTAAAGTTTCTTTTATGTATGTAGGTGCCCTTGCATTTGGAGCATAGATGTTCAGAATTGAGAGTTCACCTTGGTAGATTTTTCCTTTGATGAGTATAAAGTGTCCTTCCTTATCTTTTTTGATTAATTTTGGATGAAAGTCGATTTTATTTGATATTAGAATGGCTACTCCAGCTTGTTTCTTGGGACCATTGGCTTGAAAAATTGTTTTCCACCCTTTTATTCTGAGGTAGTGTCTGTCTTTGTCACTGAGGTGCGTTTCTTGTATGCAGCAAAATTCTGGGTCTTGTTTGTGTATCCAGTCTGATAGCCTGCGTCTTTTTATTGGGGAATTGAGACCATTGATATTAAGAGATATTAAGGAAAAATGATTGTTGCTTCCTGTTATTTTTGTTATTAGAGGTAAAGTTATGTTTGTATCTTCTTTTGGGGTTGTTGGAAGATTACTTACTTGCTTTTTCTAGGTTGTAGTTTCCCTCCTTGTGTTGGCATTTTCCATCAATTATCCTTTGAAGTGCTGGGTTTGTGGGAAGATATTGTGCAAATTTGGTTTTGTCATGGAATATCTTGGTTTCACCATCTATAGTGATTGAGAGTTTTGCTGGGTATAGTAATCTGGGCTGGCAATTGTGTTCTCTTAGGGTCTGTATGATGTCAGTCCAGGCTCTTCTGGCTTTTATAGTCTCTGGTGAGAAGTCTGGTGTAATTCTTATAGGTCTGCCTTTATATGTTACTTGACATTTTTCCCTTACTGCTTTTAGTATTTTTTCTTTGTTTTGTGCATCTGATGTTTTGATTATTATGTGACGGGAGGTATTTCTTTTCTGGTCTAGTCTATTTGGTGTTCTGTAGGCTTCTTGTATGTTTATGGGCATCTTGTTCTTTAGGTTAGGGAAGTTTTCCTCAATAATTTTGTTGAAGATATTTACTGGCCCTTTAAGTTGAGAATCTTCATTCTCATCTATACCTATTATCCTTAGGTTTGGTCTTCTCATTGTGTCCTGGATTTCCTGGATGTTTTGAGTTAGGAGTTTTTTGCATTTTGCATTTTCTTTGACAACTGTGTCAATATTTTCCACCGTATCTTCTGCATTTGAGATTCTCTCTTCTATCTCTTGTATTCGGTTGGTGATGCTTGCGTCTGTGACTCCTGATCTCTTTCTTAGGTTTTCTATCTCCATGGTTGTCTCCCTTTGAACTTTCTTTATTGTTTCTATTTCTAGTTTCAGATCCTGAATGTTTTTGTTTAATTCCTTCTTTGTGTTTTCTTCCATTTCTTTAAGGGATTTCTGTGATTCCTCTTTAAGGGCTTCTATCTGTTTACTTGTACTCTCCTGTATTTCTTTAAGGGAGTTACTTAATTCCTTCTTATAATCCTCTATCATCATCATGAGGAGTGATTTTAATTCTGAATCCTGCTTTTCAGTTGTGATGGGGTGTTCAGGGCTTGCTATATTGGGAGAACTGGGCACTGATGATGCCAAGAAACTTTGGTTTCCGTTGCTTATGTTCTTGCGCTTGCCTTTCGCCATCTGGTTAACTCTAGTGGTACCTGCCCTCACTGTGTAAAACTGGAGTCTGTATTTCCAGTTATCTTGCTTATTGCAGAGCTCCTCAGAGTCCAGAGGTCTCTGTGGTCTTATGCTCCTAATCTCCTGGGTGGAAGAACTCCTGGGACTCAGGCCACCTCTTGGATCTGGAAATCCTTCTGCTCTGAGTGCAGTGGGTCCTCGATGACTCAGGATTCAGTTTCAGCTGCTCTGAGTGCAGTGGCTCCTGGATGACTCAGGATTCAGTTT
>NW_021621401.1:2557265-2593109 GCF_004785775.1 Grammomys surdaster | reverse complement strand
CGACTCTGTGTCTGCTCCAGCCCAGAGGACCAGGCAGGGGCGGAAGGCGGCATTTTCTTTTTAATAATTAACAATTTTCCTGCTTTAATATAGTATGCCACCTATGTTCATGAGATGATAAAACATAATTTCAAATGAGTAGTAGAATTGTTTTTCTGCAGCTCCAAATAAATTTTCCCTATTTACACCATCAATATTGTATATGTGTCTATATTTATATCTATCTATCATCTATCTATCTATCTATCTATCTATCATCTATCTATCATCTATCTATCTATCTATCTATCTATCTCTATCTCTATCATCTCTATCTCTATCTGTATCTATAATGGTCTCTCTGTCTCTGTCTCTCTCTCTCTTTCTGAAACAGGGTCTCCACACAGTCCCACTGTTCTGGAACTCACTATGTAGACAAAGCTGGCAGACACGCTCCCTGACCAGAAAACATGCACTGTAAACAAATGAGAAGCAAAGTGTAAACCGGAACTAAAGGATGGTTTGTCAAAAATGCCACATCAGAGACTCGGGAAAGAGGAAAAGTGAGAAAAGGAGGGTCAGTTGGAGACTGGGAAATCAGAATGCCCCTGATCAAAATAAACAGCTCATCAGAGGCCCTCAGCAGGCTTGAACTGGAAGAAATAAAAGTGAGCAAACCAGAAGACTGAGGGAGGGATAGTGCAAGCTGGGGCATAGAGAGGAAAGAAGAGCCAAGAAAAATGGACTGAGGATGAAGACAGGCTGTGCTGCCAGACACATGCAGGACTCTACAGGGAAAGGAAGGAAGGAGTGGGGGAATTGCTTTTAGAAATGACTGAAGATGTCTCAAATTTCTTTGAAAACAATAATTGATACATCTCAGAAGTCCCACCAACTTTAGTCATAATGAGTGTAAGAACTAGAGGTGGTAGATGTCTTCAGCTGCACACACAGGCTCACAGTGGAGCAACAACATATATGAGATCTGTGTAAGGACCTAGACACAAGCAGCAGAGGAAGTGGGCATGGAGTCTCACTGCTAGCCCCTAGCTGGAGAGGCATTGGCAAGTGTTAGCCACCAGGAAAGGAAGAGTCAGTTTCCTTTAGAGTATAGTCTCTTTAACTCAACTACAGTCCAATGGAAGGCCACACATCAGAGTATATGGCAGCAAAAGTTAAACATGGTGGGTGTGAAAGAAAGAAAGGAAGAGGGGGGAGGGAGGGAGAGAGAGAGACAGAGAGAGAAGCAGAGAGCAGGGGAGAGGGGACAAAGAAAAATGAAAGAAAAGATAAAAATAAAATGAATGAAAATCTTCATTACAATTGAAAAATAAAATCTTAGAAATAAAAATACACAAGATCAGCAAAATCAAGTTATAGGTACTAATTTTAGAAGTTTTACCATTAAATGAAAATTGAAAGCTAATAAATTTTTTACTAAGTGAAAGTTCCAGGACAGCCAGGTCTGCATAGAGAGACTCTACCTCAAACCAACCAACCAACAAACAACAACAACAACAACAACAACAAGTAGTAGATACATGAGAACACCAGCAAACACTGACAGGACAGAGTCAGGAAAAGAGGGCAGAGGGTCTGACAGGTCCGCACACTAGAACTGTAGAAGGCACAGTACATTTTTGTTAAATTGACATATTTCCTGCTTTAATGTTATAAACTGTATAATGCCAAGATAACAAGAGTAACATAGTAAGTCCAAATGAGCTGCAGAAGCAGGGTTTCCTGAAGCTCCAAACGCTGTCTCTTCTCAACCCATTAAGTTCATCTTCCTGTGAGATGGGCTGAGGCTGAGGTCTCTGTGGTGAGAAAGAATGAACAGCTGTGGTTTCCCAGAGGAGGCTAGAACACTCCAAGCTGGGCGCTGGCACTCTGCTAAGGGATGTGGAGCACTACAAGGAATGTCAGATGCAGATGCTCTCTGATACAGTGACAGCACAAGATGTTGTTAGCACAGCTGAACACAGGAGCAGAGGATCTGTTGACGCCAACAAAACAGCAGCACACCCATTGTCCTGAAAATGGCAGACATGTAGCTGCTGCTGCTTGGCCAATCAGAGCTCAGTCTTGTAGTGAACTGCATGAAGACAGCCATTCAGAATCATCCCAACTTGGAAACCACATTCCATCTGGAGCAGGAACTGATTGCCTATACTGACAACACCCGTACGACAACAGTTTTGAGCTTACCATTAGTCACTTTCCAGTGTTGTCCCATTGAGACTCCTTGCTCTTCTCCAACACTGTGCAGGGCTGCTCATGGTGCATTCTGCCAAGGCATCCACATGACAATCCAAATAACATTCGTTAAAGAGTTTTTTCATTCTTTTACCTAAAGGATTTGTATGCTGGGCTCTGTATCTGGTAGGGATAGTAGATGCTTTTCTTACAAATAACAAGTGCTAAGTTTCAGTTGATTGAAAAAACATGAAGGATTCTTAGACATTAGTTCCCTCTGTGATGTTCCACACTTTCAACATTACTGCTTAGATGGAAACTTCATGGTAAGCACTTTCCTTAAAGCCCCTTTCATGTCCCTGTTCCTCAGACTGTAGATGAAAGGGTTCAGCATGGGCGTCACCACTGTGTACATCATGGCAGCTGCCATGTCACTTCCAGCTGAGTGAGAGGATGAGGGGTTGAAATACAGGGATATGATGGTGCCATAGAAGAGACAGACGACAGCCAGGTGGGAGCCACAGGTGGAGAAGGCTTTCCATCCTCCCCTTGGGGAAGAGACTCTCAGGACAGCACAGGTGATGTGGAAGTAGGAGATCAGGATGCAGACAAACGGGGCGACCATGACCACAGCTCCCTCTGTAAGAATCATCAGCTCATTGAGATGTGTGTCTGAGCAGGAGAGTTTCAGCAGGGGAGTCACATCACAGAAGAAGTGGGGGATGATGTTGTCCCCACAAAATGAGAGTCGAGTCATGAGAAGAGTGTACAGCAGAGCATTCAGGTTAGCTACCACCCATGACCCAACAACAAGAAAGGCACAGAGCTGATGGGTCATTTTTGTTGTGTAGTGTAAAGGGTGACATATGGCCACAAATCTGTCATAGGCCATCACAGCAAGCAAAAAATTGTCAATATCAGCAAACATACAGAGAAAATACATCTGCGTGAGACACCCAGAGAAAGAAATGGTCTGACTCCCAAGTATGTGGTTGGCCAGTACCTTGGGGACAGAGGTAGAGGAGAAGCAGACATCCACAAAGGACAGGTTGCTGAGGAAGAAGTACATGGGGGTGTGCAGGCGGGAGTCTGTGCTGATGGCCAGGATGATGAGCAGGTTTCCCAGGACAGTGGCCAGGTACATGATGAGGAAGACCAGGAAGAGGAGCTGCTGCCGCTGTTGGGGTTGCCTGGAGAGTCCCAGGAGGAGGAACTCGGAGACGCTTGACTGGTTGGTGCCTCCCATAGATTTTAAAAAAGAGAAAGTGGAAATGTAGGAACCTAAGGTTTGAATACAACAAATCAGACTATAGACATTGCCATGTTTGTTTTTTTTTTTTTTAAAAAAAAACTGCAAGAGGGCTGGGAAGATGTTTCTATCATTCAAAAGCCTGGCTAATCTACCAGAGGACCCAGGTTCAATTCCCAGTCACCACATGGTGGCCAACAATAGTGTATAATCTTTTTGCAGGTGCTCTATTTCCCTCGTCTGGACTTGGCAGGCATTGCATCACTGGCACACATACATTCAGGTAAAATACCAGAAGACACAAAATGAAAATAAATTTGCAAAAACAAATATCTGCTTTAAAACAGAAATCCTGCAATAGATTTTCTGAGTGAGGATCTACTCATAGTGTTCCTAAGCTCAGTGTCCAGTGCTCAGTCCAAGATGGTTTTGGACATACCAGATTCACCCTTATACTTTATTGAATACAACATAAAAATCTGCAACCGTGGGTTACAGGATGTTTTAGTGGGTAAAGGTGTTTACTGAACTAAACCTGAGAACCTCAGTTTGACACCAAAACACTTGTAAAGGTGTTAAAGATCACTTGCCTCTCTCTCTGTCTCTCTCTGTCTCTCTCTTTGTCTCTCTCTGTCTCTCTTTCTCTGTCTCTGTCTCTCTGCCTCTCTCTCTCTCTCTCTCTGTGTGTGTGTGTGAGTGTGTATGTGTGTCTGTGTGTGTGTGTAGAGAAGACACTCCAGTTATCCCTTCTACTCCACATGTACACTGAGGCACGTGTACCCCACAAATTCAGCAATATAAATGTCTTAATGTGTGGACAGATGGCCCTTCCCTGAAGTCATATACATCTCTGTTTAACTGTCTCTGTTTTTCCTCTTGTCCTTAGCAGCTCATAGAAAAAAGGAAAAATAGCAAGAGCCACAGAGATGGCTCAACATGGAAAGACTCTTAACCCAAGCCTGAGGAGCTGAGTCTAAGCCCCTCAGATCTACATGGTAGAAAGAGAAAAAGAATTATCCTAAAAGTTTTCCTCTGGGCTCCACATATCATACACACACACACACACACACACACACACACACACACACACACTCACACACACACACTCACACACACACTCACACACTGACATACACATACACATGCACACATAAAGTCAAATGATCTTTAAAAATTTTAATTTTTTAAGTTTTTTTTTTTTATGTTCAACTCAAACTGAGCCTCATGACTCACAATTGCTGCTATTGGTCCTCAATACGGACAAGTGGTCATAATATTTTAGTAAAGAAATTGGCGTTTGTGCTCTATTACAATACCTGACAGCTCAGTGCTACAACTGCCCCATGTTCACTAGCTTGGAGCTGCTGGGCAATTGTGTCTTTATTCTAAGGATCAGAAAAAGGTCAGAATCCCAGGCATGTTCTGAGCAAGTGAAGAGTGGGTGATCTTCATCCTGGCCTCTGTGCAGCAAGGAGGTTTGGGGACTTGGATGAATATTTACTTCAGCATCTTTCCCACTGGGCTAGACTCCCTGAGCATCTCATTAAAGACAGGCAGACTGTAATTGTCCTGCCTAGCTTCTGGTCTCTGTGGACCAACAATGAGGAAAATGTAAAGGAATAGATGGGATTAGAATTGAGGCTAATCTCTAAAGAATTTGGTGTAAATGGATCAAAGAAGAGGAAAGATGAAAGAATATCTGGCCGAACATGACTTGAAAAATCCATTCACCAAGAATAGTCTTCCTTTGGACTGTCATCCCAGCTCACAATGGATCACCATGTCTGCAAATCTATATGCTCTTAAGAGTGTGGCTCCATCAGCCCCACCTATGTTCTACCATCCCTACCAGAGAAAGAGTCATGATTGGACTTGGATACCTCCTGAATGCTGGGTTTAAAGGCATGAGCCACCACACAGAGCCTGGTTTTGGTTTTTCTGAGACATCACACTGTATCCAAGGCTGGCTGGGAAACTCACTATAGCTCAGGATGAACCCAGACTTCTGATTGTCTGCTGCAGTGTCCTGAATGCTGTGATTGCAGATGTGATCAAGCACACTCAATTATGTGCCAGCTTTTGTCACCTTATGTTCTAGAAGCCTGGTGTTGAACACAGCAAAGACATAAGTGGGTGGATATAAATGTCTCTGTCAGCTTTTGATATTCTAACTATAACCTTAGGAATTTATCATGCAACATTTTATAGTAATATTTTTGAGACCTGCTCTTGTCTAAAGAGGACATGCAATGATAAACTGAGGGCTCAGTAGGACTAAGAAATTTTATGCTTTTTGCCTTTGTCGGTTTATCCCATGTGGTCATCTTACTCGAGATGATGATGAAGTTACATTGTATGTACTTTTTACTACTTTTTAATTTTTGTTGTTATTTTTGCATGTTTTAAGACATCTATTTTCCATATCCTGGCCCACAGCTCTAGCAAAAGATTCCTGCTTTACTAGAAGCCATGTTGGTATTAGGAATCCCATGTACCTGAAACTCTGGAGGCCACACTGGTATCCAGAACACCAGTGGCCACACCAGAATCTAAGGATTCCAGAGGCAGTGTGTAAGCACCCAAAATTCCAGACATCACACAGGCTGCCAAAACTGCAGTGGAGACAAACTACTGGACCTGAAGACTGACTGGTCACTAGAAACATGGAGCATTCAGGCAAGAAGTCAAAGTCAATGGGAAACATCCAAAGAAAAATAATTCATTCTACAAATATAAACTCTGAAGACTAGAGGACAGTGTAAGAACACAATCAACAACAGCTAGTGCAATTTGGCACCACCAGAGCCCACCTATCCTACTGCAGCAGGTCCTGGATGTTCCAACAAAGCTGAAGCACAAGAAAATGACTTTAAATTCAATCTTATGGAGATGATAGAGGCCATTAAAGAGGAAATGAACAAATCCCTTAAAGAATTCCAGGAAAATATAAGCAAACAGTTGAAGGAAATTAATAAAACTGTTCAAGAAATAGAAAAAAATAGAAGCAACAAAGAGAACACAATCTGAGGGAATCCTGGAGATGGAAAACATAAGAAAGAGAACAGGAACTACAGACACAACCATCACCAACAGAATATCAGAGATGGAAGAGAGAATTTAAGGCTTAGAAGATGTAATAGAAAAAATTGATATAGCAGTTACAGAAAACATTAAATCTAAAAAGTTCTTGACACAAATCATCCAGTAAATCTGGGACACAGTGTAATGACTAAGCCCAAGAATAATAGGAGTAAAAGAAAAGGAAATTCCTCTGTACCACCACATAATAATGAAAACACTAAACACATGGAACAAAGAAAGAATATTAAAAGTTGCAAATTAACAATATTAATTTGGCTTTAAAAAGCCAAATTAACAGGCAAAGGCACCCATACAGAATTACATTTGACATCTCAACAGAGATTGTAATAGTCAGAAGGGCCTGGACATATTCTTTGAAGACTCTAAAAGAACAGTGCCAACCCAGACTAATATACCCAGCAAATTTTCAATTACCATAGATGGAGAAAACAAGTTATTCCATGACAAAGTCAAATTTAAGCAATGTCTATCTACAAATCCATCCCAACATAAGGTACTAGAAGAAAAACTCTAGCCCAAGATGGTTAGCTACATCCAAGAGAACACAGGAAATAAATTATATAAGATCAGGAAAATCAAAAGAAGTGACACACACACATAGACACCACCACCACCAAATAACAGAAATTAACAATCATTTGTCATTACACACACACTGACTCTCAATATCAATGGTCTAAATTCTCCCAATAAAGAGACACAGACTAACACAATGGATGTGAAAATATTTTTGAAGCAAATGGACCCAAGAAGCAAGTTGATGTATTACATCATACATATAACAAAGTAGAATTCCAATATATAACAAAGTCTACTTCCAACAGAAAATAATCAAAAGAGATGAGAAAAGACACATCATAATCAACAAAGGAAACATCCACCAAGATAACATGTCAATTCTAAACTTCTATGACCCAAACTCAAGGATGCCAACATTTGTCAAAGAAACATTACTAAAGCTTAAATCACATATTGAACAGCACACATTAATAGTGGGAGACTTCAACACCCCACTCTTGCCAATGGACAGGTCTTCCAGACAGAAACTAAGCAGAGAAGTAATGGAACTAACAGACATAAATACACAAATGGACCTAATAGATATCTACAGAACATTTCACCCAAACACAAAAGATCTTCTCAGGATCTCACGGAACCTTCTCCAAAATTGATGACATACTTGATCACAAAGGAAGTCTCAATAGACACAAGAATTGTGTTAATTGAAGTAACCCTCTGACACACCTCAGACCACCACAAACTAAAGCTGGATTTCAACAACAGAAACAACAGAAAACATACAAACTCATGGAAATTGAAATATTCACTTCTGAAGGACCAGTGGGTCAAGGCAGAAATAAAGAAATTAATGACTTTTTGGAATTCAATGAAAATGAATGCCGAACATACCCAAACTTAAGGGACACAATGAAAGCAGTGCTAAGAGGAAACATTTTAGCAGTAGTGTCTACATAAAAAATATCTGGAGAGATTTCATGTTGACAACTTAACAGCACACCTGAAAGTTCTAGAAGAAAAAGAAGTAATCACGCATAACATATGTAGACAGCAAGAAATAATCAAACTTTGGACTGAAATTAATAAATTAGAAACAAAGAACAATACAAAGAATCAATTAAACAAAGGATTGTTTCTTTGAGGAAATCAACAAGATAGGCAAGCCTTTATCCAAACTAACTAAAAGTCGAAAAGAATATCCAGCATCTGCACTCTGGAGCTGACCCTGTGCCACATCTATCTATACCCCAATTACCCCCATTCCCCAGAGAGACTAGGTCTCCAAGGAGTACTGACACACCTAAGATCATAGGTCTCCCAGGAGTGTTGACACACCTGAGATCACAGAGAGAGAGCTGGTCTCCCAGGAGTGCTGACACAACTAAGATTACAGCTAACAGCACACAATCCTGCCTGGAGAGAGCATGACTCCCAGGAGTGATGACATACCTAAGAACACAGGCTCACAGGATTATAAGAGGGACAACCTCCAGTCAGAGACAGCAAAACCAGCTAACACCAGAGATAACCAAATGGCAAGAGGAAAGTACAAGAACAAAAGCAGCAGAAACCAAGCCTGATTTATAGTCACATTTCGTGATGATGATAGAGGACTTTAAGAACAACGTAAATAACTCCCTTAAAGAAATACAGAACACAAGTAAACAGGTAGAAGGTCTTAAAGAGGAAACATATAAGTCTCTTAAAGAAATACAGGAAAACACAACAAAACAGGTGAAGGAATTGAACAAAACCATTCAGGACATAAAAATGGAGATAGAAACAATAAAGAAATCTTAAGGAGAGACAACCCTATAGATAGAAAACCTAGAAAAGAGATCAAGAGTCATAGATGCAAGCATCACCAAAAGAATACAAGAGACAGAAGAGATAATCTCATCTGTAGGGGATACCATAGAAAACATTGACACAACAGTCAAAAAATGCAAAATGCAAAAAGCTCCTACCCCAAAACATGCAGGATATCCAGGACACAGTGAAAAGACCAAACCTAAGGATAAGCTTAGAAGACAGTGAATATTCTCAACTCAAAGTGCCTGCAAGCCTCTTCAACAAAATTATAGAAGAAAAATTCCCTAACCTAAAGAAAGAGATGATAATAAACATACAAAAAGCCTACAGAACCCCAAATAGATTGGACCAGAAAAGAAATTTCTCCCATTACATAATAATCAAAACATCAAATGCACAAAACAAACAAACAAACAAAAAAGAACAATAAAAGCAGTAAGGGAAAAAGGTCAAGTAACAAATTAAGGCAGATCCATCAGAATTACACCAGACTTCTCAACAGAGACTATGAAAGCTAGAAGATTCTGGGCAGACGTCATACAGACCCTAAGAAAACAAAATGCCAGCCAAGGCTACCATACCCAAGAAAACTCTCAATTACTATAGATAGTAAAATCAAAATATTCCACAACAAAACCAAATTTAAACAGTATCTTTCAACAAATCCAGGCCTACAAAAGATAACAGATGGAAAACTCCAACACAAGGAGGGAAACAACTCCCAAGAAAATGCAAGAAATTAATCTTCTTTCAACAAATTAAAAAAAAAAGGATAGCCACACAAACTTGATTCCACTTCTAACAACAAAAATAACAGGAAGCAACAATCACTGGTCCTTATTATTTCTCAACATCAATGGACTCAATTCCTTAATAAAAAGACATAGTCTAACAGACTGGACATGTAAACAGGATCCAGCATTTTTCTGCATATAGGAAACACACCTCAGTGACAAAGACAGACACTACCACAAAGTAAAAGGCTGGAAACCGAGTTTCCAAGCAAATGGTCCCAAGAAACAAGCTGGAGTAGCCATTCTAACATTGAATAAAATCGACTTTCAACCAAAAGTTATCAAAAAGGTAAGAAAGGACATTTCGTATTCATCAAAGGAAAAAAAATCTACCAAGATGAACTCTCAATTCTAAACATCTATGCCCCAAATGCTAGGGCACCCACATTTATAAAAGAAACTTTGTTAAGCTCAAAGCACACATTGAACCTCAGACAATAATACTGGGAGACTTCAACACCTCACTCTCACCAAGGACAGATCATGGAAACAGAAACTAAACAGAGACACAGTGAAACTAACAGAAGTTAGGAACCAAATGTATTTAACAAATATTCACAAAACAATTGATCCTAAAACAAAAGAATATACCTTCTTCTCAGCACCTCATGGTACCTTCTCCAAAACTGACCATATACACAAAACAAGCTTCCGCCGATACAAGAAGATTGAAATAATCCCATGCATCCTTGCAGATCATTCATGGAATATGGCTGGTCTTCAATAACAACAAAAACAAAAGAAAGACCACATACACATGGAACCCGAACAACTCTCTAATCAATGATAATTAGGTCAGGGAAGAAATAAAGAAAGGAATTAAGAACATTTTAAAATTTAATGAAAATGAAGCCACAATATACCCAAACTTATGGGACAGAATGAAAACAGTGGTAAGAGGAAAACTCATAGCTCTGAGTACCTCTGAACAGAAACTGGAGAGAGCATACACTAACAGCTTGACAGCACATCTGAAAGCTCTAGAACAAAAGGACACAAATATACCAAAGAGGAGTAGATGGCAGGAAATAATCAAACTCAGGGCTGAAATCAACCAAGTAGAAACAAAGAGGGCTATACAAGCAATCAACAAAACCAGGAGCTGGTTCTTTGAGAAAATCAACAAGATAGATAAACCCTTAGCCAGGCTAGCCAGAGGGCAGAGAGACATTATTCACATTAACAAAATCAGAAATGAAAAAGGAGATATAACAATGGAAACTGAAGAAATTAAAAAACAAATATCAGATTCTACTACAAAAGCCTATATTTAACCAAACTGTATTCATCCAAAATTTGGATGAAATGGAAAATTTTCTAGACAGATATCTGGAACCAAAGTTAAATTAGGATCAGACAAAGCATCTAAACTGTCCGATAACCCTTAAAGAAATAGAAGCAATCATTCAAAGTTTCCCAACCAAAAAAGCCCAGGACAAGATAGATGGTTTTACTGCAAAATTCTATCAGACCTTCAAAGAAGATCTAATACCAATACTCTTTAAATTAGTCCACAAAATAGATGCAGAAGGAACACTGACTACTTCGTTCTATGAAGCCACAGTTATGTTAATACCATACCAAAGCCTCATAAAGACCCAACAGAGAAAGAGAACTTCATACCAATTTCCCTTATGAATATTGATGCAAAAATATTCAATAAAATTCTCACAAAACAAATGTGAGAACACATCAAAATGATCATTCACTATGGTCAAGTAAGCTTCATCCCAGGGATGCCTGGAGGGATGGTTCAAATTACGAAAATCCACCAAAGTAATTCACTATATAATCAAACTCAAAGGAAAAAAACCCCACATGATCATCTTATTAGATGCTCAAAAATCCTTTGACAAACTTCAACACCCTTTCTTGTTAAAAGTATTGGAAAGAACAGAAATTCAAGGCCATATGTAAACATAATAAAATTAATATACAGCAAGCCAGTAGCCAACATCAAACTAAATGGAGAGAAAACTGAAGCAATACCACTAAAATCAGGGACTAGACAAGGCTGCCCACTCTCTCCCTATCTATTCAATGTAGTACTTGAAGTTCTAGCTAGAGCAATTAGACAACAAAAGGAGGTCAAAAGGATACAAATTGGAAAGGAAGAAGTAAGAATATCACTACTTGCAGATGATATGATGGTATACTTAAGTGACCCCAAAACTCCACCAGAGATAATCAACTTCAGCAAAGTGGCTGGATATAAATTAGTAGCCTTTCTTTACTCAAACGATAAACAGGCTGAGAAAGAAATCAGGGAAATGACACCCTTCATAATAGTCACAAATAATCTAAAATATCTTGGTGTGACTCTAACCAAGCAAGTGAAAGATCTGTATAACTACTTCAAGTCTCTGGAAGAATAAATTGAAGAAGACCTCAGAAGATGGAAGGATCTCCATTGTTCATGGATTGGCAGAATTAACATACTAAAAATGAACATCTTACAAAAAACAATCTTACAGATTCAATGCAATCTCCATCAAAATTCCAACTCAGTTCATCACAGAGAAACAAAGAGTTATTCTTAAATTTATTTGGAATAGCAGAAAACCCAGGATAGCAAAAACTGTTTTCAACAGTAAGAGAACTTCTGGATGAATCACTATCTCTGGCCTCAAGCTCTATTACAGAGCAGTGGTAATTAAAAACTGCATGGTATTAGTAAAAAGATGAATTGTGGGATTTAGTTTTGTCCTTCAACTCTGTGGGACCTGCATATGGAACTCAAGCCATCAGGCTTGGTGGCAGAATTATGTTGAAACACCTTGTTGATCCAAGCACACCTCTTTCACCCCTGTCCTATTGAGATGTCTCATTGGTTCCCAAATGTAAGTGTTCTTCCCTCTTTCAATACAAAATAAGTTGCAGGTGCTTGTAGTAGGTTTTAGCAACCATAAGGACACTGATCCATCCTTTTCTGTCTCTCATTAGGCAAAGTAGAAAAGAACAGGCTTCTAAAAATAAGCCTCAAATTCATTGGGATGGGGGGAAATTTCCTAAACAGAACTCCAATGGCACGGGCTCTAAGATCAAGAATTGATAAATAGAATGTCATGAAACTGAAAAGTTTTTGTAAGGTAAAGGACATAGTCAATAGGACAAATTGACACCCTACAGACTGGGAAAAAAATCTTCACTAACCCCACATCCAATAGAGAGCTAATATCTAAAACATATAAAGAACTCAAGAAGCTAACCTCCAAAAGCCAAATAACCCAATTAATAAATGGGATATAGAACTAAACAGAGAATTTACAATAGCGGAATCTCAAATGGCCCAGAAGCAGTTAAAGAAATTTTCAGTCCTTAGTGATCAAGGACATGCAAATCAAAATGATCGCGAGATTTCACCTTACTCAAATCAGAATGGCTAAGATCAAAAGCTCAGGTGATAGCACAAGTTGGTGAGAATGTTGAGCAAGAGGAACACTCCTCCATTACTGGTGGAATTGCAAAGTGGTGTAACCACTCTGGAAGTCAATCTGGATGTTGTTCAGGATGTTGGAAATAGACCTACCTGAAGACACATCTATACCACTCTTGCGCATATACCCAAATGATGACCCAGCATGACACAGAGGCACATGCTCCACTGTGTTCATAGTGGCCTTGTTTGTGATAGCCACAAGCTGGAAATAACCCAGATGTCCCACAATGGAAGAATGGATAGGGAAAATGTGGTTCATTTACGCAATGGAATTCAGCTACTAGGAAGAAAGACAGCATGAGTTTACAGGCAAATGGTTGGAACTAGAAAATATCATCCTGAGTGAGATAACTCAGGCCCAAAGAGCATCATGAATGGTATGTACTCACTAATAAGTGGATTTGGCTAAAAAAAAACAAAAAGCAAAAAACAAAACGCAGAATACCCAGGATACAATCCACAAAACTCAGGAATGTCAACAAGCTGAAGGACCCAAGTTGAGGGTGCTTCAGTCTCACTTGGGAGGGAGAGGAAAGCAACCATGGGGGTGGGGCAGAGGGAGGGAGGGAACTGGGTGGGAAGGAGGATAGGGAGGGGAAAGGGGAACATGATCAGGAATGGGGAGAACAGGAGTGAAGACCTGAGGGCCAGGAGACTGGATGGAAATATGCAACCTTTGGGAGGTAAGAGGTGGGGGACCTTCTAGAATGTACCAGAGACCTGGGAGGTGAGAGGCTCTAAAGACTCAGAGGGAGGGACCTTGGATGAAATGCCCAACAGTGGGGAGAGGGAACTTGTAAAGTTCTCCAGTAGAAAGGCAGAGCATCAAGTTGAGGGATGTGGTTGCCATCCCACAGTCAAAAACTCTGACCCAGAATTGTTCCTATCTAACAGGGGAAAAAATGGAGAAGAGACTGAGGGAAAGGAGGTCAAGTGACTAGCCAAATTGGGATCCATCTCAAGGGGAGGCTCCAAGGCCTGACACTATTACTGATGTTATGGTGTGCTTACACACAGGAGCCTAGCATGGCTGCCCTCCAAGAGGCCTAACAAGAAGCTAACCGAGACAGACACAGATACTTCCACCAAACCAATGGACTGAAGTCAGGGATCCCTGTGGTTGAATCAGAGAAAGGCTGGAAGAAGTTGAGATCAAGGATGACCCCATAGGAAGACCAGCAATCTCAACTAACCTGGATACCTGAGATCCCTCAGACACTGAGCCACCAACCAGGCAGCATAAACTAGTTGGTTTGAGGCCTCTGACACACATACAGCAGAAGACTGCCTAGTCTGGCCTCAGTGAGAGAAGACACACCTAACCCTTGAGGCCCTAGGAAGTGGGGAGGCCTGGTAGGGCAGTATGGGGCTGTAGGGAGTGGTAACATCCTCTTGGAGATGAGGGGCAGGGAGGAGAGGAGGAATGGTATGAGAAAATGTTGGAGGGCAGACCAGAAGGGGTATAACTATTGGAATGTAAAGAAAGATTAAAGATAATTTAAAAACAAAACCTATCACATTCAAGTTGGAAAAAACCCAACTGAAGGTAAAGAGCCCCAGGAGACATCACAAGAATCAGAGACACACTCATTTCCACACTCAGAATTCCCATAAAATACTAGCCTGTAAGCTACAATAGATGAAGGTGCAGATAGATGTAGGCCCTGTGCGTGCTGGTTCAGTCTCTGTGAGTTCATATTAACTTTGCTCAGTTGGTTTTGAGGGTCTCTTTCCAGTGTCCTCCATCTCCCTTGGCACTCTCATTCTTTAGGTCTCCTTTTCCTCTAAGTTCCCTGTGCTCTGGGAGGGATTTGATGGAGACAACTCATTTAGACGTGCTTGTTCCAAGGTCTCTCTCTTCATTTAATGTCTGACGCTGAGTCTCTGCATCTATTCCCTTCTGCTGCAGGAGGAAGCTTCTCTGATGATGGCTGAATAAGGCTCTGATCTATGACTATATCAGAATATCATTAGGAAGAGTTTATCGTTGCTTTTTTCATATTTTGATTGGTTATTTTATTTATTTACATTTCAAATGTTATCCCCTTTTCCAGTTTCCCTTCCAAAACCCCTATCCACTCCACCCACCCCTTGCCTCTGTGAGGGTGCTCCTCCAATCACCCACCCACTCCTGCCTCAGTGCACTAGTTTTTCTCTATACTGGGTCATCAAGCCTCGACAGCACCAAGGGGCTCCCCTCCCATTGGTGAGGCCATCTTCTCCTACATATTCATCTGGAGCCATGGGTCTACCCATGTGTACTCTGTCTGTGGTTGGTGGTTTAGTCCCTGGGAGCTTTTGGGGGTCTTGTTGGTTGATATTGTTCTTCCTATGGGGTTGCAAACTCCTTCAGCTCCTTCAGTGCTTTCTCTAACTCCTCCATTGGGTGATCCCATGCTAAGTTTAATGGTTGGCTGCAAGCTTCTGCCTCTACATTTGTCAGGCTCTGGCAGAGCCTCTCTGGAGACAGCTATAACAGGCTCCTGTCAGCAAGCACTTTTTGGCATCTGCAATAGTGTCTGGGTTTGGTGTCTGTATGTGGGATGGGTCCCTAGGTGGGGCAGTCTCTGGATGGCCTTTCCTTCAGTCTCTGCTCCACACTTTGTCCCTGTATTTCCTTTAGCCAGGAGCCCTTCTGGATTTAGAGTTAGGAGATGAGAGGGTGGCCCCATCCCCAAACCGGGGGCCTTGCCTAGCCTCTGGATATCATCTCTACAAGCTCTCTTTCCCCTTTGTTGGGCATTTCAGCTAATCTCATCTCTCTTGGGTCCTGAGAGGCCTCTTGCTTTCCTGGTATCTGGGACTTGGTGGCTACCCCCATTTCCCCATTTCCCAATGCTACATACCTCTGTTCAAATTCCCAAAACTCTGGATATCACCCCTATCTCTTCTCATACCTGATCCTGCCCATCTTTTACCCCCTCCTCTCTTCCTCCCAAGTTCCTCCCACCCTCTACCTCCCATGAGTATTTTCCCCCTCATAAGAAGGATTGATACATCCACATTTTGGTCTTCCTTCTTCTTGAGCTTCATATGGTCTGTGAACTGTATTTTGGATATCCCGAGCTTTGCTAATATCCAATTATCAGTGAGTGCATACCATGTGTGTTCTTTTGTGACTGGGTTACCTCACTCAGGATCATATTTTCTAGTTCCATCCATTTGCCTAAGAGTTTCATTAAGTCATTGTTTTTTATTGGATATTTTATTTACATTTCAGATGTTATCCTCTTACCCTATTCCCCCCTCCACTCCCAGGAACCCCCTATCCCATTGCCCCTCTTCCTGCTTCTCTGAGGATGTGTCCCTACCTAACCCCCAACTCCTACCTCCCCACCCTCGAATTCCCCCACACATGGCATCCAGCCTTCATGGGACCAAGGATCTCCTCTCCCACCTATGCCCGACAGGGTATCCTCCCTTACATATACAGCTGGAGCCATGAGTCCCTTTTTAAGTGCTCCCAGGCTGGTGATTTAGACCCTGGGAGCTCTGGTTGGTTGGCATTGTTGGTCTCCTGATGGGGCCACAAACCCTTTCAGCTCCTTCAGTCTTCACTCTAACTCTTCCATTGAGAACCCCTTGATCAGTTGAATGGTTAGTTGTGAGCATTCACCACTGAATATGTCAAACTTTGGCAGACCTCAAAGGAAACAGCTATATCAGGCTCCTGTCAGCATGCACTTCCTGACATCCACATCAGTGTCTACCTTTGGTGACTGCACATGGGATGGATACCCAGGTGGGATGGTCTCCAGATGGCCCCTCCTTCAGTTTCTGTCCCTCACTTTGTCTCCATATTGGTTCTCATGAGTATTTTGTTACTGCTTCTAGGAAGGACCAAAGTGACCCCACTTGGTCTTCCTTCTTCATGAGCTTTGTGTGATCTGTGAGTTGAATCTTGGGTATTTCAAGCTTCTGGGCTATATCTAATAATCAGTGAGTGAATGCCATGTATGTTCTTTTGTGATTTGGTTATCTCACTCAGGATATTTTCTAGTTCCATCCATTTACCTAAAAATTTCTCGAATTCATTGTTTTTAAAAGCTGAGTAATATTCCATTGTGCAAATCTACCACATTTTTTTGTGTCCATTCCTCTGTTTAAGGATATCTGGGTTCTTTCCAGTATCTGGCTATTATAAATAAAGCTTCTATAAATATAGTGGAGCATATGTCCCTGTTATATGTTAGAGCATCTTCTGGGTATATACCCAGGAGTGGTATAGCTGGGTCCTCAGGTAATGCTATGTCCGATTTTCTGAGGAACCACCAGACCGATTTCCAAAGTGGTTGCACCATCTTGCAGTCCCACCAACAATGGAGGAGTGTTCCTCATTCTCCACATCCTCCCCAGCATCTACTATCACCTGAGTTTTTGATCTTAGCCATTCTGACTGGTGTGAGGTGGAATTTCAGTGTTGTTTGATTTGCATTTCCCTAATGACTAAGGATACTGAACATTTCTTTAGGTGCTTCTTGGCCATATGAGTTTCCTCAGTTGAGAATTCTTTGCTTAGGTCTGTACCCCATTTTTTAATAGGATTATTTGGTTGTCTGGAGTATAATTTCTTGAGTTCTTTGTATATATTGGATATCAGTCCTCTATCGGATGTGGGATTGGTAAAGATCTTTTCTCAATTTGTTGGTTGTCATTTTGTCCTATTGACAGTGTCCTTTGCCTTACAGAAACTTTGAAATTTTATGAGATCCCATTTGTCAATTCTTGATCTTAGAGCATATGCCATTGGTGTTCTGTTCGGGAACTTTTCCCCTGTGCCCAAGTATTCGAGGTTCTTCCCCACATTCTCTTCTATTAGTTTCAGTGTATCTGGTTTTATGTGGAGGTCCTTTATCCATTTAGACTTGAGTTTTGAACAAGGAGATAAGAATGGATCAATTTGCATTCTTCTACATGTTGTCCTCCAGTTGAACCAGAACCATTTGTTGAAAGTGCTGTCCTTTTTCCACTGGACAGTTTTAGCTCCTTTGTCAAAGATCAAGTGACCATAGGTGTGTGGGTTCATTTCTGGGTCTTCAATTCTATTCCATTGATCTTCCTGCCTGTCTCTGTATCAATACCATGTAGTTTTTATCACTATTGCTCTGTAGTACAGCTTGAGGTCAGGGATGGTGATTCCTCCAGAAGTTTTTTTTTTTTTATTGTTGAGAATAGTTCTCGCTATTTTTTTTTTGTTATTCCAAATGAATTTGAGAATTTCTCTTTCTAACTCTGTGAAGAATTGAGGTGGGATTTTATTGGGTATTGCATTGAATCTGTAGATTGCTTTTGGCAAGATGGCCACTTTTACTATATTAATTCTGCCAATCCCTGAGCATGGGAGATCTTTCCATCTTCTGAGATCTTCAATTTCTTCCTTCAGAGACTTGAAGTTCTTGTCATACAGATCTTTCACTTGTTTGGTCAGATTCACACCAAGGTATTTTATATTATTTGTGACTATTGTGAAGGGTGTCATTTCCCTAATTTCTTTTTCAGTCTGTTTATCTTTCATGTAGAGGAAAGCTACTGATTTGTTTGAGTTGATTTTATAACCAGCCACTTTGCTGACGTTGTTTATCAGGTTTAGGAGTTCTCTGGTGGAGGTTTTGGGGTCACTTAAGTATACTATCTTATCATCTGCAAATAGTGATATTTTGACTTCTTCCATTCCTGTTTGTATCCCTCTGACTTCCTTGTGTTGTCTAATTGCTCTGGCTAGGACTTCCAGTACTATATTGAATAGTAGGGGGAGAGTGGGCAGCCTTGTCTAGTCCCTGATCTTAGTGGGACTGCTTCAAGTTTCTCTCCATTTAATTTGATGTTGGCTACTAGCTTGCTGTATATTGCTTTTACTATGTTTAGGTATGGCCTAGGATTCCTGATGCTTCCAACACTTTTATCATGAAGGGATGTTGAATTTTGTCAAATCCTTTCTCAGCATCTAGTGAGATGATCATGTGGTTTTTTTTCTTTGAGTTTGTTTATATAGTGGATTACATTGATGGATTTTTGAATATTGAACCATCCCTACATTCCTGGGATAAAGCCTACTTGATCATGATGGATGATTGTTTTGATATATTTTTGGATTTGGTTTGCTAGAATTTTATTGAGTATTTTTGCATCGATGTTCATAAGAGAGATTGGTCTGAAGTTCTCTTTCTTTATTGGTTCTTTGTGAGGTTTGGGTATGAGTGTGATTGTAGCTTCATATAATGAATTGGGTAGTGTTCGTTCCGTTTCTATTTTGTGGAATAGTTTGAAAAGAATTGGTATTAGGTTTTCTTTGAAGGTTTGATAGAATTCTGCACTGTAACGGCCGGTTCTTTTGTAACTGCCAGTTCTGCTACTTTGTAAAGGCCGGCCGATTCTGCTGCTCCAATCTGCAGGTCAGGGTCTACCAAGAGAGAGAGTGGGGATGGAGGAAGGGTGAAAAAGGGGCGAGAGATGCAAAAGATAGATACAAGACAGAGTCTGGTTGAGTCTCTTCAAGTCTCTTCTTTATTCTCCTCTATTATTCTATATTCTCCTCACACTTATGCTATATTCTCCTCACACACATAGAAAGGAAATCCGGGGTATTTATACCCTTTACCATGTGACTTGCCCTCGTGGACAAGCTCAACTGAAGGCACTAAGTCACGTGTCTTGTAGCCATGGATACCAGGTGCACCTTGCAGCTGGGGGCACTAAGCAGTGTAACAAGATGTTTATCAGAGTGCGCTCAGCTGACGTGAGCTGTTGAAAACAAGTCTCTTGTCAGGGTATATGGCTCGAGATGGCTGTAAAGATGATAGCCGCTTTCGGATAAGAGTCGGCTCCCAACACTGCACTAATACCATCTCGTCCTGGGCTTTTTTGGTGGGGCAGCTTTTAATGACTGCTGCTATTTCCTTAGGGGTTATGGGATTGTTTAGATGATTTATTTGTTCCTGATTTAACTTTGGGTTCTGGTATCTGTCTAGGAAACTGTCCATTTCATTCAGATTTCCCAATTTTGTGGAGTATAGGCCTTTGTAGCAGGATCTGATAATTTTTTAAGTTTCCTCAGTTTCTGTTGTTATGTTTCCCTTTTCAGTTCTGATTTTATTAATTTGGATACTGTCTCTGGTTAATCTGGCTAAGGATTTATCTATCTTGTGGATTTTCTCAAAGAACCAGCTTCTGGTTTTGTTGATTCTTTGTACAGTTCTCTTTGTTTCTACTTGGTTGATTTCAGCCCTGAGTTTGATTATTTTTTGTTCTGTACTCCTCTTGGGAGTATTGTTTCCTTTTGTTCTCAAACTTTCGGATGTGCTATTAAGCTGCTAGTGTAGGATCGCTCCAATTTCTTTATAAAGGCACTCATGGTGTAAGGACCCAGAAAGAGGACCCCATCTCAAGTCCCAATTAGCGCGCACCCAAGGAGACACGAGAGACCGACTTGATGCAATGACAAAAGGCAGTTTACTAACAAGGGCCCTTGGATCGAAACTCATCCCACGTAGGGGAGAGAATTTCGATGAAGACCCCAGGAAGTTTAGAACTTTTATAGGGGGAGGTACAAGGGGGAAGGAAAAAGCGGGAAATTCTGGCACGGTTACATATGATTGGATATTTCAAACATCAGCACTTTGCGTAAGCAATCATTTTGACAGGTTGGATGGCCCACTATTTTTGACCATGAAGCCTCAGACCTTCTAGGATAAACACCTTCTAGTAATGGTGGCCCATTACTCACTTGGGCATGTTTAGACTAGTCAAGATATGTCTTTGGTTGTTTCTATATTTCTGGTCACCTCGTCCCTAGAGGGGCTTGATATTTTTATTATGGCTATTCTCAGCAAGCTCAGCAAGCCGCCCTACGGTCTTTGCCAAGTTGTTGGTGGTCTCTGCTGAGCTGTTTTAAATTTTACCCTTACAATGGCTATGAGTTTTCCTTTTAGCACTGCTTTCATTGTGTCACATAAGTTTCGATATGTTGTGCCTTCATTTTCATTAAATTCTAAAATGTCTTTATTTCTTCCATGATCAAGTTATCATTTAGTAGATAGTTTGTTCAGCTTCCAGGTCGATGTGACCTTTCTGTAGTTTTTGTTGTTCTTGAAGACCATCCTGAGTCTGTGGTAGTCTGATAGAATACATGGGGTTAATTGAATTTTCTTGTCTCTGTTGAGGTTTGTTTTCTGTCAGATTATATGGTTGATTTTTGAGAAGGTACCGTGAGGTACTGACAAGAAGGTATATTCTTTTGATTTATGGTGAAATGTTCTGTAGATGTCTGTTAAATCCATTTTGTTCATAACGTCTATTAGTTTCACTATGTCTCTGTTTATTTTCTGTTTCCATGACCTGTTCATTTGTGAGAGTGGGGTGTTGAAATCTCCTACTATTATTGTGTGAGTTTCAATGTGTGTTTTGAGTTTCAGTCATTTTACAAATGTGGGGGCCCTTGCATTTGGGGCATAGATATTCAGAATTAAGAGTTCATCTTGGTGGGTTTTTTTTTCCTTTGATCAGTAAGTAGTGTCCTTCATCACTTTTGTGATAGCTTTCGGTTGAAATTCTATTTTATTGGATATTAGAATAGCTACTCCGGCTTGGGACCATTTTTTCCCAGCCTTTTACTTTGAGGTAGTGTCTATTTTTGTCACTGATGTATGTTTCCTGTATGCAGCAAAATTCTGGATCCTGTTTACACTTTCTGTCTGTTACCCTGTGTCTTTTTATTGGGGAATTCAGTCCATTGATGTTGAGAGACATTAAGGACCAATGATTGTTGCTTCCTGTTATTTCTGTTGTTAGAGGTGAGATTACATTCGTGTGTTTCTCTTCTTTTGAGGTTGCTTTTTCTTGGGTGTAGTTTCACTCCAATTGTTGGTCTTTCCCTTCTATTATTCTTGGTAAAGCTACATTAGTGGAAATATATTGTGCAAATTTGGTTATGCTTTGGGATATCTTGGTTTCTCCATCTATGTTGATTGAGAGTTTTTGTTGGCTGTACTAGCCTGGGCTGGCATTTTTGTTCTCTTAGTGTCTGTATGACATCTTCCCAAGATCTTCTGGCTTTTAGAGTCTCTGTTGACATGTCTGGTATAATTCTGGTAGATCTGCCTTTATGTTACGTGACCTTTTACCCTTACCACTTTCAATATTTTTTCTTTGTTCTGTGCATTTGGTGTTTTAATTATTATATGATGGCAGGAATTTCTTTTATGATCACATCTGTTTGGTGTTCTGTGGCTTCTTGTGTGTTTATGGGCATCTCTTTCTTTAGGTTAGGGAAGTTTCCTCCTATAATTTTGTTGAAGATATTTGCAGGCCCTTTGAGTTGGAAATCTTCACTCTCTTTTATACCTATTATTCTTAGGTTCAGTCTTTTTATTGTGTCCTGGATTTCTTGAATATTTTGAGTTAGGACCTTTTTGGATTTTTGTATTTTCTTTGACTGTTGTGTCAATGTCTTCTATGATATCTTCTACACCTGAGATTCTCTCTTTTATCTTGTATTCTGTTGGTGCTGCTTGCATCTGTGACTCCTGCTATCTTTCCTAGGTTTTCCATCTTTGGGGATGCCTTCTTTTGACCCAACCGGCAGGTCCTAGTTATTCGTGGGGGTGAGGAGGACCTCAACCTGAAAGAAGAACGGGCGAGAGAGAGAAAGGACTCAAGCAAACATTTGCTTGTCAAGAGTCATGTATTTGAACATGAAATGCTTTTTTATAGCATGCTTTACAAGGGGAGGGGGTAAGAGGGGCCAGGTGGTGGAAAAGTACAGAATCTTCTTGGCCTGTGCCTTGAAACATGTCATGGTCTATATGGTACACTGTCTTGAATTATGATCTACCTGCTATTCTTCAGAAGATATGGTACACTGCTTTAAGTTATGGTCTCCCTGCTATACACTGCTTGCCAAGCAGGATCTGTGGTTGCCAAGCTGCAGGGAACATTATGCAGGTGGGGAAATGTAGGGGGTGAGGGTAAGGGCGAGGGTCCTGGCTTCTGGCATTCTTTTGTGTTTTCTTTAATGTTTCTATTTCCATTATTAGATCCTGGACAGTTTTGTTCAATTCCTTCACGTTTGTTTGGGTTTTTCTGTATTTTGTTAAGAGATTTATGTGTTTCCTCTTTAAGGGCTTCTATTGTTTACCTGTGGTCTCCTGTATTTCTTTAAGGGAGTTATTTATGTCCTTATAAAGTCCTCTATCATCTTCATGAAATGGGAATTTAGATCTGAATCTTCCTTTTCAGGTGTGTTGGGGTATCCAGGGCTTGCTGTGGTGGGAGGGCTGGGTTCTGATGTCTCCAAGTAGTATTGGTTTCTGTTCCTTATGTTCTTGGGCTTGCTTCTGGCCATCTGGTTATCTCTAGTGTTAACTGGCCTCCCTTTCTCAGACTAGAGACTGTCTTTCCTTTGAGCTCTTGTGATCCTATGATTCTGTGATTCTGGATGTGTCAGAACACCTGGGATATCGACCTGCAACTGGGTGTGGGCTGAGTGGGTGGGGATCCAGAGCAGAGACTCTGCTCTGGGCACAGGTGCAAACTGGAAGGTGGCCATAGACTTCTTATTTTGACCATTAGAAGGTATCTTAAGAGGGGTGGAAGGACAGAGACACATCTTCACATAATGTACAAATACATCAGAGCAGTCCTTTGTACTGAGAGTTTTTCCAGACTCCAAGCTGGGCGAGCACTGTAAGCCCAAGCCGCTATAGCTCAAGCAAGTAAGAAAGACTTGGAGCCCTTGGTAATTGTGAGGATATGAGTTCAAGCTTTCAGAGCAATGGTGAGAAGCATGTGGTTGCTTCACAAGAAAAGAGACTAGTAATGAGGAATAATGGACACTCTATATTAGCCATGATTTCAAGTTAGATAGTAGATTTTGAAAAAGGAGTCCTGGGCTAGGGACACAGCTCAGTTGGTAGAGTGTTACTTGCCTGCCACGCACAAAGCCCTGGGTTTGATTCCCTAGAACTGCATAAAGTGTGAGAGGTAAACACTAGATGAGAACATTGTAACATCTCAGAATGCTTTTGTGTGTGCACATTTTTTGTACTACCAACGTCACCAAGAGATGAATGGAATTCTATTTTTTTGAGACAGTTTCTCTATTTAGCTCTGGCTGTCCTGGAACTTGCTCTATAGACCAGACTTGTCTCAAACTCGCAGAGATATGCCTGGCTCTTCCTCCAAAATGCTGGGATTAAAGTCATGTGCCACCACTGTGTGGCTGAAAATTTTTCTTTAAAGTTTTATCTTATGCGTGCGATTATTTTGCCTGCATATATAGATTTGCATGCCTCCCACATAGGCCAGAAGAACTGGAGTTACCAACAGCTGTGAGCTGCCATGCAGATGCTGCAAATTGAACCCAGGTCTTCTGGGTGAGCAGCCAACGCTCTTAAATCATTGAGCCATCTCTCCAGCCCTGGAAGTGTCTTTTAAGTGAACAGAGGTCGGATTAATTATCAAGTGTTCTTCAATGTTTGTGAGATTTCAGAATTTCTGTGTTTGGGGCTTCCTTGAATTTTGTCTTCCTAGGTAATCACTTCATTGAAATTTTTGTAAGTTGCTTAGAGGTCTCCTTTTCATAAAGAAGAGACCAGACATTGACTTACCTTAGGTCTCATGGGACCCGAAATTGCTGTTACCCGAGTTATCTCTAAAGGATTAAGGATAGTCTGGTCTACAGTTGTAGGCAAAGTGTCTAATAAAGTCACTGGGTTTTCAGTAATGACAGCTTCCTCTTTCTCCAGTGAAAACTGAACCTTAAGTGAAGCTTCTTCCAAGAAGTCCAGCAGAAACCATGTTTCTGTGTTTTAAAGCTGAATCTAAGGTGGGTTTGGTTTCCACTTACTGTTTGAATGCATGGCTGTCCCTCTGCTCTTGCAGCCTTCCATTTTCAGCCAAAGTGCATATAATACATGATTGAAAGTCGGCCCCTGTGGGTATTTTTCTTTTGTGTTTTTCTGGCTCCTCGGCCTGGCTGTCCTTTGATGCCCCTATATATGTAGTTTATAGGTCTCTTTCCATCCTGTCCCTTACTAGGTCCCTTTCCATCCTGTCCCTTACTTGGGCAGCTGAGCTGCCAGGAATCTCAGTTATTACAAATAAAGGAGCCTGTTGTTCTTCCAGATGCTGATGGTCTTTGATGATTTGAATGTGTATCACTCCTGAGGGGAATGTGTGAGCACAGATCTTGCTCAGCAACTCAACTCAGAGAAGGAAAATAATAGTCCCATTGGAGAGATGATGTTACAGGGAAAGAAATCCTTTGTGTTCCGGTTTTATGCTATAGCTAGAGCTGTTTCCTTGTTTTAGAGAGAGGATCTTATTTTGTAGCCCTGGCTTGTTTGGTACTCACTATATAGAACAAGCTGACATAAAAGTTTGAACAATCTTCCTGCTTCTACTTCCCAAGTACTAAGATTATAGGCTTATACCACCATGCTCAGACCGTTTTCCCTAGGCAGCAATAGAATAGAGAGACTTACTTTTTAAAAGAGATTAATGATTGATCTCTGAGTTCAGTGTAGTTACCTTGATGATATCACTAAGATTTTTTTTATGGAATTTGACAATCTGCCCTAAAACTAAATCAGAAAATAAACAAATATAAAAATAAAAATAAAGAAAAGACATTGCTATCTTTCTCTGTCTAGGATTGAAGGCATGGGTTGTATGTGCAAGTGGTAGTTTGGTCTTAAATGGAAGTTCCACTAAAGCTCCATCTCCTCACTCTCAGAGGACACAAAAATCTCCTACTAAAACCCACTTACCCACCTATACTTTAAATTATTACCAAAGCATTAAACAAAAAGTATCTTATTGCTGTTTAATATGCATCCTGTGATGACGAATGAGGCCTAACCCTTCTTTATACACTTATCAGACATTTACACACATATTTTTATTAATATCATTTATTTACTTTAAATTTTTCTTCTGCATTAAAGAGCAAATGCTACATCCTGTCCCCTGTGTCATTCACATGACGTGGACATGAACAGTTACACACGGGAGGAACTCAAGAGCTGTCCATTGGAAACAATCCTCTCGTACCTTCCACATCCTCTCCAGCCATTTAAAAACGGTACTGTTTTGCGCTGACTCCATTGCACTACCTGCAACTCTAGTTCTCTCCTTCCAATCTCTCTCATTTCCATTCATCAACCTTTTACCTGTCGCTGTACTTGAAAAGTGCTTTTAAAAGTCAGCAATTATTTGTAAATCCAGCTTCTGAAGTCATGGGTCACGACCACAATCGAGTCATGGAATGGACTAGGTTGGGGGTGTGCTGTGAAACATTAGCATTAGTTAGTGGACAGAAATTAATTTAAAATTAAGTGCAATGAGTTTGGGATGTTTTCAGGGTCTCTTACCTGTATTGTTTGGTTGACTTTAGTATAGCCTTGGCTCTGAACACACAACATGAGTGCTATGCACCTCACATGCCAGCCAATACCAACAAAACTGCGGGGAAACACCTCTGCTTAGAATCAAGACTATAATTGTTTGTTATGAACTGCAGTGTTGTTGCTGCTCTTACAGAAACATACTGGTTCAGTTACAGAAAACAAAGACCTTGAACCGCATCCTGCTGTTATTCCTCAGCATGCAAGTATCAAATTAGTTTATTTTTGGATTGTATTGTTAAACAAACAAACAAACAAACATTGTTTCATTAGCTAGGGAAAGAGGAAGAAGGAGAAACAGAGCAGGAGGGTCCCAGCCCTGTGTGGTGGTGATCATTAGTGTGTATTACTTTAGCAAAATGATCAACAAGAACAAAAGGAGGAATTTTTATTTCTGAGACAGGATCTGTAGTGGTTAGAATAGGTATGGCCTCCACAAAGTCATGTGTTTGAATGCTTGGCCCACAGGGAGGGGCACTATTAGGTACTGTGGTCTTGTTGGAGTAGGTGGGGCCTTGTTAGAGCAAGTATGTCACTGTGGGGGCGGGCTTTGAGGTATCCTATGCTCAAGATACAACCAGTGTGGCTCAAAGTCTTCTCTTGCTGCCTATAGATCATGATGCAGAACTCTCACCTCCTCCTCCAGCACCATGCCTGCCTGCATGCTGTCATGCTTCCTATTAGGATGATAATGGACTGAACCTCTAAAACTGGAAGCCAGCCCCAACTAAATGTTTGCCTTGATCATGGTGTCTCTTCACAGCAATAAAATGATAACTAAGACAGAATCTCTGTGTAACCCAGGCTGGCCTCAAGTTCTCTATGTTGCCACCTGAGTTTCTTCTCTTCCTGATGCTCACCTCCTGAGTACTGAGACACAAGGAGGCATTGCCATGTTTGGTTTAGATGGTGCCAGAACTTGAACCAAGGCCCTACTGCATTTGTGGAAAGCACTCTGTCAACTGAGCTATGCCCCCAGAACCCTGAAAAAAACAGTGGGCTAATGAAGGGAGAACAAATTAGAATTGCATAATTTCGTATAGAACACTATCAGAACCTCGGGTCTATTTCAGCATTTATGATGGAGGCCATGCATAGTGGCTCATGTCTATAATCACAAAACTTGAGAGGGGGAGAGAGGCAGATCTCTGTGAATTGGAGGCTAGTTAGCCTGATCTACATAGCAGGCTTCAGACCAGCCATGGCTACAGAATAATAACTCTGTCAATCAGAATAATAAAAGAAAAAGAATCATGGTGCAAACTAAAGGTATTCTCAGAAGAAAAGTCTTAGTTTTTCATTTTATTTAATATATAATTTATATGTAATAATTTTTAAAATGATGATAGTTAAGCCTCTGAAATTTATGAAAACAACAGAAATTAAAATAACAAGCATTAATGTAACTTTAGAATTTTTTAAAAAATTAAACTCAAAATTTAAGATGAGTAAGACAACTTACATAAAAATTTTATTTTATTTTTTGGTTTTTCGAGACAGGATTTCTTTGTGTAGCTCTGGCTGTCCTGGAACTCACTCTGTAGACCAGGCTGGCCTCGAACTCAGAAATCCGCCTGCCTCTGCTTCCCAAGTGCTGGGATTAAAGGTGTGCACCACCACTTCCTGGCAAAATTTTATTTTTATTTTAGTTTAAATTACTAAAAATTTGCTTCCATTTAAGGGGAAAAATATTAGTTTTAAGCTATTTTACAGAAAAATTCTTTCAAATCATTAAACTTAAGAAAATTCAAGTACATGAACAAAAATATATCAGAGTATAGAAAAATGGAAACTTTACAAATTATATTTTATGAAATTAGTGTAATAAAACACTGAAAACTAGCCAAACAGTGGTGGAACACACCTTTAATCCCAGCACTCAGGGGCAAAAGCAGGCAGATATCTGTATGTTCCAGGACACTGTGATCTACAGGGTGTGTTCCAAGACAGCCAGGGCTACACTGAGAAAAATCTGTCTCTAAAAAACCAAACTAAACCAAAGCAAACCAAACAAAATGCTGAAACCTGAAAAGTTACCGTGTCTAAATCAAAGGCTTATCCCATTGAATACAAAATACAACTTTATAGTCATTTAAAGATAGAAGTTATACTAAAAAGTCTAATTGGATCAAAATAAAATAAACTCAGTGATGTTTTAAGTCTAGTTAGGGAGCTAGAGAGAGGGCTCAGCACATAAGAGCATTTGTTCTTTCAGAGGACCCAGGTTTGACACACATGGTGGCTCAGAACCATCCATACCTTGAGTTCTGAGGGATCTGATGCACATGGTACACAAAAATACATGTGATCACAATACCCATACACACTGTCTCAGTCTCTGTTCTATTGTGGTGAAGAGACACCAGGACTAAGGCAATTCAATGCTTATTTAAAAGAGCATTTAATTGGGGGGTTGCTTGCAGTTTCAGAGGTTTCATCTGTTAGCATCATGGTGGGGAGCCTGATGGCATGCAGGCAGGTGCTTAAGCAATAGCTGAGAACTGTATGTGATCCACAGGCAGAGAGAGTCTGGGCCTGGTGTGGGCTTTGGAAATCAAATCTCACCCCCAATGACACACTTCCTCCAACAAAGCCATACATGCTCCAATAGGCCTTACCTCCTAATGCCTATAAACTTTTCAAATAGTGCCACTCCCTGGTGACTAAACAACCAAATATATGAGCCTATGAGAGCTATTCTTACTCTAACAATTACACACATAAAATATATTTTTAGAACACTTCTACTAATATCTTATAATAAAAAAGAAAAAATTATGGTTACTTTCATAGTTACTGAAAGGAGGAAATTAGAATAGTTTCTTCATAAGAATATCGAATCCAAAAAAAAAGAATATCCAATCCAATCCAAACAATACAATACAATGCAAAGCAATGCAATGCTATACAATACAAAACAAACAATACATACAATACAAACAATATATACAATACAATACAAAAGAACATCCAATACAAGTATTTCAACCCCTTCAACCAGTGTTGAATTGCTTGTTTTCTGTGTGGGGATCAGACTCAGTATGTAGTCAACAGGTACTTTATCACTGGACTACAGTTTCTGATATAAAAAAAATGTTTTCCCTTAAAAAGCTTCATATATCTTAGGCTGGCCTGGAACTCAGATCCTCCTGCCTCTACTTACTGAGTACTAGGATTGTGGGCATGTTCCACCACACCCAGTTTATGTGGTGCTGGAGATTAAACCTAGGAGTTTGCTCATGCTAGACAGGTATTCTACCAGTGGGCCTTTATTTTCAGCGCTTAAAATGTCTCTTTAGTGGAAGACATTCCCACTAAAATTGAGGTCCCAATGAAAACATCCCACCAGCCGGGCGGTGGTGGCGCACGCCTTTAATCCCAGCACTTGGGAGGCAGAGGCAGGCGGATTTCTGAGTTCGAGAGTTCGAGGCTAGCCTGGTCTACAGAGTGAGTTCCAGGACAGCCAGGGCTACACAGAGAAACCCTGTCTCGAAAAAACCAAAAAAAAAAAAAAAAAAAGAAAACATCCCACCAGTACTGCCACTATTTAGTATTTTGTCACAGATTCTATCCCGTGCAGGTAAATCAGTAAGAAATCAGCAAGAAATACATTAGGATTTGAGAGGAAAACCCTATGTATGATTTAATTGTGTAGCTGGGAAACCCTGCAGCATGTCTAAAAACAGGGAATATTCAGTAAGTTAATGGGATATTGTGAGAGTAAAAGTTAAAAACAACTTGGCAAAGACCTCCAGACAGCTTGCTGAGCTTGCTGAGAGTAGCCATAATAAAAATATCAAGCCCCTCTACGGACAAGGTGACCAAAATTGTAGAAACAACCAAGGACATATCTTGACCAGTCTAAACATGCCCAAGTGAGTAATGGGCCACCTGGTGTTTATCCTAGAAGGTCTGAGGTTTCATAGTCAAAAATAGTGGGCCATCCAGCCTGTCAAAATGATTGCTTACGCAAAGTGCTGATGTTTGAAATATCCAATTATATGTAACCACGCCAGAATTTCCCGCTTTTCCCTTCCCCCTTGCACTGTTCCCTATAAAAGCCCTGAGCCCTCGGGGGTCTGGATCGATTCTCTCCCCTGCGTGGGATGAGTTTTGCTCTGAGGGCCCTCGTCAGTAAACTGCCTTTTGCCGTTTACATCAAGTCGGTCGCTCGTGTCTCTTTGGGTGCGCGCTGATCGGGACTTGAGTCGGGGGTCCTCTTCGGGGGTCCTTACAATGTAAAATTGAGAAGCAGAAAGTAGTTTTCATATATGCAAACAGAACTTGAAAAGGACAATGAAAACCCCACTGTAATAGTAACAATAAGTTAAATGTTACTATCTTATTAAATGCCTAGGAATAATCTTCTTGCATGTAATAAATTTGAAAGAATAAAAAAAACTTGTTTTGAATGAATGGAAAGAAACTTTGTTTAACTATGACACCTTAACATTATAAGGAAGCCATTTCTTCCTGAATTGAGCTTCTTCCAACAACCCCTAAGTGCTGGGATTATTGCCACACCCCACCATGCCAGATTGAGACAGGGCAGCACACCCACCCCACTGTGAATGTCAACAGGCACTCTATCAACAGCTATTACCTCAGTCTCCTTAATATTCAAGAGTTGGTGGCAAAGAAAAAAAAACCTGCCGGTAATTTATTAAAGTCGGGAACAAAACAGAAACCTAACATTTATTAAACCTACTAAATAAGTCTTATACAGTAGTAAGACAAGAATACGGAGTTAAGAGAAATAAATATTAGAGAAGAAGGAAAAGAAAGTGTGATTTATACTTTAAAAAACTAAGTAGATTCATTAGCATATTTTGGGGGTGTGGATGGTGATGGATTTTTATTTGTTTTAAAGACAAGCTCTTAATTTGGTACCCTGGCTGACCTGGAATTGGTGGTATAGATCAGGCTGGCCATATATATTTGGCCATATCAAGCTGGCCAAGATCTGCTTGCCTTTGCCTTCATGTGCCATAATTAAAATGTAGGCCACCATGCCCAGTGCCACCTTATTTTTTGAAGACTTATTAGTCACTAAAGCTAGTGCTGTTTGTGTTTGACTGGCTGGCCAGTGAGCATACCGTCTGCATCCTACCTTGGTGGTTACAGGTGTATACCACCATGCTTGGCTTTACATGGGTGCTGGCATTTAGACTCAGGCCCTCATGCTTACCTTGTAAACACTTTGCCCACCAAGCCACCTCTTAGGCTAGGACTTCATTGTGAAGTATAAGCTACATTCAGAAAAGTCTATATGGTATAGAGCTAAAGTTTTTACAAAATATTCATACTTATTTAACTACCATTCAAAATTTCTGTACTGAGTACTACTGGAATTATCCAGTGTCACAATCTAGTCATCACTCATGTTGAAGAAAAGCATTGATAACTTTTAATATAATAATTTTACTGTATCTGAGATAGAAATCTCTTTAGTTGGCCAAAGACGTGCGTGAATGTGCCACGCCTTCTTGAACGTTAATCAGTTGGATTGTTTCTAGCTTTTCCTTGCTGTAGCTGTGCAGTGTGTAGTGCAAGTCTGGAAGCAGTCCATTTTACAAGTACTGTATCGCTAGACAACCAATGATTATGAGTGACACCCTTCAACTCCTGATACTTAGGTAGTCCTTTGCAGAAGAAGTCCGTAAGAACTTGTTTGTAATTTGTGCCTATTACAGAGCAACATGAAATTGTTCGGAACTCCTTTTCTTTTAGAAAAGGCTTGTGTTCCACTCCTGTGAGGGTGGGAAGATTTATTAGTCATTGTCCTATGTTCAGCAAGAATTGAAATGGAGTTATTGTCTGCTAGTCCTGAGATTTCTGACTTTAAAATCATGTTTGTTTAGTTTATTGTTGTTTGTTTGTTTTGTGTAGCCCTGGCTGGCCTGGAACTTGGTATGTAGTGCAGACTGGCTACAAAACTGAGACCTGACTTATCAAGGTTATTGTTTCAGAAGAAACCTAATGTTCCCTGGCAAATGCTGTCATAACTCAGCAGTGTAACATTCTCTATGTCTGCAGTCAGTGACAATAATCTTGGCGGTGAAGATCTTCAGAAACAAGACTGCAGAGATAAGTCTTTAGACACTGATGCAATGGGCTGCTCCTGGATTTATGAGCAACCACCAGCTTGCAAAAAAGGAAGAATAAACTCACAGAAGAGAAAATTGAGAAGAATTCTAGCTACATCTGAAAATAATGCTCCACTGAAAAGAATCCCTCAAAATATTCAGACATTAATATAACTACACTTTCTGGAGATAAGAAAACAAAGAGGTTGTACACATAGCCCAAGTGGAAAGTAGGTTTATAAAAGTTACCTTATTTCCCACCAGAGGAATCATGGTGAGAAGCCTTATGACTGAGCTTTAGGAAAGGGTTCAATCGTAAAACAAATCCTAATAAGTACCTTAATAAGTGTTAGATATCCATGCCACTCCAGTGGTAGAAAGGTCTTTCCCTGCTGTGGACTCCCTTTATTTAACTTGCAGACCCTCAAGTCAGGAATGTAGCCAGGGCCCCTGCCTGAGGTGCTCCAGCACGCAGGTCCCTCCCTAGACTTCCCTACCTGGCATTTCTAGCCACTGTAACTGTCATAAAGGTCACCTCCGACCCCTCAACAGGACTCTCTCCTGATTATACTAATTATAGGTGAAAAGTCTGAACAAAAGCCACCAATCCCTGAATAGGGAAACTTACCAATCCCCAAAAAGGAAAACACATCAATACCTGAACAGAAAAATCCACCAATCCCTGAGCTCCCTCAAGCCCAGTACTTGAAATGTTACCAATCCTCATCCCGGAAATTTCTACCCTAGAAAGTGCCACCCACAAGAACCCGTATATAAGTACTGCATTTTGTCCAATTCCCTGCTGTCTGCTCCCAACTGGGAGAATAGGCAGCCACTCCTGGATTTGTCCCTCCTCTCCCAGGACCCTCCAATAAATCTCTTTTTTTGAGATTTGCTGCTTGGTGTGACTTTCTCATTAGTAGAAGACAAGAAGCATTGTAGAGAAGTGAAGAGAAGGAGCAGGGCTGAGGCTCCTGAGCTCCTCAGCTCAGCTGTGGCTCCACTGTCCCTCCACTGGGAGCTGCAATGCTTCTGCTGAGGAGGCTTCCTTCAGTGGTTCCTAGACTCCCCTGTCTTAGGATACCTTTCCATTGAGACTCTGTTTCACCTCAGAGCTGTGTGAGGATGGCTGCTGAGCTCCCATGTCTTAGGATACCCTTCCATTGGGACTCTGTTCCACCTCAGAGCTGTGTGGTACCTAGGCTACCAAGTCCCAGGACACCTTTCCATCTGAGCAGAAAGGCCATCAGCAAGTGAGTCCATACAGGAGAGGAATTTTATTCCAGTTCTCAATGTGGAAAAAAAAACTTTACCAAAACTTTCATCAGAGGGACCATGATGGAATCTATGTAAGAGGAAAAATATTTAAGTGTCCAGAAAGTGGGACACTTCTGCCAAAGTGAAGAATTTGTGCTTCATCGACAGAGTCCATGAGGTTGAGAGACCATACTGCTATGGGAGGAATAAAGCAAAAAACCAACCAACCAACCAACCAACGAACCAATCAACCAACCAACCAACCAACCAACCAACCAACCAACCAACCAACCAACCAATATGGGAGATTTGGTCACAAGAGAGAATTCACTTAGTTTATAAGACCCAGGAGCAGAGATGAGCTCAGGAAAGGTCCTGTCTCTGCCTGAAAAGTTTCATAACGAATCATGCATCCCAAATGCTTTGGGATTAAAGAACACTTCCAAATAAATGGGCCAAAAAAAAACTGTCTTGAGAAATGTTAGACATTGAAAAACATGCAAATAAAATTTAGCTTACTAAAAATTCCCAGATAAACCAAGAGAGGTGAGCAGAACTCTGTGTCCTCTAGCTCATGTCTGAGGTGAGCAGGACTCGGTGTCCTCTAGCTCATGTCTGAGGTGAGCAGGACTCGGTGTCCTCTAGCTCATGTCTGAGCAAAGAGGTCTGTAGCTATCCATTTCTGTAACAAAATGCCTGAGAAAATTCAAAGAAACTCAGTGTCTGACATCTCAGTCCACGTTTGCTTGGCCTTGTTGCTTTGGATTTATAAAGCTCCACATACCAAGATAGACATGACTCTGTTCACCTCATGGGATCCTGAAAGCAAAGAAGAGCACAGGAGAGTGGTTAAGAGTTCAAAATCTTCTTAAGGATCTGCTTATGACCTGACATTTTTGCACTCAGCCTTACCCCTAGATGTCCCACCACTTCCCAATAGCAACCAGACTTGTAACACATGAGCCTGAAACAAACGTATCAGAAATCCCTGAGTAAGCATTACTACCAATCTTATTGACATTAACAGAATGATAACAAGAGCTGGAGAGATGGCTTAGTGGTTTAGAGGTTGGCTGTTATTTCGGAGAACCTGGTTCGGTTCCCAGCACTCACGTAGCAGCTAATGTCTATAACTCAAATTCCAGAGGATGCAATGCCATTATCTGGTCTTCTCAGGAACTGCACACATATAGGACTCAGACAAACATACAGGCAAAGCACCCATACACATAAATAAAAATCTCAAAAAAATTTAAAGAATGATAAAAGAATACTATGAAGAAATCTCACAAATTCAAAAACCTAGGTGAAACAGACTAGTTTTTTTTTTAATTATTTATTTTTATTTCATGTGTACTGGTGTTTTTCCTGCATGTGTTTTTGTGTGAGGTATTGGATCCACTGGACTTGAGTTACAAACACTTATAAGCTGCCATGTGGTTGCTGGGAATTGAACTCAGAACCTCTGGAAGAACAGCCAATGCTCTTAAACACTGAGCCATCTCTCCAGCGCAAAGATTAGTTCTTTTAAAGACACAATCTATATTGTGCTATACAGAGGATGAAATGTTCTGAACAGATGTAGTCACCTTGCCACGTTGCATCTTCTCTTGAGATGTGCTCCTGTCAAGGACTCGGTTGTAAGAAAGGCAGCTTAGCACTGGCACGAAGCAGCTGGGTGGCACAGGCTGGCGTTTTCCCGATGAACATAGAGAATTTCATAGAACAGCCATAGCAAGAAAAGTCTCTAGGACAGTGACATCACAAGACACAAAAGGCTATTATGGAATGACCTCAGAGTACATAAAGAAAATTATTGTCCACACTACAAAATGACCCACATGATGTGCTCCAGAACGATGACATGAGTGGCCAGTCAGAGCTCAAGTGTCATCGGTTCCCTTCGTCCAGCTGATACGTTAAAAGAGTCAATGACGAGCATCCTGAAGAGCAGTATCCCACCAGAAGCAGAGGTTAAACCCCAATTCCTTTCCAATACCACGAAAAGAAA
>NW_021621401.1:2549465-2552265 GCF_004785775.1 Grammomys surdaster | reverse complement strand
ATAAATATCAAGGTTAGGTAATTGGGTTAACAATTCTAATTGTGTGGGCATCTTGTGTATTGAGTATTTCCTGATATGTAAATCTATTTGGTAATCTTAAACATTAAGAGTCTTATTTCTCTCGGTTACTGGGAATTGTTATACCTACCGCATGAGGGAGTGTGTGGCAGAGTTGGCCTTTGAGCCATACTTACAGCCATGGACTCCATGGAGCTGACCAGTGGAGGCAACAGCCACACTAACATCTTGTGGGTCCTGGGCCAGTGCCCTGGCCAGCTAGTGCCACTAGTGCAGGAACATAGAGCAGGAACATGGCAGCGGCAGGAAGCTAGCTGGAACTCTTGCCGCCTTTTCCCTTACCTCCCATTACACACATGCTATGTGGGAGAGGTTTCCACAGGGTCAGAACACATATCAAATACGACCTCTGAAACTATTATTTGTAAAGATGTTATATAATTTTATTGGATATTTAATTTAAAAAAAAATTATCTGTATGTGTGTGTAGGAGGCCTTTGTGCTAACACATAAGCTCCAAGGGACGAGAAGTGTTAAACACACAGGGTGGTCTCTGAAAAAGGAGAGACATATAAGCTGTTTTCCTCCCAGAAAGCAGAGAGAGGACATGTTAATAGCCTTTGGCTCTCTGTGTGGCCAGGCCCCATTTGTCACCCAGACCCTTATCTTGGACTTGTCTGTATCTATAGCACTGGCCAGGCCCTCATCACGAGCTTGCCCATCTTGAGCTTCATTCCTCCGTTAATCTGTGGATTCTATCTATATGGAAGATGTCACTTGTAGTATAAGTAAACATGGGACTGAGTTAGTTATACACAGAAAACCTTTTTTTTCAAATTTACTTTCTTAAATATGCTTAAAATAAACTTGCTATCAGACTCTCAAAGGTTGAACCAACACCGACTACTGTGTATTGTTGAACTCTATTGAACTGCCTTTAAAAAAATCTCCCTTGGATTGTTGCTTTGCTGTCCTTGGGCTCATGAACAAGTCACAGAGACCCCTTTGTGAGTGTTTGGCTTACATACATAGGTATGCAACACATGCATGCCTGGTGACCATGGAGACCAGAAGAGGTGGTCAGAACTCCTGGAAAAGGTGTTACTGATGGTTGTCCATTGCAATGTAGGAGCTGGGAATCAAACTCTGGTCCTCTGAAAAAAACACTCCCTGCTTTTACCTCTGAGCCACCTCTCTAGATCAGATGCTTTAGTGGACTTTATTTCTACCAATATAGTGAGTAAATCTGCTGTAAATACTAGAGTTTATCAGCTCACGTGGTCAAGAAAGTGGAAGAGAGTTTTACTAACTTCAGAGCTATGCCAGGGTGATGACAGGCTGACTGAAAGTTTTTCATGAGGTACCTCATCAGAGGATTCACTGTTAGAGGGATAGACTGCGTAAAATAATCAAACAAACAACAGCAAGAACAAACACAGCAGGGGAAACCACAACCTGTATATGCAATAATATATTTCCAATGACAACAAAATGAAATATTGCAAAGAAACAGGCCTTTACATGACCTTTACAGAAGAATAAGAAGCAACAGATAAGGCCTCTGGAAAGAGCAGAAGCCATCTTTAACAAGAATATCTCAAAGTAGCAATTGTAAAAACATTGGCAGATGGAAAGGAGGGCATAATTGAAGAAGTAAACAAAAGCATGAAGACAATGTCGATCAGATAGTGAATGAAGAGACAAAAATTATAGGGAAATGTTAAATAGAAATTTGGAGTAGGAAAGTAAAAATTGGTATAAACTGTTCACTAAATGGGCTCTACTAATTTAAACCATATATATATATATATATATATATATATAATTGGCAAATTTGTAAATTGTCATATACAGATTGTGAACGTTGAAGAAAAGGAAAATAATGAGGAAAGTAATGAATAGAGGGTCAAATGTAGACAATGTTCTTACAGCAAATACATACAGTAAGCACTCCTAGCGGAGAAAAAGGAAAAGGCAAGCTATGAAGGAATAATGACTGAAAACTCATTTTAAAAAATGACCCGTGAACACAGAAAGCTTAACTGATTGCAATTAGATTTACATTTCCATCACAAATAGAGTCAGGAGTCATAGTAAATGTACTGAAAGTATAAGATGAAGAGGAAATATCTCATATGTTTCAAATTAATTTTCTTTTGTTTATTGAGACAGAATTTCACAGTGTAGGCTATGACCCAGAATGCATAACACATCCTAGGCTGGCCACAGCTTGTGATCCTCCTCTCTCAGCCCCTGGTGCTGGCACTGTAAGCCTACGTAACCACAGCAGCTTTATTGGTTATTTTCAAAATAAATTCAAAACATACTGTGCTTTTCTAAATTTTAAAGGAGATATAGAATTACAAAAGAGTAGACATACATAAAATCAATAAAAATAAAGGTATGAAGACTTGCAGTAATTTAGAAACCTCTTTTATAAAGTTTCTGTCGAGAGCTTAGATGCAGAGTACTGTATGTGTAAATGTATCTGAGCCCATGTACACGAACATGACAGAAAGGGATAAAGAGTGTGACTGACTGACAAGCTGGATACTGGGATTGTAGAAGGCATTTCACTCTTAATTAACCTTTTTCCTGCTTTAATATTGTATACCACACACGTTCATGAGAAGATAAAACATGAGATCAAATGAGTAGTAGAATTGGTTTTTTGTAGCTCCAAATAAATTTTTCCCTATTTGCACCATTAATATTGTGCTGTATATGTGTAACGGTCTCTCTCTCTCTCTCTCTCTCTCTCTCTCTCTCTCTCTCTCTCTCT
>NW_021621401.1:2505837-2549455 GCF_004785775.1 Grammomys surdaster | reverse complement strand
TCTCTCTCTCTCTCTCTCTCTCTCTCTCTCTCTCTCTCTCTCTCTCTCTCTCTCTCTTTGTTTCTCTTTCTGAGACAGGGTCTCCACATAGTCCCACTGTCCTGGAACTCACTATGTAGCCCAAGCTGGCAGACATGCTCCCTGACCAGAAAACATGCACTGTAAACAAACAACAAGCAAGCAAGTGCAAACGGAACTAAATGTAAATTTGACAGAAATGCCACATCAAAGAGAGACTCAGGAAAGAGGAAATGTGAGAAAAGGAGGGTTCATGTGGAGATTAGGGAATCAGGAACATCCTGATCAAGATAAACAGCTCATCAGAGGCCCTCAGCAGGCTTGAACTGGATGAAGAAAGAGTGAGCAAACCAGAAGATAGAGGGAGGGATCGTGTAAGCTGAGGCATGGAGAGGAAGAAAGAGCCAAGGACCACGGAGGGAGGGTGAAAGCAGGCAGTGCTGTCAGACACATGCAGGGCTCTACAAGGAAGGGACAGGAAGGAGTGAGGGAACTGCTTTTAGAAATAATGTCTGTAGATGTTTCAAATTCCTTTAAAAGCAATAATCAATACATTCCAGAAGTCCTACCAACGTTAACCATAAAGATGCTAAGGACTAGAGGCAGTAGATGTTTTCAGGGCCCAGCTGCACACACGGGCTTACAGTGGAGCAATAACATATATGAGACATGGGTAAGCCGAAGCCAAACGCAAGCAGCAGAGGAAGTAGGTATAGAGTCTCATGCTAGCTTCTAGCTGGAGAGCTGTTGGCAAGTGTTAGCCACCAGGAAAGGAAGAGTCGGTGTTCTTCACGTGTGTAGCCTCTTTAACTCGACCGCAGTGAAGGCCACACATTGGTGTGTATGGAAGCACAAGGTAAAGTTATTGGGATTGAAAGAAAGAAAGGAAGAGAGAGAGGAAGGGAAGTGGTGAGGGGGGAGGAGGGAAGAAGGGAGAAAGAGAGAAACAGAAAGAAGCAAACAAATAAAGAAAAGATAAAGATGAAATGAATGGCCACATGAAGCCCATAAAGAAGGAAGACCAAGTGGGAGTGATTCGGTCCTTCTTAGAAGGAGCAACAAAATACTCGAGGGAGCAAATATGGAGACAAAGTGAGGGACAGAAACTGAAGGAGGGGCCGCCTGAAGACCATTCCACCTGAGTATCCATCCCATGTGCAGTCACCAAAGGTAGATGCTGATGTGGAAGTCAGGAAGTGCATGCTGATAAGAGCCTGATATGGATGTCTCCTCAGAGGTCTGCAAGAGTCTGACATATTCAGAGGCAGATGCTCACAACTAGCCATTGAACTGATCATGGGGTTCCCAATGGAGGAGTTAGAGTGAAGACTGAAGGAGCTGAAAGGATTTGCAGCACCATGAGGAGAGCAACAATACCAACCAACCACAGCTCCCAGGGTCTAAACCACCAGCCTGGGAGCACTTAGGGAGGGATCCATGGCTCCAGCTGTATATGTAAGAGTGGAGGGCCCTGCTGGGCATAGGTGGAAGAAGAGAGCCTTGACCTCATGAAGGCTGGACGCCCCAGGGGGTGGGAATTTGAAGGTGGGGAGGTGGGAGTGGGAGGGTAGGTAGGGGTGCATCCACAGAGAAGCAGGAGGAGGGGTGAGGGGATAGGGGGTTCCTGGGCGGGTGGGGGATGGGGTAAGGGAACAACATATGAAATGTAAATAAAACATCCAATAAAAAATGAAACGAATGAAAGATTTCATTACAATTGAAAAGTAAAAAAATCTTAGAAATAAAAATACATGAGAGTGGCAAAACCAAGTTATAAGCACTAACTTTAAAAGTTTTACTATGTAATGAAATTTAAAAGGCAATACATACATTTTTAACTAAATAAAAGTTCCAGAGAGCCAGGCCTGCATAGAGAGACTATGACTTAAAGGAAAAAACAACAACAACAGCAATAACAACAACAACAAATAGTAGCTACATGAGAACACCAGCAAACACTGACAGGCAGGAAAAGAGGGCAGAAGGCCTGCCATGTCTGCACACCAGAATTGTAGAAGGCACAGTTCATTTTTATTGAATTGACCTGCCTCCTGCTTAATGCTATATACTATAAAGTACCAAGATAAAAGGAATAACATAGTTAAGTCCAAATGAGCTGCAAATGTAGGGTTTCCTGAAGCTCCAAACGCTGTCCCTTCTCAACCCACCAGGTCTAATCTTCCTGTGAGAGGGGCTGAGGCTGAGGTCTCTGTGGTGAGAAAGAATGAACAGCTGTGGTTTCCCAGAGGAGGCCAGAACACTCCAAGCTGGGCGCTGGCGCTCTGCTAAGGGATGTGGAGCACTACAAGGAATGTCAGATGCAGATAGCTTTCTGATACAGTGACAGCACAAGATGTTGCTAGCACAGCTGAACACAAGAGCAGAGGATCTGGTGATGCCAACAAAACAGCAGCACACCCATTGTCCTGAAAATGGCAGACATGTAGCTGCTGCTGCTTGGCCATTCAGAGCTCAGTCTTGTAGTGAACTGCATGAAGACAGCCATTCAGAGTCATCCCAACTTGGAAACCACATTCCATCTGGAGCAGGAACCTATTCCCTACTCCAATAACACCTGACCTAGCTTTGAGCTTACCGTTAGTCACTTTCCAGTGTTCTGCCATTGAGACCTGCTCTTCTCCAACACTGTGCAGGGCTGCTCATGATGCATTTTGACAAGACATTGACAATGACAATCCAAATAACAACAGGTTTTTTCATTCTTTTACCTAAAGGATTTGTATGCTGGGCTCTGTATCTGGTAGAGATAGTAGATGCTTTTCTTACAAATAACAAGTGCTAAGTTTCAGTTGATTGAAAAAACATGAAGGATTCTTAGACATTAGTTCCCTCTGTGATGTTCCACACTTTCAACATTACTGCTTAGAAACTTCATGGTAAGCACTTTCCTTAAAGCCACTTTCATGTCTCTGTTCCTCAGGCTGTAGATGAAAGGGTTCAGCATGGGGGTCACCACTGTGTACATCACAGCACCTGCCATGTCTCTCTCAACTGAGTGAGAGGATGAAAGGTTAAAATACTCCTCAATGATGGTTCCATAGAAGAGGCAGACCACAGCCAGGTGGGAGCCACAGGTGGAGAAGGCTTTCCATCCTCCCCTTGGGGAAGAGACTCTCAGGACAGCACAGGTGATGTGAATGTAGGAGATCAGGATGCAGACAAACGGGGCGACCATGACCACAGCTCCCTCTGTAAGAATCATCAGCTCATTGAGATGTGTGTCTGAGCAGGAGAGTTTGAGGAGAAGAGTCGCATCACAGAAGAAGTGGGGGAGGATGTTGTTCCCACAGAAGGAGAGTCGAGCCATGAGCAGTATGTGCAACAGACAATTCAGGTTAGCTACCACCCATGACTTAATAACAAGAAGGACACAGAGCTGATGGGTCATCTTTGTTGTGTAGTGTAAAGGGTGGCATATGGCCACAAATCTGTCATAGGCCATCACAGCCAGCAAGAAATTGTCCATGTCAGCAAATATACAGAGAAAATATAGCTGTGTGAGACACCCAGAGAAGGAAATGGTCTGAATCCCGAGTATGTGGTTGGCCAGTACCTTGGGGACAGTGGTGGAGGAGAAGCAGACATCCACAAAGGACAGGTTGCTGAGGAAGAAGTACATGGGGGTGTGCAGGCGGGAGTCTGTGCTGATGGCCAGGATGATGAGCAGGTTTCCCAGGACAGTGGCCAGGTACATGATGAGGAAGAGCAGGAAGAGGAGCTGCTGCTGCTGCTCGGGCTGCCTGGAGAGTCCCAGGAGGAGGAATTCAGTGACACTAGACTGGTTGGTGCTGCTCATGAGTCTGAGCCCAGCTACAGAAAGGAGAAGCAGAGGGCAGAAGGCTGTCTGCAGGTTTGGTTGCTACAAGCAGGTTCAGATTAATTCAGCATTAGAGTTTCTGAATTGAGATACACTCCCATTTTCTACTTACTCCATTTACAAATCCAGTTTTAGGTCATGTTGGTTCCCCAGAGCCACTTGTTTAGTTTTATTGGACATAAAGTAAAGGCATTCTTACACATACGCTGATCTTACCTTTATCTGGTAGCATTTCCAGTCTTCCTCCCAATCCTTAGAAGCTTAAAGGAAAAGAGAAGCAGCCAGTTAATGTATTGATCTCAAGCTCCAAATGGTGGACCTGTGACTCCTGCTGCTGACCCTCTATAGGAGAGAGTAAGCAACACGTGTTGCAGAAGATACATTGACATCTCTACTACTCTGAAAATACCTGGACAGGCCAGTTCTATTGCTTTTACCTTGCAGTTACTGGGCAGTAGTGTTCTTTATTCTAGTGATTGGAAAGTCTTGGGAATATAGGAAGGTTCTGAGAAGATAAAGAAGACTGGATGATCACCGTCCCAGCCCTCTGTGTCAGAAGGAGGTCTGGGAGAATTAGACAGGTATTTACTGCAGCATAAAGGCCCACTGGGGATAGACTCCCTGAGTATCTCATTAAAGACCAGCAGAAAGTAGTTGGGTAAGCCAGCTCTTGGTCCCTCTTGACCAACAATGCTGGAACATATCATCTAAGCTCAAAGTGCACATATCATTGCTGTTGTGTTCAAGGCTAGACTTATCTATCATACCAGATCCTGTCTCATAAAAACAAAAACAGCACAAAGAAAAAGAGACATTAGAAGCTGGGGAGATGGCTCAGTGTTTAGAGCACTTGTTGCTTCTGCACAGGGACCAGTTTCCACTCCCTGCACCCATATAGTGTTTCTTAACCGTCCATAGCACCAAGTTCAGGTAATCTGCGATCTGACACCGTATAGTAATCTCCTTGGACATGCACATGGTGCACTTGCATGTATATGCAGGCAAATCACATGCAAATATGTCTTTTTAAAAAGAACAAAAAATGATAATTACTATGTAGTCTGGGCTACAGAGGCATGTCTCACCATAAAACAAAAGAAACAAATGAAAGGAAACAGTAAAAATCAATAATATAATAATAGTGAAATAGAAAAAATAGCTGGTCAATGTTGGTGCCTTTAATTCCAGCACTCTGGAAACTGAGACAGGTGGATCTCTGTGAATTCTATGCCAGCCTGGTCTACAGATTGAGTATCAGGGAATACAGCATAGTTACAATGAAACTCGGTCTCAAACACCACCCCCAGAAAAAAACAAACAAATAAATAAAAAAAATAGGAAAACAAAGTGTATGGGTATAGATGAAATGATATTAGCTTTTAGTTAATTCTAGTATCTATGTGCTTAAATATCTGTGATGTCTGCTTTTAATATATGTTTGAAATTTTCTACAATAAAGTTCTTAGTTTAAAATCTGAACTTTTACTGGATATGATGGAGCATGCCTTTAATCCCAACAATTGGAAAACAGAAGCTTTTGGGTCCCTGTGAATTCAAAGCCTGTCTGGGCTACACAGTGAGACATGTGTTAAGAAACAAAGAAAAACATCATTATTTTAGCAAACTTGGAAGTTGGTTCAGTAGGTAGAGTGCTTCCTGTATAAGGTTAAAGACCACAGTTCAGGTTCCAGCACCTTTATATATGCCAAACAAGTGTAACAGTCAGCCTGTAATCTTAGTGCAGGAGGCAGGGAAGATATCTTGAAGGAAATGGTTAGGTAAACTAGCTGAGTCGGCAAGTGTTCAGTAAGAGAGCCTGCCTTTGAAGAGAATGTGGAAAGAGATCAAAGAGGATACCTGGCACCAGTCTCTGACTTCTACATGTGTGTGCACACACATGGACCCCTACCTGTATACACACACAGGAGCACACATGCATAAATGCATGCACATTGCAATCACACATATGTGCTCACACACGCACACACACACATACACACACAAACACACACACAGTTTTTTCGTTGATTAATAAAATTTAAAGAAGAGGAATATCAGAACTTCTGAGGATGAAGCAAAAGACAGCCTCATGACCTGCTTGAGAATAATTTTAAGGGGCTGACTGAAGTGATCCAATGCCTGTTTGTACATGTCTAAGTTTGCTCATGGAGATTGAGGAGGGATGATCCAGGAGTCAAGGTCAGCCTGGGTTACACACACACACACACAGAGAGAGAGAGAGAGAGAGAGAGAGAGAGAGAGAGAGAGAGAGAGAGAGGAGAGAGAGACTCTTCCTTTGAGAGGTTTCCACAGGGTCAGAACACACACCAACAATGACCTCAGAAAGTATTCTTTGTAAAGATGCTATCCAATCTTACTGGAATTATATTTTTTATAAAATTTTATCTGTATAAATGTGTAGTAGGTCCTTTTTCTCACACTTAAGCCTTAAGGAGCCAAAATGTTAAACACACAGGGTTGTCACTGCAATAGGTGGAATGTGTAAGCTGGTTTCCTCCAGGAAAACTGGGAGAGGACGTATTAGTAGCCTTTGGCTCTCTGTGTGGCCAGGCCCCATTTGCCACCCAGACCCTTACCTTGAACTTGTCTGAATCTATAGCACAGGCCTCCCCCAGGTCCTCATCACGAGCTTGTTCATCTTGAGCCCCGTTCCTCCATTAATCTATGGATTCTATCTTTATGGGAGACGTCACTTGTACTTTATGACTTTACATGCAGTCATGTATTTTTTTTAAAGATTTATTTATTTTTATGTTTTGAATACACTGTCACTGTCTTTAGACATACCAGAGGAGGGCATCAGATCTCAATACAGATGGTTGTGAGCCACCATGTGGTTGCTGGGAATTGAACTCAGGACCTCTGGAAGAACAATCAGTGCTCTTAACCGCTGAGCCATTCCCTCCAGCCCATGCAGTCATGTTTTAAGCTTTGTTGTGCACATGACATTGAGTTAGCTATACCCTGAAAGTCTTCTTTTTTTCATATGTTCTTTCTTAAATATGACTAAAATAAACTTTGTGGTTGAACCAACACCTGCTACTGAGTTGTGTTGAAGTGTACTGAACTGCCTTTTTCTTAATCTTCCTTGGATTGTTGCTTTGCTGGCCTTGGGCTCATGAACAAGTCACAGAGATGCCTTTGTGAATGTTTGACTTGCATGCATATCTATGCATCACATGCATGCCTGGTTCCCATAGAGACCAGAAGAGGAAGTCAGATATCCTGGAATTGGTGTTACTGATAGTTGTGAGTTGCAATGTAGGTGCTGGGAATCAAACCCTTGTCCTCTGAAAAAGCAATCCTTGCTTATACCTTTGAGACACCCCCTCTAGATCAGATGCTTTAGTGAATTTTATTTAGACCAATATATTAAGACAGTGTCATGTAAATTAGTAGAGTTTATCAGCTTATATGATCAACAAAGTGGAAGAGAGTTTTACTCACTTCAGAGCCAAGCTAGGGTGATGATAGACTGACTGAAAGTTGTTTTTCACGAGGTGCCTCATCAGAGGATTCATAATGTAAGAGGGGTAGACTGCACAAAAAAAATTGAACCAACAATAATCAAACAAGCAATAGTAAGAACAAACACAGCAGAGGGAACCAGAACCACAGTATTCAGTGATATGTTTCTAAAAATACCCAGTTTTCAATAACAAAATAAAGATTGAAAGGAAACAGGAAAGTATGACCTTTACAGAAGAATAACAAGCAACAGATATGGTCTCCGGAAAGAGCATGAGGCATCTTTAACAAAATGGAACAGAGGGTAATATTGAAGAAGTAAATGAAAGTATGATGACAACGTCAAATCAAGTAGGAAATGAAAAGCCAAAAATTATGGGGAAATGTTAAATGGAAATTCTGAGTTGGAAAGTAAACAATGGATATAAAGTGTCCACTAAATTGGCTCTACTGAATTGCACCAGAATAAATTAATAATTGGCAAATTAGTAAATCGTTACTTAAAGATTGTGAAAGTTGAAGAAAAGGTAAAAGGAAGAGGAAAAAATGAATTCAGAGTCAAGTGTAGACAATGTTCTTACAGCAAACACAAACAATAAGGACGCTTAGGGGAGAGAGAGGGCAAGGTAAGGTATGAAGGAATAATGGCCAAAAACTCAAATTTAAAAATGACCTGTCCCAGCTAGAGACCCTCGTGCCTTCCAGTTTGCACTTGGGCCTGGAGCCGAGCCCCTGCTCTGGATCCAAACACACAGATCCCACATCCCAGTTGTAGCTCGACTCCCCAGGTATTCTGACACATCCAGGATCACAGGTGAGACCCCAAACCCCACCCAAATACCCAGCATAACCTAGACCCATGGGACCCTGGTATACAGATAACCAGACCAGCCAGAGACCCTCATGCCTTCCAGTTTGCACTTGGCCTGGAGCAGAGCCTCTGCTCTGGATCCCCACTCACTCAGCCCACACCCCAGTTGCAGCTCAGACCATCAGGGGCTCTGACACATCCAGGACTACAGGCTCACAGGAAGGACAGGCTTCAGTCAGAGACAGCAAGGCCAATTAACATCAGAGCTATCCAGATGGCGAGAGGCAAGTGCAAGAACATAAGCAACAGAAACCAATACAACTTGGCAACATCAGAACCCAGCTGACCCACTACAGCAAGCCCTGGATACCCCAACATACCTACAAAACAAGATTCAGATCTAAATTATTATTTCATGAAGATAAAAGATTTTAAGAAGGACATAAATAGCTAAGTTAAAAAAATACAGGAGAACACAAGTAAATAATTAGAAGCTTTTAAGAGGAAACAAATCCATTAAAGAAATGTAGGAGAGCCCTGTGACCTTTTATTGTGGAATACATGGGTACACATGGAGGGTCCCATGGCTCCAGCTGCATATGTGGCAGAGGATGGCCTTGTTTGTCATTAATGGGAGGAGACGCCCTTGGGCTTGAGAGTGTTCAATGCCCCAGTGGAGGGGAATGCCAGGGTGGGAAAACGGGAGTGGGTGGGTGGGTAGGGGAGTACCCTCATAGAGACAGGTGGAGGGGGGAGGGAGGAGGGGATAGGTGTTTCCAAAGGAGAGAACTGGATAGGGGAAAACATTTCAAATGTAAATAAAGAAAATATCCAATAAAAAAGTAAAAAAAATACAGGAGAACACAATCAAACACGTGAAGGAATTGGATAAAACCATACAGGATCTAAAAATGGAAATAGAAATATTAAAAAAAAACACAAAGGGAGATAGCCCTGGAGATGGAAAACCTAGGAAAGAAAGAAGGAGTCACATAATCAAGCATCACAAACAGAGTAAAAGAGATAGAAGAGAGAATCTCAGGTGTAGAAGATACCATAGAAGACATCGACATAACAGTCAAGGAAAACACAAAAAGCAAACGTTCCTAACTCAAAACATTCAAGAAATCCAAGACAAAATGAAAAGACCAAACCTAAGAATAAATGGTATAGAAGAGATTAAAGATTTCCAACTCAAAGGTCCAGCAAAATCTTCAACAAAATTATAGAAGAAAACTTCCCTAACCCAAAGAATGAAATGCCCATACACATGCAAGAAACCTATAGAACCCCAAATAGATTGGACCAGAAAAGAAATTCCTCCCATCACAAAATAATTAAAACCCTAAGTGCACAGAACAAAGAAATAATATTGAAAGCAGTTAGGAAAAAAGGTCAAGTAACATATAAAGGCAGATCTATCAGAATTATACCAGACTTCTCAACAGAGATTCTAAAAGCCAGAAGATCTTTTTTTTAAATTTTTTTTGAACATGAAATGCTTTTTTATAGCATGTTTTACAAGGGGAGGGGGTAAGAGGGGCCAGGTGGTGGAAAAGTACAGAATCTTCTTGGCCTGTGCCTTGAAACACATCATGGTCTATACGGTACACTGCCTTGAATTATGATCTACCTGCTATTCTTCAGAAGATATAGTACACTGCTTGAGTTATGGTCTCCCTGCTATTCTTCAGAAGATATGGTACACTGCTTTGAGTCTATCTGCAGTTGCCAAGCAGGATCTTGCAGTTGCCAAGCTTCAGGGGACATTGTGCAGGTGGGGAAAGGTAGGGGGTGAGGGTAAGGGCGAGGGTCCTGGCTTCTGGCATCTCCCCCTTCTCTGTTTAGTTAGAGAAGGCGTCTTATGATCAATCCCAACTATGTGAATTTTGAATTTGGATGTCTAATTATGGGGGGTCTTAGACAAGTTCACAACCCCAAAACACTGATGTGAGACAAGTCACATCGATGGTCGAAGGCTTTAGGCTGTCGACGATGGGCAATGTCAAGGGACCCCGAGGTGGGTGAAAGGAGGGTGAGAGCCCTGTCTTAGGCCATGTAGGCTGCACCCACTCCCAGCACCATGCACTCCTTTTCGGCTGTATTGGGTGGGCCCCTGGGAAGTGGACCTACAATAATCCCGTCATTGGGCTAACTCACAGCCAAAGCCAGAAGATCTTGGGCAGATGTCATACAGACACTAAGAGAACAGAACTGCAGCCAGCTCAGGCTACTATACCCAGCAAAACTCTCAATTACCATAGATGGAGAATCCAAGGTATTCCAAGACAAAAGAGATATAAATAATATTTTTCCATGAATCAGTCTGGCAGTTCCTGAGAAAATTGGAAACAATTCTACCTGAAGACCCAGCTATACCACTACTGGGCATATACCCAAAAGATCCTCCAAAATATAGTAAGGACACATGCTCCACTATGTTCATAGGAGCCTTATTTATAATAGCCAAACACTGGGAAAAAACCCAGATGCCCCTCAACAGAAGAATGGATACAGAAAATGTGATACATTTACACAATTGAGTATTACTCAGAAATTAAAAACAATGGCTTCATAAAATTCTCAGGCAAATGGATGGAACTAGAAAATATCATCCTGAGTGAGGTAACCCAGACACAAAAGAAAACATATGGTATGCACTCACTGATAAGTGGATATTAGCCAGGAACTCACAATTCCCATGATTCAACCCACAGACCATATGGAGCCTAGGAGGAAAGAAGACCAGGGTGTGGAATCTTCATTTCCATGTTGAGGAGAGAACAGGGTCATCTCAGGAGGTGGAGGGAGAAGGGGACCTGGGAGGAAGAGAGGAGGGGGAAGAAATAAAGGGGGCAGTATCAGGTACTGGAGGGGATGGGGGAGAGGTACAGAGGGTCAGGAAATTGAAGAAAAATGTATAGCAGGCGGGAATGAGGAACTGGGGAGAGCCAGTGGAGAGTTCCAGACACCAGGGAAGCAAGAGGCTCCCAGAACACAATGGGGATGACTTTAGCTGAAATCTGTAGAGAAGGGGGAGATAGAACCTGTAGAGACCACCTCCAGCAGATAGGCACCTCCCCTCGTTGAGAGATTGGGGTACCTACCCATCTCAAAAGTTTTTAACCCAGAAATGTTCCTGCCCAAAAAAGAACAGGGACAAAAAAATGAATCAGAGCCTGAAGGAAGGGACATCTGGGGACTGCCTCACCTGGAGATTCATTCTGTCTGCAGACAACAAACCCTACACTGTTCCTGTGGTTAAGAGCTGCTTGCTGACAGGAACCTGGTCTCGCTGTTCCTTGGGAGGTCTGACCAGCAGCTGACCAATGCAGATGTGGATGGTTGCAGCTCACCATCAGACTGAGCTCTGGGACTCCGGTGAGGAAGCTGGCAGAAGGACTGGAGGAGCTGAGGGGGATTGCAACCCCATAGTAAGAACAACATAAGCTGGCTGGACCACCCAGTGCTCCCAGGACTAGACCACCAACCAAGGAGTGTACAGGGAGGGATCTATGGCTCCAGATACATATGTAGTAGAGGATGGCCTTGCCTGATAGGTGTGGGAGGGGAAGCCCTTGATCCTATAGAGGTTTGATGTCCAGCATAGGGAGACACTGGAGCAGTGGGGTGGGTGATGGTGGGTGGGTGGAGGGAGCACCCTCATAGAGGCAATGGGGAGGGAGAGAGGGCAGATGTGGGATGGAGTGTTTGTGGTGGGGTAATCAGGCTATCATTTGAGATGTAAACAAACAGAATGATTAATACAAATATAAAAATAAAAAATCTGTGAAGACAGGAAGCCCAAATGATTACAACTAGAGTTACAATTAAATCACAGCGCCAGGAGTCATATTAAAGGTGCTGAAAGTAACAGATGAGGAGAAAATATTTCATATGTATCAAATTAGTTTTCTTTTGTTTATTGAGACAGAATTTCACAGTGTAGCCCATGACCTGGAACCATAATCTAGCCCAGGCTGGCCACACTCTTGTGATCACCCTCCCTCAGCCCCTAGTGCTGGTACTGTAGGCCTGTGATACCACAACAGCTTCATTAGTCATTCTCAAAATAAATTCAAAACATACTGTACATTTTTATGTTTTAGAGGAGATACAGAATTACTAAGGAGTGGACATATATAAAATCAATAAAAATAAAGGTATGAAGACTTGCAGTAATTTAGAAACCTCTTTTATAAGATTTCTGTCGAGAGCTTAGATGCAGAGTACTGTATGTGTAAATGTATCTGAGCCCGTGTACACGAACATGACAGAAAGGGATAAAGAGTGTGACTGACTGACAGGCTGGATACTGGGATTGTAGAAGGCATTTCACTCTTAATTAACCGTTTTCCTGCTTTAATATTGTATGCCACACACGGTCATGAGAAGATAAAACATGAGATCAAATGAGTAGTAGAATTGTTTTACTGATGCTTCAAATAAGTTTTCCCTAATTGTACCGTTAATATTGTGACATGTGTGTGTGTATTGATACTGATATATTGATATAAAGGTCTCTTTGTCTCTGTCTGTCTCTTTCTGAGACAGGGTCTCCATATAGTTCCACTTTCCTGGAATTCACTATGTAGACAGAGCTGGCAGACATGCTCCCTGACCAGAAAACATGCACTGTAAACAAACAAGAAGCAAGCAAGTGTAAAATGGAACTAAAGGATAGTTCGACAAAAATGTCATATCGAGCAGAGACGCGGACAACAGTAAATGTGAAAAAAGGAGGGATCAGGTGGAGATTAGGGAATCAGGAAAATCCTGATAAAATAAACAGCTCAGCAGAGGCCCTCAGCAGGCTTGAACTGGAAGAAGAAAGAGTGAACCAACCAGAAGACAGAGGGAGGGATAGTGTGAGCTCAGGAATGGAGAGGAAAGAAGAGCCAAGGAAAATGAATGGAGGGTGAAGGCAGGCAGTGCTGCCAGACACATGCAGGACTCTACAGGGACGGGACAGGAAGGGGTGGGGAAATTATTTTAGAAATAATGTCTGAAGATGTCCAAAATGACTTTGAAAACAATAATCAATGCATCTTAGAAGTCCTACCAACTTTAGCCATAAAGATTGTAAGAACTAGAGGCAGTAGATGTCTTCTGGGCACAGCTGCACACACAGGCTTACAGTGGAGCGACAACATATATGAGATGTGTATAAGCCAAAGCCAAACACAAGCAGCAGAGGAAGCGGGTGTGGATTCTCACCGCTATTCCCTAGCTGGAGAGCTGTTGGCAAGTGTTAGCCACTAGGAAAGGAAGAGTCAATTTTCTTCACGTGTGTAGCCTCTTTAACTCGACCACAGTCCAGTGAAGGGCACACATCCAAGAATATGGGAACACAAGTTAAACTTGGTTGGTGGGAAAGAAAGGAAGGAAGAGAGAGAAAGAGGGAGGAGAAGGTAGGAGGGAGGGGGAGAGGAATAAAGAAACAAATGAAGCAAAGAAAAAATGAAGTCTTAAAATAAAAATACACAACATCAGCAAAACTAAGTTATAGGCACTAACTTTAAAAGTTTTATTATGAAATGAAAATTGAAATGCAATATGTACATTTTTTACTAAATAAAAGTTTCAAGAAATCCAGGCCTGCATAGAGGACTCTGACTCAAACCAAACAACAACAACAACATCAACAACAACAACAAATAGTAGCTACATGAGAACACCAGCAAACACTGACAGAGGCAGGAAAAGAGGGCAGAAGGCCTGCCATGTCTGCACACTAGAATTGTAGAAGGCACAGTTCATTTTTATTGAATCGACCTGCCTCCTGTTTAATGTTATATACTATAAAATGCCCAGATGAAAGGAATAACATAAGTCCAAATGAGCTAGAGAAGTAGGATTTCCTGGAGCTCCAAACCCTCCATTCTCAACCCACCAAGTCTAACCTTCCTGTGAAAGGGGCTGAGGCTGAGGTCTCTGTGGTGAGAAAGAATGAACAGCTGTGGTTTCCCAGAGGAGGCCAGATACTCCCAGTTGGGCGCTGGCACTCTGCTAAGGGATGTGGAGCACTACAAAGAATGTCAGATGCAGATAGCTCTCTGATACAATGACAGCACAAGATGTTGCTAGCACAGCTGAACACACTAGCAGAGGATCTGTTGACACCAACAAAATAGCAGCACACCCATTGTCCTGAAAATGGCAGACATGTAGCTGCTGCTGCTTGGCCAATCAGAGCGCAGTCTTGGGGTGAACTGCATGAAGACAGCCATTCAGAGTCATCCCAACTTGGAAACCATATTCCATCTGGAGCAGGAAGCGATTCTCCAGTCCAATAAAACCTGACCCAGCTTTTGAGCTTACCATTAGTCACTTTCCAATGTTGTCCCATTGAGACTTCCTGCTCTTCTATAAAACTGTTCAGTGTTTCTCATGGTGCATTCTGCCAAGGCATTGACATGACAATCGAAATAACAACATTTGTTAAAGAGTTTTTGCATTCTTCTACCTAAAAGATTTGTATGCTGAGCTCTGTATCTGGTAGAGAAAGTAGATGCTTGTCATACAAAAGACAACTGCTATGTTACAGTTGATGTACAAAATATGAAGGATTCTTAGACATTTGTTCCCTCTGTGATGTTCAAAACTTTCAGCATTACTGCTTAGATAGAAACTTCATGGTAAGCACTTTCCTTAAAGCCCCTTTCATGTTCCTGTTCCTCAGGCTGTAGATGAAAGGGTTCAGCATGGGGGTCACCACTGTGTACATCATGGCAGCTGCCATGTCCCTCCCAACTGAGTGAGAGGATGAGGGGTTGAAATACAGGGATATGATGGTGCCATAGAAGAGGCAGACCACAGCCAGGTGGGAGCCACAGGTGGAGAAGGCTTTCCATCCTCCTCCTGTGGATGAAACTCTCAGGACAGCACAAGCAATAAGGATATAAGACACAAGGATGCAGACAAACGGGGCTAACATTATCAGCCCTGCCACAGTAAGAATCATCAGCTCATTGAGATGAGTGTCTGAGCAGGAGAGTTTCAGCAGGGTAGTCACTTCACAGAAGAACTGGGGAATGACATTATCCCCACAGAAGGAGAGTCGAGCCATGAGCAGTGTGTGCAACAGAGAATTCAGGCTGGCAGTGACCCATGATCCAGCCACCATCAGAATACAGAGTTTATAGGTCATCTTTGTTGTGTAGTGTAAAGGGTGGCATATGGCCACAAAGCGGTCATAGGCCATCATAGCCAGCAGGAAATTGTCCATGTCCACAAACACACAGATAAAATACAGCTGTGTGAGACACCCAGAGAAGGAAATGGCTTGATTTCTGAGTATGTGAATGGCCACTACCTTTGGGACAGTGGTGGAGGAGAAGCAGACATCCACAAAGGACAGGTTGCTGAGGAAGAAGTACATGGGGGTGTGCAGGCGGGAGTCTGTGCTGATGGCCAGGATGATGAGCAGGTTTCCCAGGACAGTGGCCAGGTACATGATGAGGAAGAGCAGGAAGAGGAGCTGCTGCTGCTGTTGGGGTTGCCTGGAGAGTCCCAGGAGGAGGAACTCGGAGATGCTCGACTGGTTGGTGCCTCCCATAGATTTTAAAGAGGAACAAGCAGAAATGTACGAATCTAAGAGTTTGAATACAACAAATCATATTATAGGCATTGCCTTGCTAAAAACAAAACAAAACAAAATCAAAACTGCAACTGGACTTGGAAGCTGTTCAACAATTAAAAAGTCTGGTTATTCTTCCAGAGGATCCATGTTCAATTTCCAGCCTCCACAGCGTGGCTAGCAATAGTGTAAAACATTTTTCCAGGTGTTCGATTTCCCTCTTGTGGACTCTGTCTGCATTGCATCATTTGGCATACATATACATTCAAGTAAAATCCTCAAAGACTTAGAACAAAAATAAATTGGAAAAACAAAATATCTGCTTTAAAAAGAAATCCTGCAATGGATTTTCTGAGTCAGGATCTACACATAGTGTTCCTAAGCTCAGTGTCCAGTGCTCAGTTCTAGATGGTTCTGGACACACCAGATTCGCCCTTGTACTTTATTGAATACAACATTAAAATATTCATTCATGGGTTGCACGATGTTTCATTGGGTAAAGGTGTTTACTGAACTAAACCTGAGAACCTGAGTTCGACACCAAAACATTCAGAAAGGTGGTAAAAATCACTTTACTTTGTGAGTGTGTGTGTGTGTGTGTGTGTGTGTGTTTGTAAAGAACCCACTCCATTTATCCCTTCTCCTCCAAGTGCACACTGTGGCATGTGTACCCCACAAACACACACAATAATGCTTACATTGTCTTAATGTATGGACAGATGACCCTTCCCTGAAACCATGTACATCTCTGTTTAACTATCTCTGTTTTTCATCCACTTTAGCAGCTCATAGAGTTATGAGAAAAATGGGGGTAAAAGAAAAATAGCAGTGGCCAGTGAGATGGTTCAACATGGAAAGAGTCTTAACACCAGCCTGATGAGCTGAGTCCAATCCCCTGGCATCCACATGGTAGAAGGAGAAAAAGAATTTTCCTAAAAGTTGTCCTCTGACCTCCACATATGCTGTGTACACACACACACACACACACACACACACACACACAAACAGTCAAGTGATCTTTAAAAATTTTAATGAGAAATAGCTAGTTACTGTTGTGTTCAACTCAAACTGAGCCTCATAGACTCACAATTGCTGCTTTGGGTCTCACCATGGACAAGTGGTCATAATCTTTTAGTAAAGAAATTGGCATTTGTGCTCTATTACAGTACCTGACAGCTCAGTGCTGCAACTGCCCCATGTTCACTAGCTTGGAGCTGCTGGGCAATTGTGTCTTTATTCTAAGGATCAGAAAAGGTCAGAATCCCAGGTGTGTTCTGAGCAAGTGAAGAGTAGGTGATCTTCATCCTGGCCTCTGTGCAGCAAGGAGGTTTGGGGACTCAGACGAATATTTACTTCAGCATCTTTCCCACTGGGCTAGACTCCCTGAGCATCTCATTAAAGACAGGCAGACAGTAATTGTCCTGCCTAGCTTCTGGTCTCTGTGGACCAACAATGAAGAAAATGTAAAGCATCTTACTCCTGGGTCAGAACATGTGTATAAGCAATCTGGGTGGAGACAAGTTCCAGAGGAAGTGCCCTGCAAGTGTCATCATCTCGGTGAGGTAAGCCTGTAGGTGTGCATTAGCCCAGAACCTTTTCTTACAGTACAGAAACTAGAGGCATTATGAATCTGTTTAATGATGTCACACTTTTGTCTCCTGTCTCATTGTTTACTGTAACAGGACTTATGGTATATTTCCAAATGAAAGGCGAGAGGCAAGACTGGAGTAGATGGAAGTAGAATTGAAACTGACCCCTAAAATATTTGGTGTAAAATGCAGCAAAAAAGGAAAGATGGAAGAGTATCTGGCCAGACATGACTGAAAACTCCATTCACCAAGAGCAGTCTTCCTTTGGACTGTCATCCCAGCTCACAATGGATCACCCATGTCTGCAAATCTATATGCTCTTAAGAGTGTGGCTCCATCAGCCCCACCTATGTTCTACCATCCCTACCAGAGAAAGAGTCATGATTGGACTTGGATACCTCCTGAATGCTGGGTTTAAAGGCATGAGCCACCACACAGAGCCTGGTTTTGGTTTTTCTGAGACATCACACTGTAGCCAAGGCTGGCTGGGAAACTCACTATAGCTCAGGATGAACCCAGACTTCTGATTGTCTGCTGCAGTGTCCTGAATGCTGTGATTGCAGATGTGATCAAGCACACTCAATTATGTGCCAGCTTTTGTCACCTTATGTTCTAGAAGCCTGGTGTTGAACACAGCAAAGACATAAGTGGGTGGATATAAATGTCTCTGTCAGCTTTTGATATTCTAACTATAACCTTAGGAATTTATCATGCAAAATTTTCTACTGTTCTAAAATATTTTTGAGACCTGCGCTTGTCTAAAGAGGACATGCAATGATAAATTGAATACTCAATAGAATATGAAATTTTACGGGTTTTGCATTTATCAGTTTACGGCATGTGTTCATCTTACTCAAATGATGGTCAAGTTACATTGCATGTACTTTTTGTTCCTCTTTATATTTTTGTTGTTACTTTTTTGCATGTACTTTTTAATCCTAGCAGCAGATGGCTGCTAGTCATATGGTTGCTATCATCCTAATCAGGCCATCAACCAAGATGGAGGCAAGTCACATGGTTGCTATTTCAATGCATCTACTTTCCAAATCCTAGCTCACAACTCTAGCAAAAGATTCCTGCTTTACTAGAGGCCATGCTGGGACTAGGAACCCCATGTACCTGAAACTCTAGAGGCCACGCTGGTATCCAGAACACCAATGGCCACACCAGAATCCCAGAATTCCAGGGGCAGTGTAAGCACCCAAAATCCCAGAGGTCACACAGGCTGCCCAAACTGCAGTTGAGGCACACTACTGGACCCGAAGACCCACTAGTCAGTAGAACCATGGGCCATTCAGGTGAGAAAACAAAGTCAGGGTAAAACATCCAAAGAAAAATAATCCATCCTACAAATATAAAGTCTGAAACTGGCACCTAAAGCTATAATAATCCCAAACCCTGAAGACTAGAGGTCAGTGTAAGAACACAATCAACAACAGTCAGGGCAATATGGCACCACCAGAGCCCATCTATCCTACTGCAGCATGTCCTGGATAGTCCAACAAAGTTGAAGCACAAGAAAATTGTAGCGGGTAGTATTAGAGAAGTGGTGGCTCAGTCCAGCTAGCTCTTGTCTGCCGCCATGTTCCCACTCTATCTTCCCGCTCCGTGGCACCGGCTAGCCAGTGGCACCAGCCCACGACCCACAAGACGATGGAATGGCTGTTGCCTCCGACGGTCAGCTCCAAGGAGTCCATGGCTCTATGCATGAGCCCTGGGCCAACTTCACCACTCTAATAGTGCTTGGCTCAACCCCAGACAATAACCACCATCCTTACGGTAACTGGTAGAAATAAGACTCTTAATTCTTAAAGATTATCCCATGGATTTATATATATTAGCAAATACTCAATACACAAGATGTCCACACACTTATAATTGTTAACCCAATTACCTAACCTTGACTGAATAACTACTTTAGACTGCTACAGCCATGCAACCATCCTTGGCCATCTTCTCTCCTCTCTCCTCCTTCTCCCGTCTCCTAGCTCTGCCTACCTCTTCTCTATCCAATGACAGAGCTTCTGCCACATTTCACCCTTTCTGTTAGAATTTAAAAAAAAACTTTCTCTCAAAATATAAATTGAGCACAACAATTACCAATTTGTAATTGTAAGGTACAAGATAGGCCTAACACCCAGTTCTTCATTATTGTCAATAAAGACCATTGTCATCTATCCTAACTTAAAAGACTGTAGTTATGTACCTGGTTTGTATTTTGGCTTCAGAATGAATGTCATCTGAAAACCATCCTCTCACATATGTTCTCTCAAAGTAAATAGCCTGAGTTGGCTATGAGAATATAAGTCTTCAACCCCATCAGAAATCCAGAATGACTGAATTAACTGAAAATATGGGAAGCACAAAGCATAGCTTCCAAAACTTAGCCAATTATATAGACTGCTGATCACCTGGACAGTCCCTATACTTCAAAACACTGGAGCATCTGGTCTTCAGCCTTCTGGCCCAGGATCATCTGACAGACCTAGTAATGTAGAAATTTTTAAGGGCTGATCACTCTGTCTTGGCAGAGATTATCAGTTGACTATTTCACATAGTGTGTCCTTTTTCTGGACAGCATTTTGTCTGTAGATGAAAAGAGGCAATTCTTGCCTAGTGGCTGTCTTACCACTACTGGAGTAACTCCAAAGATGATCAATTTCTTCTTAGAATCCAAGACAGGGAAGCTGTCAGGAGCAGACAGGTCTCTAGTCAAATGATCTTTAATAAAGAAATGTCTGTAATGTCAATTCTGTGAATTTCTGACATTTTTGTAAACCAGTTATCTATGTAAAGTAACCTGGACTGTTGTCCATTAATTACTCTCAGCTATTTCTAATTAAAATCTAGAAAACACTCTAACAATAAACTCAGAGCCATGAATTTGCTATTAGGCCCTTAACTCACAGGCTAATCATCTCAGATCAGTAAAAGCAAACAAACAAACAAACAAAACAGTTAAAGAAGGACTGGGTCTAAGCCTTTTACCCACAAAATTTTGTATCAATAGAAGAAATTTATACCAATGAAACCCTTGATTTTGCATCAACATAAATTCTGTAACAAAATAAGAAATTTTGACTTCAGCTTAATAACAATTATATAGATTTCTATCAATAGATTATTGCTATGTAATCAATTCTAGCTATTCCTCCCTGTTCCAATAAAGACCATTACTAAATTCCCTATAAAGACAACCTAATAATAACTACCTCAACCCCCAAGCCCAGGGAATTGGGACACTGATCTTTATAACTTCTTCAAGCTGAATATGGGTGTTGAGATATTTTGAAGCAGTGTGGCAAGAAGGGTAAATAGTGGAGTTAGTTGGCCTTGAGAAGGCCACATCAATGATTGATTTAGTCTCTGATGTCTGTGTTTTAACTGGATCCAGCTGGAACTTTAGGACATCTGGAGTTCAAGCAGGTCAGTTCAGCATGCCTGGTGAGGAGATTCATTGACCAAGGCTGTATATTCTGTAATATACAAATCTCAAAACAAATTTTAGTATCATCAACATAATTTTTTGTTTGATTCTCTGGAAGGCCTACCTCTGTCATGTCTAATCCATATAATTCTGGGATGTATAAATACCTTAATCACCTTTTCTAAAAACACAAAGACAGAAACTTTTTCCCAAATCAGCATATTCTTGAGCCAGTAACCAGAAAAATCTTTACATTGACCTCTTTCCCAGAGGAACAATGTAACTACACAACTCAAAATAACACTCACTTTGAAAGCTACAACAATCTAAAACAAATGAAGTAACTAAAGTACTGTATGTTATTATTTTTAGGCTGAAGACCTCCGCAGAGGGGAGACCCTCTCTCAAGTCTCAGAAAGTCGCGACCACCCAGTAATCTGCTCGAGACACCATGTACCGGAGCAATTGCGAGGTTGTTTATTAGGGCGTGACAACTAGCTGCCGGTCAATTCATATGCCCACGCAGGAGCTGAATTGACCCCGACAGCCAGTTTGAGATGGGGTTTTAAAGGAAAAAACCACAAACCAAGGAAATGAGGAGGGGGTGAGGGGGTTGCTAGGGTGGTATAACATAAAAATAGTGGAACATTCCAAAGGAACCCAACCTACATGAGTCAGGATCAGGTGAAAACTCTCTGTACGCTTATCTTTCTCAAGAATGTAGTCCTGCCCTGTCACTTCGGCCTCAGCTTGGTTCCACCTGGCTAAATTGCATTCTTTCCTTTCTCTTTGTGGGTCGGCCAGTTCCAGTAATGGTGACTGGTCTTTCCACATTCCTAAAGAAAGCCTAAAGAATATTTTATATGTCTAAAAAGGATTCTATATACCCAGTATCTATAATTTTCTCTCTACAAGGCCTTTCCTATTTTACCAAGCAGGATAAAACCCAAGATTCCCTTGGGGCCCATGTTAACAGAATTTGAGGATCCTGTGAGGCATATTAAAGCAATGTATATTTATACCATCTTCAACACAACTGACTCACACTTCTATCTACTCCAACTTATAAGCAGGCAGCTAGTCAAAGCAGAATTTAAACCCAGAATTCCGGTTGAGCCCATATTAAAAAGAACCCGAGTATCCTGTAAGACAAACTGGAGCAATATATCTTCACACCATTTTTCTGTTCAGCTCTCTACCTAAAGCAGCCTCTGGTTATACACTGCACTCTCTACTCTGGAGTCAGTGACAATTTTCCCTATCCTAATTCCAAACCACTGGCGAAATTCTGAGAGGACAAAAAATCAAAATACCTCAGCAGAACCCCCCAGACCACCAACAATTTGCTGAAAACAGCCAAAACAAAAAATAACCAGTTCCTCCTAGGGCAAGGTGACCACGAATGTAGGAACAAAACCAAGACAAACCTTGACAAGTCTAAAATTGCCCAAATGAGAAATGGGCCATCTGGTGTTTTTATTCTCCTATCAGAAGGTCTGAGGTTTCATGGCCAAAAATACAAAAAAATACGAGTCATCATGACCGCCAAGAAAAGCTTGCTATGCCCACCAAAATGATAACTTACACCTATTGCTGATGTTTAAAATATCCAATCAAATGTAACCGTGCCAAAGTTTCCCGCTCTCCCCCTTCCCCCTGCACCGTTCCCTATATAAACTTTAAACTGTCAGAGATGGGGGTCGAAATCATTTTCCAAAATTGACCACATATTCAGTCACAAAGCAAGTCTCAACAGATACAAGAATTGTATTAATTGAAATAGCCCCCTGTATCTTATCAGACTATCACAGACTAAAGCTAGATTTCAACAACAGAAAAAAACAAAAAGCCTACAAACTCATGGAAACTGAACAACTCTCTACTGAAGGACCAGTGGGTCAAGGAAAAATAAAGAAATTAATGACTTCTTAGAATTCAATGAAAATGAGTGCACAACATATCCAAATGTATGAGACACAATGAAAGCCATGCTAAGAGGAAACTTTATAGCACTAAGTGTCTACATAAAAAAAATCTGGAGAGATTTCATATTAGCAACTTAACAACACACCTGAAAAGTCTAGAACAAAAAGAAATAATCACACATAACAGAAATAGACAGCAAGATATAATCAAACTCAGGACTGAAATCAATAAAATAGAAACAAAGAACAGTACAAAGAATCAATGAAACAAGTAATTGATCCTTTGAGAAAATCAACAAAATAGCTAAATCCTTATTCAAGCTAATAAAACTCAGAAAGACTATCCAAATTAACAAACTCAGGAACAAAAAGGGGCACACACACACACATACACACACACACACACACATACACACACACTACTACCACCATCACCACCACCACCAACAAAATAACATAAATTAGAAAAAGTGAGGCATAAATTAGAAAAAGTGAGAATCATTAGGTCATACTTCAAAAACTTGTATTCTACCATATTTGAAAATCAAACAAATGGTTGAATTTCTTGATAGAGACAATTTATCAAAGTTAAATCAAGATCAAATAAATGATATAAATAGACCTATAGTCCTTAAGGAAATAGAAATGGTCATTAAAAGTCTTCCAACACAAAAAGCTTAAGGTCAGACCATTTTAGTGCAGAATTCTACCAGCCTTTATAAAAAGACCTGACACCAATATGGCTCAAATTATTAAACCGAAAAGAAACATAATGAACATTGAAAATGTCATTTTATGAAACTATAGCCAACCAGATACCCAAACCACACAAAGATTCAACAAAGAAAGAGAATTACAGACCAATTTCCCTCTTGAACTCACAAAAATACTCAATAAAATGCCTACAGACTGAATCCAAGAACACATTAAAAGGTCATCCACCATGATCAAGTAGACTTCATTCCAGAAATACAGAGATGGTTCAACCTATAAAAATTTGTTAATTAAATCCACCATATAAATAAACAGAAAGAAAAATACCTACTTGATCATGTCATTAAATGTTGAAAAAGCCATTGACAACATTCAACACCCCTTCATGATAAAAGTCTTGGAGAGATCAGGGATATAAGGGACATACTTAAATACAATAAAGTCAATTTACAACAATCCTATATATAACATTGATTTAAATAGAGAGAAATTCAATACATTCCACTAAATTCAGGAAAAAGGCAAGGTTTTTCACTCTTTCCATACCTAATCAATATAGTACTTGAAGTTCTAGCTACAGCAATAAGACAATTAAAGGATATCAAGGGTATAAAATTGAAAAGGAGTAAGTGAAAGAATTAATATTTGCAGATAATATAGTATGCATAAGTGTCCCCAAAATCTACCTGGGAACTCCTACAGCTATTTAACACCTTCAAAAATGGCTGGATAGAAGATTAACTCAAAAAAATATCAGTAGCTCTCCTATGTACAAGTGACAAATGGCCTGAGAAACAAATCATGAAAACAACACCTTTCACAATAGCTGCAAATAATATAAAATAACTTGTAGCCAAGCAAATGAAAGACCTGTATAACAAGAACTTCAAGTCTTTGAAGAAGGAAACTGGAGAAGATATCAGAAGATTGAAAGATTTCTCATGCTCTTGGATCTATAGGATTAACATAGTAAAATGGTCATCTTACCAAAAGAAATTTACAGATTCAAAGCTATCCTCATCAAAATTCCCACACAATCTTTACAGGCTTTGAAAGAGCAACACTCAACACCATATTTAAAAGCAAAACAAAACAAACAAAACTCAGGATAGCTAAACACAGTCTTGTTCAATAAAAGAACTTCCAGAAGTATCCAGTTCTAGTACAGTGCTATAGTAATAAAAGTCACATGGTGTAGAATTTTGATCCAGAATCATGGGTGCTCCAGCAAGAGATCACATCCAAAGACCTTCTAGGTCTATGTGATCTGGTAGAATTACAGACATATCTTTAAGGTAAAAATAGTTTGTAGAAAGAAGCAGCCATTTTTGAAAGTGACAGCTAATTGAAGGGCAGACAAAATAAAGAGTCAGAGAAAGATTTGTCAGAAATAGGATATGCCCAACTCTCAGAAGAGCTATTCTCATGAGGAAAGAGATGCTATTTAAGAGCAACACAGGGAGAGAGTCCCACAGTTGGGAGTTGGTGCAATGAGGGCAGTGCAGTGGAGTTGAGTTTGTTTGTGAGTTCATGCAGTTCAATGCAGATCATCAGAGGCAGTTGAAGTGAGAAAACAAAAAGGAGCCAGAAAATTATAATAAAGTGCCAGAGTTAGTTTAAAGCCAAGCAAAGCAATTCAATGCGAAGCTGAGAGAAGCCAGATTGAATCAGTCAACTTGGAGAGAAGTTTGAGCCAGAACAGCTGAGTTAAACCAGCCAGCCAGAGTTGAGAAAAAAACGAGAAACGGTGAGCTTATTCGGCAGTAAACCTCTACGACAACAATTACATCTGAAAATAAAAGTTACTTTTATACCATGGTATTGACATAAAAACAGACAGATAAATCAATGGAATTAAATTGAAAGCCCAGACATAAATCCACATACCTATGGACACCTGACTCTTTACAAAGAAGCCAAAATTATACAATAGAAAAAGAAAACATCTTCAACAAATGACACTGGAATAGCTGGATGTCTGCTTGTAGAAGAATAAAAATAGATCCATATGTATCAACCTGCACAAAATTCGATTCTCAACATAAACCAGATACACTGAACATGATAGAAGAGAAAGTGTGGGATACTTGCCTTGAACACATTGACACAAGAGACAATTTTCTGAACAGAAGAACATCAATAATAGGCATTAAGACCAACAATAAACGGGGCAATGTGAAACCTAAAAATTCGTGTAAAACAAAGAACACGGTCAATAGGAAAAAACAGCAGCCTACAGATTGGGAAAAAATCTTCACCATCCATCTGACAGAGGATTAATTTCCAAAATATATAAAGAATTCAAGAAACTATACATCAAAACATGAAATAACCCAATTTTTAAATCAAGGCACAGAGCTAAACATAGAATCCTCTACAGAGGAATACCAAATGGTTGAGAAACACTTAAAGAAATGTTCAACATCTTTAGCCATCAAGGAAATGCAAATCAAAATTACTGAGATTTTACATTGCACCTGTTAGAATGGCTAAAACCCAAAACACAAGTGACTGTTCATGCTGGCAAGGATGTGGAGCAAGGGAATACTCCTCCATCACTGGTAGGAGTGCAAACTAGTACAGCCAATTTGGAAATCAAAATGTGGTGGTTTCTCATAAAAATGAGAATCAATCTACCTCAAGACAGAGCTATAACACTCTTGGGCATATACCAAAGAACACTACATCATACCACAAGGACACTTGCTCAGCTGTGTTCATAGCAGTTGTATTTGTAACAAACAAAATCAGAAAACAACCTAGATATTTCTCAACCAAAGAATGGATGAAGAAAATGTGGTACATTCACACAGTGAAGTATACTCAGCTGTTAAAAACAATGACATTATGAAACTTACAGAAAAAAAAAAGAGTGGAACTAAAAAAATAATCCTGAATGAGGAAACCCAGACCCAGAAAGAAAAACATGATATGTACTCAGTTCATTATATTATCCATGAAGTGCAGGATAATCATGCTACAATCCACACACCCAGAGAAGCTAAGTAACAAGGAGGGCTCAAGGGGAGGATGCATGGGTCTCACTGGGAGAGAGAAATAGAATAGATATCTTGGGTGGAGGGTATGCTAGGGAGATGGGAGCAGAAGGGATCATGTGATGGAAGGATGGATGGAGAGAATACTGGGAGAGACAACTATAAAGGGGCAGGGGAACTGGGATGAGCTAGAAACCTAGTGCAATGCCAACTCCCAGCTAAGACTCCTAGCAATGGGGATACAGACCATGAACCAGCCATCTCCTGTAACCAGGCAAGACTTTCAGTGGAGGGGCACCAACCCAGCCACAATCCTTTGAACTACAATTTTTCCTTCCTACAAGATGTGCAGGGGTAAATGTGGTACAGAAATTGTGAGAGCGGCCAGCCAACGACTGGTCAGGCTTGAGTCTTATGCCACAAAAGTGAGCCCACCCCTAACACAGCCTGGAGGGCCAGAACCCAGAGGCTGGATAGCCCAGAAACCTACAATAAAACCATACATGACTGGCAAGTAAAATCAATGAAATGATTCCTAATGATATTCTGTTATATTCATAGATTGTCACCAGAGAGGCTTCATCCAGCAACTGATGGAAACAGCTTAGTAGAAACCCACAGCTAAACATCAGGTGGAGCTTGGGAAACCTGGTGGGAGAGGGGGAGGAAAAATGGTAGGAGCCAGAAGGAGCAAGAACATGGCAAGAAAGCCCACAGTGTCTACTAACCTGGACCCACAGAAGCTCACAGAGGCTATGCTGTCAACCAGGGAGCCTGCATGTGGCTGACCTCGGCCATCTGTACGTATGTTACATTTGTATAGTTTGGTATTCATGTGAGACTTCTAACAGTGGGAGCAGGGACTGTCTCAGACTCTTTTGTAGGCAATTGGGACCCTTTCCTCATAGTGGGTTGCCTCATCCAGATTTAATACACGGAAATGTGCCTACTCTTACGGGATCTTGATATGCCATGTTTGGTTGATATTCTAAAGAGAAATGGAGAAGGAGTGGATAGAGAGGGCTATGGAGGAGGCTGAAGGAACTGGGAGGAGACGAGGAATGGGAAACTGCAGGAAGGATGCAAAATAATTAAATAAATAAAAATTTAAAATAATAAAAACATCTATTTTCCTAAACAAAAGTTGAATTACTTACATATACAGCAAGACCTATTTATTTTTAAAATAAGAGTTGAGTCACATATAGCAAATTAAGAATCAACCTTTTGTTACATGTTTTAATCTAACTTGTTTGTTACAGATTTTATATTCTTTTTAAATTTTTTTAGGTTTTTTTATTCAATATTTTATTTATTAAATTTCAGATGTTATCCTCTTTCCCCATAACCTCCCATTAACCACCTATCCCATCCCTCTTCCTCCTCCTTTTTTTGCTTTTATACCGTTTAAATTTCATGTAAGTATTAAGGTCACTTGTAGGTTGAGGAACTAGCAATACAATAGATGCAAATAGTCAAGGAACAAGCATGACAATAAACACAAATAGTCAAAGAACAAGCAAGGCAATTAACAAAATTCTGTGAGCACTCCCTTGATCACTGTTTCTAAGGGCTTATCAGGATGACCAAAATATCTGAGCCAACTTCCCTGTCCTAGCCCAAAGTCATTTTCATGTCTGAAGCCTACTTTCTTGTTTTAGCCTAAGATTTAGATTCCTGCCTGAAATTACTTCTTTGTTCTAGCCTAATATTTAGATTCCTGCCTGAAGCCCACTTCCTTGTCCTTGGCCAATGTCATATTCCTGCCAAGCAGCCCATTTCCTTGTCCTTGGCCCATGTCAGATTCTTGCCAAGCAGACCCAAAAGCTGCATCGCCGCCTGCCCTGCCGCCACCTCGGGATCGGCTGTATGATTAGGCCACAATCTTCAATGAGTAGACATATTCCTTTCTGTGGTGTTCTCGGTCACACATTTATGGAGTTTCTGAAGGGCAGTGGAGATTACTGCCAGGCACAGCACGACCTCTATGCAGACAAGTGAACTGTAGAAATTCATTACTACTCCACCAAGAAGCCCCCATAGGAGTGGATAACCCGGACACAGGCGTGTTGAATTGAAATCTGCAGAGCATTTCCAAGAGCTCAGACCTGGATGGGGTAAACCTCAGTGCACTTCCTTTGTATTGCCTCGGTCTTACTGGATTGAAGAATCACCGCTTCTTGTTAGGAGGTTCATTTCATTGCCCGTTTCTCCCAATTCATACTCAAAGCACTGAGAATTTCAAGTGGAGTATATTGAATATTGAAGTAGACTTCAGATTGTTTTTTGTTTTTTGGGGTTTTTTTGTTTCGAATCATTTCTGTATTCAGTTTTTTAATTCTTTCATAGCCCTTGTGGGTGTTTTTTTAAAACTAAATTAACATGGCTCAAATGAACCACCCTGCCCCTGTGGAAGTCACATACAAGAACATGAGATTTCTTATTACACACAATCCAACCAATGCAACCTTAAACAAATTTATAGAGGAACTTAAGAAGTATGGAGTTACCACAATAGTAAGAGTAAGAAGCAACTTACGACACTACTCTTGTGGAGAAAGAAGGCATTCATGTTCTTGACTGGCCTTTTGATGATGATGCACCACCATCCAACCAGGTTGTTGATGACTGGTTAAGTCTTGTGAAGACTAAGTTTTGTGAAGAACTTGGTTGCTGTATTGCTGTCCATTGTGTCGCAGGCCTTGGCAGAGCTCCGGTGCTTGTTGTCCTAGCATTAATTGAAGGTGGAATGAAATATGAAGATGCAGTACAGTTCATAAGACAAAAGCAGCACGGAGCTTTTAACAGCAAGCAACTTTTGTATCTGGAGAAGTACCGTCCAAAAATGCAGCTCCGCTTCAAGGATTCCAATGGTCATAGAAACAACTGTTGTATTCAATAAAACTGGGGTGCCTGATGCCATTGCCTTGGAAGTGGAAATTCAGATGAGACCTGATTTGTCATACATAGTTACCCAATGTCTCGGTTTACCGAATAAGTCTGCTGAAGCTACACAGGAATATTGAAAACCAGTTTTAGCAGGCCACAAGCTTGACAGAATCACAACCTCTATATTTGGGCTATGATCAACATGTTTGGACATTTAGCAAATGATTTTTGCTGGTCAGCATTTAAAATGTGCTTATTATTTGTACCAGTTGACCTAAAATAAGGTATTGAGTTATGTCATTAAATGTCCTCCTTTGCCAGAATATTATTAGTCTATAAGGAATTTAGAAGGAGTAGGTGCCAAAATACCCAGCACAATACATGTAGATTTTTAGCATCATACAGACCACAGTTGCAGGAACTAAGATCTCTCTAGACCTTCCATGGTGTATTCCTTCAGTCATTTCAAACTCTGCAGGGCTTCTCTCCTTATCTGCCTGATCACTCTGTCTACATCTCCCATGTTTCACCAGAATACATCAGGCTTGCTTAGCCATCTTTTTTTTTAAACTAAGTCTTGTGCAGATTTTTTAATGTCTCTGTCTTTATGTTGTGTTGTTTTGGGAAACCTCTTTTTGAAAATCAACTTTGTTACAGAAGCACATATCTTCAATAGTGTCTCCAGACAAAAAAGCCTTATAGTTAATTTAATGTTTGCACTCAGAGGTGCAACCTAATGGAGGGCCTGAAAAAGAAACAAGAGGAGGCTAGTAAATATTTTTAGTAATATGTTGCCTTTGTCTTGTGAAGAACATGTAGAGTATGCTCTTTAAGTTAGTAAATATTTTTAAGACATAGAGATACATTGTTGTAGCTAACCAATTCTTAATAAAAATTTCTGAAATTCTTGTTTTCTCCATGCCTATCAGAAGTTTTCCAACTTGTTTGAATTATGGTTTTCCCCTTCTCTTCCCAATCTCTTGCAAAAAAGAAAAAAGTGGGACCTGCTAATGAACTGAGCAGAAATATTTTTTATGCCTTTTGAGCTATGTAACTTAATAATTGGATACTTGATCATTTGTTTTATGATGTAATCGATAAAATGGTGATGTGTATTAATGTTAGTTCAATCATATATTTATACTGTCTGGGAATGTGTCGTTATAGTTATGTGGGAGACATAGTTTGTCAGTGTTCACCAGCTTGTAAAAACTTAGTGTGAGAGCTTCAGCATCTAAATAAATGATGAAACACATTCGTCACTGAGGTCACTTTGCTTAAAATTAAAAAAAAAAAAAGCAATGCCACATCAATTCTCAGCAGAACAGCATTCTTTAAATTCATAAGTTCACTATGCACTATCCAAAGAGGTGTTAGAATTATGCCAAATACACTACAAGTGTCTTTAAACTTTTTCCTAATTATAATGACTACCACTGTAAATTTTAGAACTAACATGAATCCAACAGTATTTGGCAAGACACTCGAGATGACCCCTTACTATTAAACTCTGAACCTCCTTCCAATAATTTGAAAAGGATAAAGAGCATCAATCTGTTCTTCCAAATGCCTATCTAAATCCTCTTGTATATTCAACACATTAGTAACATTATTTGCTAAATGATTAACAAAAGTAGCTGTCTTAACTTCTTGTGTCAAAGCAATTGCAGAAGCAGTGGTGCTAGCAATTAATGTAATTAAGCTGTTATACCAGCAATAATCAAGCCCACTACCCTCTTGCTTCTGCTTTAAGACTAACTTACTTCTTCTAGCACTTGCAAGCTTTTTTGAGAAAATCAAGGTTTTCTAATACTCAGGGCAGTAAGACAAAAACTGGTTGATAAACCTCCCGTAACAGACATACCAGGTTTCAAAAACTGACACAATTAGAAAGTATACAGTCAACGCAACCTTCAATAAATACTGTAGAAGAAACAAAAGTAATTTTAACTTGACAATTAAGTCTTAACACATGCACTAACACTTGTCTGAAATCCAGATCCTGACCCAATTTTATCTCTTGCTATCATAACATCATAGAGAACTGCAGCTAACTTCCAAATATGTCTCTGAAAATGTCCAGATCCAGCCTTCCAAATGAAGACTGTTATTTCCAATTTTGGATTGATTTCTAGACAAGTACGTGAGTTCAAATAATTGGTCACCTTTAAGATAAATACAAGAGTCATTATAATTTCTCTTTTTGATTCTCTGTCCCACAAGTTCTAAAAACTTGAGGCAAGGCAGCTTGTCCCATCTGGGATATAGTCAAGCAAAGGTGGGTCAGGAACAGGGCACTCAGCAAGCTCACAGGTCAGCATCATTCTTTGTTTCAGCAACAGCATGTCTGACCAATCATTTTGGCAGTCACTATGCTCTTTCAGCATCCTGCAGAAAAAACACAAACATGCCCTTTTCCCCATATTAGATACCTGGTCAGGGTCATGCTATATGCCAGTAAGTGGATCTTTTCTTTTCACCTAGGCATACATATGCCTAGTTGTAGGGTGCCATAGACACTCAGCAGAAAGTACCTTGGCATCCGATTTCTTTTTCTTAAATATAAAATAAAAAGAGTATGATTTAGATAAATTTATGGTATATGGGGATATACCTCCCCCTTTTTTATTTTATGAAGATGTTGTTTTAAAGTTCCATGGGCCTGTTCCACAATACCTTGCCCTTGGGGATTATAAGGACTCCCCATAATAAATTGTTGACAAAAAGTCTAAACTGCTTGACTACAATTGTCAGTTCTACTATCTGTTTTTTTAAATTGGATATTTTATTTATTTACCTTTCATATGTTATCCCCTTTCCCCATTCCTAAACCCTTTATCCCATCTCCCCTCCTCCTACTTCTATGAGGTTGTGCCCCCACCCATCCACCCATTCCTGTCTCCCTGCTCTCGAATTCCTCAACACTAGGGCATCCAGCATTCCAGGGACCAAGGCCCTCCTCTCCTACTGATGCCTGACAAGGCCATCCTCAACTACCTATACAGGTGGACCCATGGGTCCCTCCCTTTATGTTCCCAAGCTGGAGGTTAAGACCCTGGGAGTTCTGGTTGATTGGTATTGTTGTTCTCTCCATGGGGCTGCCAGCCCCTTCAGCTCCTTCAGTTTTCTTTCTAACATCTCCATTGGGGACCCTGTGATCAGTTCAATGATTAGCTGCGAGCATCTGCCTCTGTTTATGTCAGGCACTGGAAGAGCCTCTCAGGAGACAGGTATGTCAGACTCCTGTCAGCATGCACTTCCTGGTATCTACAACAGTGTCTGCATTTGGTAACTGCACATGGGATGGATCCCCAGGTGGTGCCATTTCCAGACAGTCCCTCCTCCAGTCTCTGCTCCACACTTTGTCTACATACTTGCTCCCATAAGCATTTTGTTACTCCTAAGAAGGACCGAAGCACCCACACTTTGGTCTTCCTTCTTCTTGAGCTTCATGTGGTCTGTGAGTTGAATCTTAAGTATTGTGAGCTTTTGGGTTAATATCCACTTATCAGTGAATGCATACCATTTGTGTTCTTTTGTGATTGTGTTACCTCACTCAGGATATTTTCCAGTTCCATCCATTTGCCTAAGAATTTCATGAATTCATTGTTTCTAATAGCTGAGTAGTATTCCATTGTGTAAAAGTACCACATTTTCCATATCCATTCCTCTGTGGAAGGACATCTGGGTTCTTTCCAGTTTCTGGCTATTATAAATAAGGTTGCTACAAGCACAGTGGAGCATGTGTTCTTGTTATATGTTGGAGCATCTTTTGGGTATATGCCCAGGAGTGGTATAGCTAGGTCCTCAGGTAATACTACATTGAATTTTCTGAGGAACCGTCAGACTGCTGTCCATAGTGGTTGTACCAGCTTATAATCCCACCAACAATGGAGGAGTGTTACTCTTTCTTCACATCCTTGCCATAATCTGCTATCACCTGCATTTTTGATCTTAGCCATTCTGACTGGTATGAGATGGAATCTCAGGGTTGTTTTGATTTGCATTTCCCTGATGGCTAAGGATGTTGAATACTTCTTTAGGTGCTTTTCGACCATTCAAGTTTCCTTGGTTGAGGATTCTCTGTTTAGTTCTGTACCCCATTTTTAAATCAGGTTATTTTATTGTCTTTTTTTTTTTTTTTTTGGTTTTTCGAGACAGGGTTTCTCTGTGTAGCCCTGGCTGTTCTGGAACTCACTCGGTAGACCAGGCTGGCCTCGAACTCAGAAATCCTCTGTCTCTCAAGTCCTGGGATTAAAGGCGTGCGCCACCACCACCCGTCTTTTTTGTTTTGTTTTATTTTTTTAATTTTTCTATTTTTTAAATTTTTTTAAATTTTATTGTCTAGAGTCTAATTTCTTCAACTCTTTGTATACATTTGATATTAGCCCTCTAATATTCTCAGGTATAGGATTGGTAAAGATCTGTTGGTTGCCATCTTGTTCTATTGACAGTGTACTTTGGTTTACAGAGCTTTGCAATTTTATGAGGTCCCATTTGTCAATTCTTGATCTTAGAGAATAAGGCATTGGTGTTCTGTTCAGGAACTTTTCCCCTGTGCCCATGTGTTCGAGGCTTTTCCCCATTTTCTCTTCTATTAGTTTCAGTGTATCTGATTTTATGTGGAGGGCCTTGATCCACTTGGTCTTGAGCTTTGTACAATAAGATAAGAATGGGTCAATTTGCATTATTCTACATGCAGACCACCAGTTGAACCAGCACCATTTGTTAAAAATGTTGTTCCTCCCCCATTGGATATTTTTAGCTTCTTTGTCAAAGATCAAGTGATCATAGGGGTGTGGGTCTATTTCTGGGTCTTCAATTCTATTCCATTGATCCACTTGTCTGTCCCTGTACCAATACCATGCATGTTTTTATAATTATTGCTCTATAGTATAGCTTGAGGTCAGGGATGGTGATTCCCCCAGAAGTTCTTTTATTGTTGAGAATAAATTTTTCTATCCTGGAATTTTTTGTTAGTCCAAATAAATTTGAGAATTGCTCTTTTTGACTCACTGAAGAATTGAGTTAGAATTTTGATGGGGATTGCATTGAATCTGTAGATTGCTTTTGGCAAGATAGCCATTTTTACTATATTAATCCTGCCAATCCATGAGCATGAGAGATCTTTAAATCTTCTAAGATCTTCAGTTTCTTTCTTCAGGGACTTGAAGTTCTTGTCATACAGATCTTTTACTTGCTTGGTTAGATTCACACCAAGGTATTTTATATTATTTGTGACTATTGTGAAGGGCGTCATTTCCCTACTTTCTTTCTCAGCCTGCTTATCCTTTTAGTAGAGGAAGGCTACTTATTTATTATAGTTAATTTTACATCCAGCCACTTTGCTGAAGTTGTTTATCAGGTTTAGGAGTTCTCTGGTGGAAGTTTTGGGGTCACTTAAGTATACTATCATACCATCTGCAAATAGTGAAATTTTGACTTCTTCCCTTCCAATTTGTATCCCTTTGACTTCCTTTTGTTGTCTAATTGCTCTGGCTAGGACTTCTAGTACTATACTGAATAGATAGGGAGAGAATGGGCAGCCTTGTCTAGTCCCTGATTTTAGTGGGATTGCTTCAAGTTTCTCTCCATTTAGTTTGATGTTGGCTACTGGCTTGGTGTATATTGCTTTTACTATGTTTAGGTATGGTCCTTGAATTCCTGATCTTTCCAAGACTTTTACCATGAAGAGGTGTTGAATTTTGTCAAGTGCTTTCTCAGCATCTAGTGAGATGATCATGTGGTTTTCTTCTTTGAGTTTGTTTATGTAGTGGATTACGTTGATGGATTTTTGAATATTGAACCATCCCTGCATTCCTGAGATAAAGTCTACTTGATCATGATGGATGATTGTTTTGATGTGTTCTTGGATTTGTTTTGCAAGAATTTTATTGAGTATTTTTCCATCAAATTTCATAAGGGAGATTGGTCTGAAGTTCTCTTCCTTTGTTGGGTCTTTGTGTGGTTTAGATATGAGTATAATTGTGGCCTCATAAAATAAATGGGATATTGTTCCTTCTGTTTCTATTTTGTGGAATAGTTTAAAGAGAATTGGTGTTAGGTCTCATTTGAAGGTCTGAAAGAACTCTGCAATAAAACCATCTGGGCCCGGGCATTTTTTTTTTTTTTTGGTAGGGAGACTTTTAATGACTGCTACTATTTCTTTAGGAGGTATGGGATTGTTTAGATGGTTTATCTGGTCCTGATTTAACTTTGGTACCTGGTATCTGTCTAAAAATTTGTCCATTTCATCCAGATTTTCCATTTTGTTGAGTATAGGCTTTTGTAGTAGGATCTGATTTTTTTTTTTTTTAGTTTCCTCAGTTTCTTTTGTTATGTCTTCCTTTTCAGTTCTGATTTTATGAATTTAGATACAGTCTTTCTGCCCTACGATTAGTCTGGCTAGGGGTTTATCTATCTTGTTGATTTTCTTAAAGGACCAGCTCCTGGTTTTATTGATTCTTTTTATAGTTCTTTCTGTTTCTACGTGGTTGATTTCAGCCCTGAGTTTGATTATTTCCTGTGGTCTACTCCTCTTTGGTGTGTTTGCTTCTTTTTGTTTTAGAGTTTTCAGGTGTGTTGTCAAGCTGCTCATGTATCCTCTCTCCATTTTCTTTTTGTAGGCACTTAGAGCTATGAATTTTCCTCTTAGCACTGCTTTCATTGTGTCCCATAAATGTTGGCATGATTTGTCTTCATTCTCATTAAATTCTAAAAAGTCTTTAATTTCTTTCTTTATTTCTTCCCTGACCAAATTATCATTGAATAGAGTGTTGTTCAGTTTCCACATGTTTGTGGGCTTTCCATTGTTTTTGTCATTATTGAAGACCAGTCTTAGTCCATGGTGATCTGATAGGATGCATGGGATTATTTCGATTTTCTTATATCTGTTGAGGCCTGTTTTGTGACCAATTATATGGTCTGTTTTAGAGAAGGTACCATGAGGTGCTGAGAAGAAGGTATATTCTTTTGTTTTGGGATAAAATGTGCTATAGATATCTGTTAAATTCATTTGGTTCATAACTTCTCTTAGTTTTACTGTGCCTCTGTTTAGTTTCTGTTTCCACGATCTCTCCATTGCTAAGAGTAGGGTGTTGAAATCTCCCTCTATTATTGTGTGAGGTGCAATATATGCTTTGAGCTTTAGTAAGGTTTCTTTTATGAAAGTAGGTGGCCTTGCATTGGTGCATATATGTTCAGAATTGAGAGTTCATCTTGGTTGACTTTTCCTTTGATGAGAATGAAGTATCCTTCCTTATCCTTTTTGGTAGCTTTAAGTTGAACGTCTATTTTATTTGATATTAGAATGGCTACTCCAGCTTGTTTCTTAGGACCATTTGCTTGGAAAATTGTTTTCCAGCCTTTTACTCTAGGTAGTGTCTGTTTTTGTTACTGAGGTGCATTTCCTGTATGCAGCAAAATGCTGGGTCCTATTGATGTATCCAGTCTGTTAGTCTATGTTTTTTTTATTGGGGGAATTGAGTCTATTGATGTTAAGAGATATTAAGGAAAAGTGATTTTTGCTTCCTGTTATTTTGTTGTTAGCATTGGAGTTATGTTTATGTGGCTATCTTCTTTTGGACTTTTTGGAAGAAGATTACTTTTTAGCTCTTTCTAAGGTATAATTTCCCTCCTTGTGTTAGAGATTTCCCTATATTATCCTGGATTTGTGGAAAGGTATTGTGTAAGTTTGGATTTTTTAATAGAATGTCTTGGTTTCTCCATCTATGGTAATTGAGAGTTTTGCTGGGTATAGTAGCCTGGACTGGCATGTGTTCTCTTAGTGTCTGTCTGACATTTGTGCAGGATCTTTTGGCTTTTATAGTTTCTGGTGGGAAGTCTGGTTTAACTCTGATAGGTCTGTCTTTATTTGTTACTTGACCTTTTCCCCTTACTGCTTTTAATATTCTTTCTCTGTTTTGTGCATTTGGTGCTTTGATTATTATATGATGGGAGGTATTTCTTTTCTGGTCTAGTCTGTTTGGAGTTTTGTAAGCTTCTTGTATGTTTTTGGGCATCTCTTTCTTTAGGTTAGGGAAGTTTTCTTCTATTACTTTGTTAAAGATATTTACTGTCCCTTTAAGATGGGAATCTTCACTCTCTTCTATAACTATTTTCCTTAGGTTTCGTCTTCTCACTGTGTCCTGGGTTTCATGGATGTTTTGGGTTAGAAGGCTTTTGTACTTTGCATTTTTGACAGTTGTGTCAATATTTTCTATGGTATCTTCTACACCTGAGATTCTCTCTTCTACCTCTTGTATTCTATTGGTGATTCTTGCATCTATGACTCTGGATCTCTTTACTAGGTTTTCTATCTCCAGGGTAGTCTCCCTTTGTGATTTCTTTATTGTTTCTATTTCCATTTTTATGTCCTGGGTGGTTTTGTTTAATTCATTCACCTGTTTGTTTGTGTTTTCTTGTAATTCTTTAAAAGATTTTTGTGTTTCCTCTTTAAGGGCTTCTACCTGTTTACCTGTATTCTCCTCTATTTCTTTGAGAGTGTTATTTATGTCCTTCGTAAAGTCTTCTATCATCATCATGAGAAGTGATTTTAAGTCTGAATCTTGCTTTTCCAGTGTTATGGGGTATTAGGGACTTGCTATGGTGGGAGAACTAGGTTCTGATGATGCCAAGTACCCTTGGTTCCTGATGCTTATGTTCTTGTGCTTGCCTTTCACCATCTGGTTATCTTTAGTGCTACCTGCATTCACTGTCTGCGACTGGAGCCTGTCTTTCCTGTTATCTTTTTTGTTACAGATTTTATATTCTTTAGCCACACACAAAGAATTTACAAACCCTGACAACTCAGGATTCACCCTCCAATCCTGCTGAGTCAGTGAAGTTGGTCAGCCCAAGCTTGATTTCATTGGGATCAGCTTCTTTGTCGTCTTTTGGGGTTCTCAAACATTTCTTGAACAGGAGCAACAGTAGCAGAGGGGGTAATTGTTGTGGAGACAAAAATTTCAGTCCAGGGTGTCCCCAAGTAGACTGGGAGACTCATCAGAGAGAAATGTCCCAAATCATAGAGGAGAGGTGTCCCTTTCCATGTGACACAAGAGGAAGCCAAGAGGAGGTTTCTGGCACACTGATGGGGTTTTGTAATAGTAGTAGACAAAGCCGGTAGAGGAGGGGAGACAACATGAAGAGGACAAGGAGCTTGGACAGATGGAGGGGAAAACCAGATGAAGAGGAGGACTCTAGAATTTGAAACAGATTTGGAGGGTGGAAGAATTCTACAGAAACAAATGATCCATACATACCTTAGGAGAGTCAAGTCAGTCCTTTGGAAGGGATCTCATAGATGCTCCTCCCAAGTTGATGAATGAAATGAGTGAAGATGAGGACATGATGACTCCTAGAGAGGGTTGAGGAGGTTTTATGGTCAATATGACGGAGAGAACAGCCAGAAGCATCTGGAAGAGTCCAGACTGAACTTGACCATGAGAGAAAATGAGATGTGAGAGAGAGTAAGAAAAGAGGAAAGGAGAGAAATCAAGTGGACCAAAAGGCCAAGACAGTGCATGGCCAAAATGTCTGGCTTTTATAGGAATCAGAAACGGAGGAAAGCGAAGAAGACCCCTGAGCTGGAGAGATTTACGTTGGGAATTAGGTGACATGCTGGGAGGAGCCACAAGTACTGAGTCAGCCTTGTCCTAGATTTCTTTGGAACCTCACAAAGATAAATTGTGGAATTTAGTTTTGTCCTTCAATTCTGTGGGACCTGGGGATGGAGCTCAAGCCATCAGGCTTGGTGGCAGAATCATGTTGAACCGTCTTGTTGACCTAAACACACCCTTTTCACCCATGTCCTATTGAAATGTCTTGTTGGTTCCCAAATGTGAGTGTTCTTCCATCTTTCAATACAAAATAAGTTGCAAGTGTTTGTAGTATGTTTTAGCAAACATAAGGACACTGACCCATTCCCTTTCTGTCTCTCATTAGACAGGGAAGGAAAGAACAGGTTTCAAAAAACATAATATAATATAATATAATATAATATAATATAATATAATATAATAAATATAATATAATATAATATAATATAATATAATATAATATAATATAATGAAATAATACAAAACCCATCACATCCAAGTTGGATAAAAACAACTGAAGGAAAATAGCACAGGGAGACATCACAAGAATCAGAGACACATTCATTCACGCACTCAGAATTCCCATAAAAATAGTAGACTGTAAGCTACAATAGATGAAGGTGCAGATACATGTAGGCCCTGTGCGTGCTGGTTCAGTCTCTGTGAGTTCATATGAACTTTGCTCAGTTGGTTTTGAGGGTCTCTTTCCAGTGTCCTCCATCTCCCTTGGCACTCTCATTCTTTAGGTCTCCTTTTCCTCTAAGTTCCCTGTGCTCTGAGGGGAGGGATTTGATGGAGACAACTCATTTAGACGTGCTTGTTCCAAGGTCTCTCTCTTCATGTAATGTCTGACGCTGGATCTCTGCATCTATTCCCTTGTGCTGCAGGAGGAAGCTTCTCTGATGATGGCTGAATAAGGCTCTGACCTATGAGTATATCAGAATATCATTAGGAATCATTTATTGTTGCTTTTTAATGTTTCTTTTCCTTTATAAGATTTATTTATTATTTATGTGAGTACACTGTTGCTGTCTTCAGACACATCAAAAGAGGGCATCAGATCCCATTACAGATGGTTGTGAGCCACCATGTGGTTTCTGGGAATTGAACTCAGGACCTCTGGAAGAGCTGTGAGCGCTCTTAACTACTGAGGCATTTCTCCAGACCCATTACTACTTTCTTAAGATTAGTAACGTTTGGTTTTACCCTTGGTCTCAGAGCTATCTAGACTCTGATTCTTGGTCACTCAAACAGTGTTGGATATGGGTTTCTGTAGAGGGAGATATTTAGAACATGGTGCCGGTCCAGTTTGTTCCCAGGCAGCCACCATACTCCTGCAGCTCCTCAGCTCTGACCCGGGCTTTGACTAGCTAGATGCACAGGCCCTGGCACCCACAAGATGCCAGCGTTGGGGATGGTTCTGCCAATCTACTACACTGCATCCACGAAGCTCGGCTGAACCCCAGACAATATTTGCCATCCTCGCAGTATCCTGTAGAAATGAGACTCTTAAAGCTTAATGATTATCTAAAGGATTTATATATTTAGAAATGCTCAATCAACAAGATGCCCACACAATTAGAGTTGTTACCCAATATCTAACCTTTTGATAGAAGTTGCTCTCCAGGACAGCTTTCGATCCATCTGTGGTTCTCCGTGACTGATAGCCTCCTTCTTCTCCTCCCCTTCCTCTCTTTCTCCCCTCCCCTTCCTCTCTTCCTCTCCCAGCTCCACCTCCTCTTCTACTTGCTAATTACAGAGCTCCACTGGGAATACAATGTAGAAGAAAGAGTATCCTGCTACAGGTTTCATCTCACAAAGTGGGTCTTAAGTCAACCAGACACTTGTTTATTACTCCTGCAAATTTTGTGGCACAGTTGTCTTACCATATTTTTCAGGCAGAACAGCAATGAAGGTTTCCTGTCAGGATTTGTTTATGGTTCTCTTTTGGTAGCCTGCAGAGTACTTTCTTATACCAGAAACACTAGAAGGTAGGGGTGAAGATGCTATGTAGGCACGAGCTCTGCTCTTCCATGTTCAGTAAGTTGTGTGGGTGTCTTCTTAATCAATTGGGTCTTGATGTCAGTTGGTGGAGAGCAACCTATAGTTTTGCCAACAAACTGGGTGGTTTTGGGGATTTCCATGGGACCCCTTTATCAACAACTCAATGGACATAACCCAGTCTTGATACTGGAAGCTTCATTTAGTGACAAGGAATGGCCAATTGGGACTCTGTCTCCCTCATTAATTGAAAATCTCATTAGGATCAACCTCATATTTTAAGAAGTTTCCACTACACTAGTTTTTATACCACCTCTCAAAAGCTCCTCATTTCTAGTTGTCTCTCTCTGCATTGGTTCACTCAATCCCATCTGCCCTCTACCTCCCCACCTGATTCTCCCACTCTTATTCCCCTAACTCCAGTCCATCCATGAAATCTACTCTACTTCTCCTTCCCAATGATGTCCATGTATTCCCTCTCCCTAGATCTCCCTCTGTAGTTAAACTGTCTAGGTCTATGGATTGTAGCTTGATTATCATTTATTTAACAGCTATTATCCACATATAAGCAAATTCATACAGTATTTATCTTTCTGAGTCTGCTTTACCTCATTAACCATGATTTTTTTCTAGTTCCATCCGTTGCCTGCAAACTTCTTTCTTTCTTTCTTTCTTTCTTTCTTTCTTTCTTTCTTTCTTTCTTTCTTTCTTTTTGTAACAGCTAAGTAATTCTCTATTGTGTAAAAGTACCACATTTTATTTATCCATTTTTCTGTTGAGGGACATGTATATTGTTTCCAATTTCTGGCTATTATGAACAGAGAAGCAACAAACATGTTTGAGCAAGTGGTAGGATAGAGTGTCCTTTTGGGTATATGCTCAAAAGTGGAATAGCTTGGTCTCGAAGTAGATCGATTCCCATTTTTTAAAAAAGATGTGAGTACACTGTCACTGTCTTCAGACACACTAGAAGAGGACATCAAATCTCATTACATATGGTTGTGAGCCACCCTGTGGTTGCTGGAAATTGAACTCAGGACCTCTGGAAAAGCAGACAGTGCTCTTAACCACTGAGCCATCTCTCCAGTTCTTGATTCTTATTTTTTATGAGAAACCATGAGGTTTGCTTCCATGGTGGATATACTAGTTTGGACTCCCACCAACAATAGAGAGATGTTCTCCTTGCTCCATATCCTCACCAGAATTGTCTGTCACTTGTGGTATTGGTTTTAGCCATTCAGACAGTTGTGTGATGGAATCTCAAAGTTGTTTTGATTTGCAATTCCCCGATGACTAAAAATTTGAATATGTCTTTTGCATTTCTCAGCCAATTGAGTTTCTCTTTTTGCAAATTCTTTGATTAGATGTGTAAACCATTTTTAATTGGATTGTTTGGCTTTTTGATGTCTAGTTTCTTGAGTTCTTTATATATTTTGGATATTAGTCCTCTATTAAATGTGGAGTTGGCAGAAATCTTTTCCCATTCTGTAGGTTACCACTTTGTAAGATTGATGTTGTCCTTTGCCTTACAGAAGCTTTGCAGCATCATAAGGTCCCATTTACTAATTGTTGTTCTTCATGCCTATTCTAAAGGTGTTCCATTCAGAAAGTCTTCTCTTGTGTCAATGTGTTCAAGGTTATTCCCTACTGTCTCTTCTGCCAGGTTCAGTGTGTCTGACTTTATTGAAGTGGAAACTAAGTGGAAACTTAGGAGTTTTTTGGAAAGTCAGATGTATCAGATTGTGTTTTGCTGGGGTAAATATAAAAAAGAATGTTTTTCTAAAGCAGACACAGATATGCTTGTAGAAGAATGCAAACTGATCCATTGTTTATTAATCATTCCATTCATTTACATCTCAAATGATATCCCACTTCCCAGTTACCCCCTTCACCAACTGGCCATCCCATGGTATCCCATTTCCCAGTTACCCCTCCACAACCCCCCGAGTCCCACATCTTCCCTCCCCCTCCTCTTTGCCTGTATGAGTGCTCCCCCACTCACCCACACTCTTCCACCCCACTGCTTCAGCATCCCTCTACTCTGAGGCATCAAACCTCCCCAGGACCAAGGGCCTCCCCTCCCGTTGTTGTCAGACAAGGTCATCCTCTGCTACATATGTATCTTGAGCCATGGATCCCAGCAGGTACACTCCTTGGTTGGTGGTCTAGACTTTGGGAGAACTGGTTATTCAGGCTAATCTATGTTGTCCTTCCAATGGAGTTGCAATCTCCCTCTGCTTCCCCAGTCCTTGTGCCAGCTCCCCCACCAAGTTCCCTGAGTTCAGTATGATGGTTGGCTCCAAGCAGTCACATCTGCATTGATCAGTTGCTGGACGGATCACCTAAAGAACCACCACACTTGGTTCCTGTCAGCAAGCACCTCTTGACCTCATCAACAGTGTTGGGTTGGGTGTTTGCAGACTTGATGTATCACCAGGTGGGGCACTTCATGGTTTTCCCCTCCTCCAGGCTATGTTCCATTTTTTGTCGCTGTTTGTCCTTTGTACAGGAACATTTCTGGGTTAAACTATTTTGAGATGGGTGGATGGTCCCATCCCTCAACCAGGGGCAATGCCTATCTATTGGAGGTGGTCTCCACAGGTCCTATCTCCACCTTTTCTGAGCATTATGGCTAAAGTCAATCCTGTTGGGACCTGGAAGCCTCACATTTCTCTGGTGTAATGGTAAGCACTTTTCTTAAAGCCCCTTTCATGTCCCTGTTCCTCAGGCTGTAGATGAAAGG
>NW_021621401.1:2483380-2505437 GCF_004785775.1 Grammomys surdaster | reverse complement strand
TGTTCACTAGCTTGGAGCTGCTGGGCAATTGTGTCTTTATTCTAAGGATCAGAAAAGGTCAGAATCCCAGGTGTGTTCTGAGCAAGTGAAGAGTGGGTGATCTTCATCCTGGCCTCTATGCAGCAAGGAGGTTTGAGGACTCAGACGAATATTTACTTCAGAATCTTTCCCACTGGGCTAGACTCCCTGAGCATCTCATTAAAGACAGGCAGACAGTAATTGTCCTGCCTAGCTTCTGGTCTCTGTGGACCAACAATGAGGAAAATGTAAAGCCTCTTACTCCTGAGTCACAACATGGGTATAAGCAATCTGGGTGGAGACAAGTTCCAGAGGAAGCTCCCTGCAAGTGTCATCATCTAGGTGAGGTAAGCTTGTAGGTGTGCATTAGTCCAGAGCTTTTTCTTACAGTATAGAAACTGGAGGTATTATGGCTCTGTTTGCAGAATGTCACACTTTTGCCTCTAGTCTCATTGTTTACTGTACAGAATGTATAAGTATTTCCAAATGGAAAGATTGGAGTCAAGACTGGAATAGATGGAAATAGACTTGAGACTGACCCCTAAAATATTTGGTGTAAAATGCAGCAAAAAAGGAAAGATGGAAGAGTATCTGGCCAGACATGACTGAAAAATCCATTCACCAAGAGCAGTCTTCCTTTGGACTGTCATCCCAGCTCACAATGGATCACCCATGTCTGCAAATCTATATGCTCTTAAGAGTGTGGCTCCATCAGCCCCACCTATGTTCTACCATCCCTACCAGAGAAAGAGTCATGATTGGACTTGGATACCTCCTGAATGCTGGGTTTAAAGGCATGAGCCACCACACAGAGCCTGGTTTTGTTTTTTCTGAGACATCACACTGTAGCCAAGGCTGGCTGGGAAACTCACTATAGCTCAGGATGAACCCAGACTCCTGATTGTCTGCTGCAGTGTCCTGAATGCTGTGATTGCAGATGTGATCAAGCACACTCAATTATGTGCCAGCTTTTGTCACCTTATGCTCTAGAAGCCTGGTGTTGAACACAGCAAAGACATAAGTGGGTGGATATAAATGTCTCTGTCAGCTTTTGATATTCTAACTATAACCTTAGGAATTTATCATGCAAAATTTTATACTAATATTTTTGAGACCTGCTCTTGTCTAAAGAGGACATACAATGATAAACTGAGGGCTCAGTAGGACTAAGAAATTTTATGCTTTTTGTCTTTGTCTGTTTATCCCATGTGGTCATCTTACTTGAGATGATGGTGAAGTTACATTTCATGTACCTTTTTTGTTGCTGTTATTTTTTTTTGCATCAGATGGCTTTTTAACCTAGCATCAGATGGCTGCTAGTCATATGGTTGCTTCCATCCTATTGAGGTCATCAACTAAGATGGAAGCAAGTCACACGGTTGCTATTTTAAAACATCTATTTTCTGTATCCTAGCCCACAGCTCTGGCAAAATTTTCCTGCTTCACAAGAGCCCATGTTGGTACTAGGAACCCCATGTACCTGAAACTCTAGAGACCACACCAGGATCTCAGAATTCCAGAGGCAACGTAAGCACCCAAAATCCCAGAGGTCACACAGGCTGCCAAAACCACAGTTGAGACACATTACTGGACTTGAAGATGCACTGGTCACTAGAACCATGGGCCATCCAGGCCAGAAAACCAGAGAGAAATCCAAAAGTCAGGGGAAAACAGCCAAAACCATCCATCCTACATATATAAATCAGAAAACAGCACCTAAAACTATAATATTCCTAAACCCAGGTGACTACAGGCAAGCGTAAGAACACAATCAACAACAGCCAGTGCAACTTGGCACCAACAGAGCTCAGCTATCCTACTGCAACATGTTCTGGATATTCCATCAAAGCTGAAGCAGAATAAAATTACCTTAAATTCAATCTTATGGAGATGATAGTGTCCCTTAAAGAGGAAATGAACAAATTCCTTAAGAAATCCAGGAAAATACAAGCAAACCAGTGAAGGAAATGAATAAAACTGTTCAAGAGTTGAATATTAAAGTAGCAGAAATAAAACACAAACTTAAGGAATCCTGGAGATAGAAAACTTAGAAAAGAGAACTGGAGCTACCGACACAAGTATCACCAACAGAATATTTGATGTGGAAGAGAAAATCTCAGTGTTAGAAAACACAGTAGAAGAAATTGATACATCTGTTAAAGAAAATGTTAAATGTAAAACGTTCCTGACACAAAACATCCAGTAAATCTGGGACACTGTGAAAAGACCAAACCTAAGAATAATAGGAATAAAAGAAATAGAAAGTCCCATGCACCACCACATAATAAAATAAAAACACTAAACACAGAGAAAAAAGAAAAAATATTAAAAGTTGCAAGGAAAAAAGGCCAAGTAACAGATGAAGACAGTGCTATCAGAATTACAACTGACTTCTCAACAGAGATTCCCATAGTCAGAAGGGCTTGGACATATTACTTGCAGACTCTAAAAGACCACAAATGCCAACTCAGACTAATATACCCAGCAAAGTTTTCAATTACCATAGATGGATAAAACAAGTAATTTCATGACAAATTCAAATTTAAGCAGTGTCTATTCACAAATCCAGCCCAACAAAAGGTACTAGAAGAAAAACTCCAGCCCAGGAGATTCACTATATTCAAAAAACGCAAGAAACAAATAATATAAGATCAGGAAAATCAAAAGAGGGGACACACACACACACACACACACACACACACACACACACAAAACCATCACCATTGCCACCACCAACAACAAAATAACAGAAATTAACAATCATTGGTCATTACTCTCTCTCAATATCAGTGGGGTAAATTTCTCCAATAAAGAGACACACACTAAGATAACAGATGTGAAAACAGGGACCATTCTTCTGCTGCATAAAAGAAGCACACCTCAGTAGTGGGACCCTTTTCCTCATAGTGGGTTGCCTCATCCAGATTTAACACAAGGAGATGTGCCTACTCTTATGGGATCTTGATATGCCATGTTTGGTTGATATCCACGGGAGACCTGCCTAATTCTAAAGAGAAACGGAGGAGTGGATAAAGAGGGTTATGGGGGGAGTTTGAGGGGACTGAGAGGAGAGGAGGAATGGGAAACTGCAATAAGGATGTAAAATAATTAAACAAATAAATAATTTAAAAATAATAAAAACATCAATTTTCCTAAATAAGAGTTGAATTCATTACATATACAGTAATACCTATTTTAAAAAAAAGAGTTGAATAACATATAGCAAATTAAGATCCAACTTTTTGTTACAAGTTTTAATCTAAATTTTTTGTTACAGATTTTATATTCTTTAGCCACACACAAAGAATTTACAAACCCTGACAACTCAGGATTCACCCTCCAATCCTGCTGAGTCAGTGAGGTTGGTCAGCCCAAGCTTGATTTCATTGGGATCAGCTCCTTTGTCATCTTTTGGGGTTCTCAAACATTTCCTGAACAGGAGCAACAGTAGCAGAGGGGGTAATTGTTGTGGAGACAAAAATTTCAGTCCAGGGTGTCCCCAAGTAGACTGGGAGACTTATCAGAGAGAAATGTCCCAAATCATAGAGGAGAGGTGTCCCTTTCCATGTGACACAAGAGGAAGCCAAGAGGATGTTTCTGGCACACTGATGGGGTTTTGTAATAGTAGTAGACAAAGCCGGTAGAGGAGGGGAGACAACATGAAGAGGACAAGGAGCTTGGACAGATGGAGGGGAAAACCAGATGAAGAGGAGGACTCTAGAATTTGAAACAGATTTGGAGGGTGGAAGAATTCTACAGAAACAAATGATCCATACATACCTTAGGAGAGTCAAGTCAGTCCTTTGGAAGGGATCTCACAGATGCTCCTCCCAAGTTGATGAATGAAATGAGTGAAGATGAGGACATGATGACTCCTAGAGAGGGTTGAGGAGGTTTTATGGTCAATATGACGGAGAGAACAGCCAGAAGCATCTGGAAGAGTCCAGACTGAACTTGACCATGAGAGAAAATGAGATGTGAGGGAGAGTAAGAAAAGAGGAAAGGAGAGAAATCAAGTGGACCGAAAGGCCAAGACAGTGCATGGCCAAAATGTCTGGCTTTTATAGGAATCAGAAACGGAGGAAAGAGAAGAGGACCCCTGAGCTGGAGAGATTTAGGTTGGAGGTGGGGTGAGATGCTGGGAGGAGCCACAAGTACTGAGTCAGCCTTCTCCTGGATTTCTTTGGAACCTGACAGTTGTGGGATTTAGTTTTGTCCTTTAATTCTGTGGGACCTGGGGATGGAGCTCAAGCCATCAGGCTTGGTGCCCAAATTGTATTGAACCATCTTGTTGACCCAAACACACCCTTTTCACCCATGTCCTATTGAGATGTCTCATTGGTTCCCAAGTGTGAGTGACTCTTTCAATACAAAATAAATTGCAGGAATTTACAAACTAGTAGAGTTTTTTTTCAATCATAAAGACACTGATCCATTCCCTTTCTGTTTCTCATTAGACAGAGTAGAAAAGAACAGGTTTCTAAAAACAAGCCTCAAACTCATTGGCATGGAAAGAAATTTCCTAAACAGAACTCCAATGGCACAGGCTCTAAGATCAAGAATTAATAAATGGAACCTCATGAAACTGAAAAGCTTCTGTAAGGTAAAGGACATGGTCAATAGTACAAATTGGCAACCTACAGAGTAGGAAAAAGACTTCACTAACCCCACATCTGATAGAGACCTAATATCCAAAATATATAAAAGAACTGAAGAAGCTAACCTCCAAAAAACTAAACAACCCAATTAATAAATGGGATATAGAACTAAACAGAGAATTCATAACAGAGGAATCTCGAATGGCTGAGAAACAATTAAAGAAATGTTCAAAGTCCTTAGTGATCAGAGACATACAAATCAAAATGACCTTGAGATCCCACCTTACACAAATCTGAATGGCTAAGATAAAAAACTCAGGTGACAGCACATGTTGGTGAGAATTTGGAGAAAGAGGGACAGTCCTCCATTGCTGATCGGATTACAAACTGGTACAACCACTCTTAAAATCAACCTGGAGGTTGTTTAGAAAATTGGAAATAGATCTACCTGAAGACCCAGCTACACCACTCCTGTGCGTATACCCAAATGATGCCCCACCATGCCACAGAGGCATGTGCTCCACTATGTTTATAGTGGCCTTGTTTGTGATAGCCACAAGCTGGAAACAATCCACATGTTCCACAAAGGAAGAATGGATACAGAATGTGGTTCATTTTACACAATGGAATTCAGCTTCTAGGAATGAAGACATCATGAGTTTTACAGGCAAATGGTTGAACTAGAAAATATCCTGAGTGAGGTAACTCAGACACAAAGGGCATCAGGAATGGTATGTACTCGCTAATGCGTGAATATTGGCTAAAAATACAGAATACCCAGTATGCAATCCACAGAACTCAAAATGTCCACAAGCTGAAGGACCAAAGTGAGGGTGCTTCAATCCCACTTGGGAGGGAGAAGAAAACAATCGTGTGGCAGAGGGAGGGAGAGAGGCAGGGAGCAGAAAAGGGGAACACAGTCAAGTATTGGGGGGAACAAAAGTGAAGCCCTGAGGGCCAGCAGAATGAATGGAAATTTGTGACATCAGTAGGTAGGGGGTGGGAGGACCCTCTAGAATGTACTGGGGACCTGGGAGGTGAGAGGCTCTAAAGACTCAAAGGGAGGGACCTTAGATGAAATGCCTAACAGTGGGTAGAGGGAACTTGTAGAGTCCACCTCCAGTAGAAAGACAGGACATCAAGTGGAGGGATGTGGTTGCCATCCCACAATCAAAACTCTGACCCTGAATTGTTCCTGTCTAAAAGAACTGCAGGGACAAAAATGGGGAAGAGACTGAGGGAATAGATGCAGAAACCCAGCGTCAGACATTAAATGAAGAGAGAGACCTTGGAACACACAGCTCTAAATGAGTTGTCTCCATCAAATTCCTCCCCTCAGAGCACAGGGAACTTAGAGGAAAAGGAGACCTAAAGAATGAGAGTGCCAGAGGAGATGGAAGACACTCTAAAAAGGCCCTCAAAACCAACTGAGCAAAGTTCAAATTAACTCACAAAGACTGAACCAGCACGCACAGGGCCTACATCTATCTGCACCTTCATCTGTTGTAGCTTACAGGCTAGTATTTTATGGGAATTCTGAGTGTGTGAATGAGTGTGTCTCTGATTTTTGAGATGTTTCCTGGGATTCTACCTTCAGTTGGGATTTTCTCAACTTGAATGTGATTTTTTTAAAAATAATCTTTAATTTATTTTTACAGTCCAGTAGTTATACACCTCTGAGTCTACCCTCTGACATTTCCTCATCCCATTCCTCCCCACCCCTTGTCTCCAAGAGGATGTTTTCACCCCCCCCCCATAACCCCATCCCATCCTGCCAGGGCTCCCCACTCTCTAGGGCCTCAAGTTTCTTGAAGGTTAGGTGTGTCTTCTCTCACTGAGGCCAGACTAGGCAGTCTTCTGCTGTATATGTGTCAGAAGCCTCAAACCAACTAGTGTATGCTGCCTGGTTGGTGTCTCAGTTTCTGAAAGATCTTGGGGGTCCAGGTTATTTGAGACTGTTGGTCTTCCTATGGGAAGACCTTCACCTCAACTTTCCAACCTTCCTATCATTCATCCACAGGGGTCCCTGATTTCAGCCCATTAGTTGGGTGTAAGCATCTGCTTCTGTCTTGTTCAGCTGCTTTTGTTAGGCTTCTTGGAGGACAGCCATGCTAGGCTCCTGTGTGTAAGCACACCATAACATCAGTAATACTGTCAGGCCTTGGAGTGTCCCCTTGAGATGGATCCCAAGTTGGGCCTGTCACTGAACTACGCTTCTCTGATGATGGCTGAAAGCATCTCAGGAGACAGCTATACCAGGCTCCCGTCAGCAAGCAATACTTGACACTGCAATAGTTTCTTGGTTTGTTGTCTGCAGACGAGATGAACCCCTAGGTTGGGCAGACTCTGGATGGTCTTTCCTTCAAACTCTGCTCCACTCTTTGTCCCTGCATTCCCTTTTGACAGGAGGAATTCTGTATTATTATTTTTGAAGTGTGTGTGTGGCCCCAACCCTCAACCAGGGGCAGTGCCTATCCACTGAATATGGTCTCTACAGGTTCTATCTTTGTTGGATATTTCTGATGATGTCCTCTTTGTTGGGTTCTGGGAACCTCTTGAGTCCCTGGCATCAGGGGCTTTTTAGTGGCTACCCCAGTTCCCCCTTCTTCACTGCTACACACTCCTCAGTCCTATTCAGAAGGTGGAAGAAAATAATCTCAGGATGTAGAGAGAGAGAGGGATATGGGAGGAAGAGAGGAGGGGGAGGAAAACTGGGGGTGGTGGTGGTGGTTCAGATATGAGAGGAGATGGGGAAAAAGTACAGAGGGTCAGGAATTTGAAAGGAGGTGTGTATCACTACTCTTTGAAAGTTTCTCTTTTTAAGATTTATTTATTTTTTTTTATGTGAGTACACTGTTGCTGTCTTCAGACACACCAGAAGAGGGCATCAAATCCCATTACAGATGGTTGTGAGCCACCATGTGGTTGCTGGGAATTGAAGTCAGGACCTCTGGAAGAGCAGTCAGTTCCCTTAACCACTGAGACACCTCTCCAGTCTCATCACTACATTTTAAAGATCAATAATGTTTGGTTTAAGCTGTGTCTCAGAGCTATCTAGTCTCTGATTCTTGGTCACCAAAGAAGTGTTGGATATGGGTTCAGCCTCATGAAGTGGGCCTTAAGTCAACTCAGACACTGGTTGATTACTCCTACAAACTTTGTGGCACAATTGTCCTATCATATTTTGCAGGCAGGACAGCAATGTAGGTTTTGTGCCTGGGTTGGTGTCTCTTTTGGTAGTCTACAGAGTACCTTTTTATATTAGAAGCACTAGAATGTGAGGGTAAAGATGTTATGTAGGCTTGAGCTTGGCCTGTCCATGTTCAATGAGTTCTGTGGGTGTTGTCTTCACAATTGGACCTTGATGTCAGTTGGTGGAGAGCAACCTATGATCTTGGCAACAAACTGGGTTTTGGGGGGAATTTCCATGGGACCCCTTTGGTCAACAACTCAATGGATGCAACCCAGTTGTGGTATTGGAAGCTTTGTTTAGTGACAAGGGATGGCCAGTTGGAAGTCTGTCTCCCTAATTAATTGAAGACTTCATTAAGGTCAACTGTATATATTTTAGGAAGTTTCCACTACATTAGGTTTCCATACAGCTTCTCATATGCTCCTCAGTTCTAGCTGTCTCTCTCTGCATTGGTTCACTCAGTCCCATCTGCCCCTTTCCTCCCCACCTGATTCTCCCATTCTTATCCCCCAATTCCCAATCCATTCATGAAATCTATTGTATTTCTCCTTCCCAATGACATCGATGTGTTCCCTCCCTCTAGTTCTTCCTCTATAGGTAAACTGTCTAGGTCTATGGATTGTAGTTTGATTATCATTTATTTAACAGCAATTATCCTTATGTAAGCAAATTCACACAATATTTATCTAAGTCTGGTTTACCTCATTAACAATGACTTTTTCTAGTTCCATCCTTTGCCTGCAAATTTCATGATGTCTTTTTCTTTAACATCTAAGTAATACTCCATTGTGTAAAAGTACCACATTTTATTTATCCATTTTTCTGTTAAGGAACATGTATATTGTTTCCAATTTCTGGTTATTATGAACAGAGCAGCAACAAACATGGTTGAGCAAGTGGTAGGGTAGAGCATCCTTTTGGATATGTGCCCAAGAGTGGTATAACTGAGTCTTGACATAGATTGATTCCCATTTTTCTGAGAAACCACCATATTGACTTACAAGGTGGCTGTATTAGTTTGGACTCCCACCAACAATGGAGAGATGTTCTCCTTGCTCCATGTTCCTGCCAGCATGGTCTGTAACTTGTGTTATTGATTTTAGCCATTCAGGCAAATGTGAGATGAAATCTCAAAGTTGTTTTGATTTGCATTTTCCTGATGGCTAAAAATGTGAACATGTCTTCAAGTGTTTCTCAGCCATTTGAGTTTCTTTTATTGGGAATTCTCTGATTAGATGTGTACACCATTTTTAATTGGATTGTTTGGCTTTTTGATGTCTGGTTTCTTGAGTTCTTCATATATTTTGGGTATTAGTCCTCTATCAAATGTGGAGTTGGCAGAAATCTTTTCCCATTAAGTAAGTTACTGCTTTGTAGGATTGTAGGATTTGTCCTTTGTCTTACAGAAGGTTTGCAGCATCATAAGGTTGTGACCTTTATAATAATTTAATAGTTTATTAATGATTTAATAATTGTTGGTCTTCATGCCTATGCTAAATGTGTTCTATTCAGAAGTTTCCTCTTGTGTCAATGTGTTCAAGTCTATTCCCTACTGTCTCTTCTGCCAGGTTCAGTGTGTCTGGCTTTATTGAAGCAGAAACTGATGAGTTCTTTTGAAAGTCAGATGTGTCAGATGGTGTTTTGCTGGAGCAAACACATGAAAAAATATGTTCCTGAAACAGACACAGGTGAAAGGATATTCTGCTAAAGAAAGCACATGGAAGAACATGTGACGAAGAATTCTTTGCTAAGGACACACATGTACTGGATGGTCTTACATTGTGTAGTTGAACTCCTTATATTGGGACACCATAGAGAGAAATGCACCAAAAATCTTCTGGTGGTGTGCTGGATGCCTCTTGCCACTTTGAAGACTCAAGCTGATTGGCAGAGTGATGTCAGCTAATGCAGACTCATGTGGAGTTTTGCTAAGACAGACTCGTGCACTGAGTCAAGACACGTGGTGAAGCAAGACCAGTGGATGACTCTACATGTTTGGAGGGAGTATCAAAAGGACTCAATGGACCATGAGAGGGGTTTGCTGTTAGAGCTAGCTCTGCAATGCTTCTTGTTCTTTCGTATTTGCTGATCTTTTCTTCATTGAGAGAGGCACAGCAGAGGATTTCTCCATGTGTCCCAGCTGATCACAATCCCTCCTGCTGACTTCTGTTGATTCAGCTGAGGCCTGATGTGTCTGCCCTGTCATGTCACTGCTAATGCTATCATGACACTACTGGACTAGACTGTTGGTATATCCATGAAATATTTTCAAGTGGGTTGAGTTGTTGTTGCAGGCTTGTGAATGAAATTGCTAATTACCTGACAACACAGATGCCATTTGTTCCAAAGAACTATTTCTAAACAGGTCCACTTTTGAATCATAATAACCTTTCTTTTCCACTACCTCTGGTGGGTGGTGGGCTAGAAGGGAGGTTAAATCATTTAAGAACCATCATTAGAAGTAGGCGTTGAAAATTTAAAGTTACACTTCATGTTGAGGTCTTCGATCCATTTGGACTTGAGTTTCGTGTAGGGTGATAGACATGACTCTATTTAGATCTTCTACCTGTGGATATCCAGTTTATTCCAGTGTCATTTGTTGAAGATACTTTCTTTTTTTTCCATTGTACAATTTTGGGTTCTTTGTAAAAAAAAAAAACATCAAGTGTCCATAGGTGTGTAGATTTGTGTCTTGATCTTCAATTCAATTCCATTGATCTGCTTGTCTGTTTTTGTGCAAATGCCATGCTGTTTTTATTACTATAGTTTTGTAGTACATCTTGAAATAGGAATGTTGAGACCTCTAGCATTTTTTTTATTATTCAGAATTGTTTTAGCTATTCTCTGTATGTGTGTGCCTGCCTGCCTGTTTGTCTGTCTGTATTCATCTGTGTCTGTGTGTTAGTTTGTTTCATATGAAGTTGAGAATTGTTCTATCAAGATCTCTGAAAGAATTGTTTTGGAATTTTGATGTGGATTGCCTTATATCCATAAAGTAAAAATTTCTGAGTTCTTTGGAGACTCAGTTATGTCATGTAATGTTTTTCTAGAAGCTGTCTTACAAAAGGAAGTTTTTGCTGAGAACAGACATGTGGTGTTTCTCTGAAAGCAGCCTGGAAAAGGGGCATGTAATTTTTTGCTTGAGCAGACACTTGAGAGAACACATGATGTTTGAAAAGGGTATAAATATAACCCAACATACAAAGGATGATGATGTGTAGTATTGGTATGCATTACAGGTTTTGTTGTTCATTGTTGGGAGTTGCTGATGCTGGTCTTTGCCGACCACACTGTATGGTACTGGTTCGCCTTGCCATCTTTGCTGGTCATCATTTGTCATGATTTCATAGACAGAAACTCCACCAAAGTACCTCTAGTGGTGTTCCAGTGGCTTCTTGCTGCTTCCATAGTCTCAGATGACTGGCAGAGCCTCTTGGTTTCTTCTGGATTGAGCTGCTGCTGCAGATTCATGTAAACTAAACTGTTGATAGCCTGGCAATGTAGATTGAATTTGTCCAAAGAACTATTTCTAAACAGGTCCACATCCTCCTTTGCTCTATTAATCTTTTCTTTCTACTACCTCTGGTGGGTGATGGGCTAAAAGAGAGGTTAAAGCATTTAAGAATCCTTATTGAAAATAGGTTTTAAAAAGTCTAAGCCTACATATCCACAGATCGCCTTTGGTAGGATAAACATTTTTTATCATGTTAATCCTAGCCATCCATGAGCATAGGAGATCTTCCTATTTTATGATTTCTTCTTCAATTTCTTTCTTTAAAGACTTGAAGTTTTTACCCTACAAGCCTTTCACATGCTTGGGTACAGTAACACAAGATATTTTATATTATTTTAAGCTATTGTAAAGGATGTTGTTTCTATGATTTCTTTCTCAGTCTTCTTGTCATTTGTATAGAAGAGGAGTACTAATTTTTTGAGTTAATCTTGTATACAGCTTGCTGAAAGAATTTATCAGCTGTGGGAATTCCTCAGTGGACTTATTAGGGTCCCTTATGTTTATGACTGTATCATCTGCATGTAAAGATTCTTTGATTTCTTTCACTCTAACTTGTATCGCCTTGATCTCCTTTAGTTTTCTTATTGCTCTAGTGAGAACCTCAAGTCCTATATTGAATAGGTATGGAGAGTGTCCTTTGCCTGATTTTAGTGGAATTGTTTTGAGTTTCTCACCACTTAAGTTGATGTTGGGCATAGGCTTGCTATAAACTGTCTTTATTATCTTGGGTTATGTTCCTGTATCCCTAATTTCTTTAGGTCTTTTATCATGAAGAGGTGCTGAAATTTCTCAGAGGCCTTTTCTGCATCTGATAAGATGATCATGTAGGGTTTTTTTGTTCAATTTATTTACATAGTAGATTACATTTATTGATTTTCATATGTTATGTTGAACCATCCCTGTTTCTGTGAAATGAAGCCTGCCGGATCACGGTGATTCCCTGAACTATAAAATTATTTTCTGTGATGATCTATAACTGTAATTTTGCTGCTGTTAGAAATTGTGAAAAGTTGTTCAGAGCCTGAAAGTGGTCATGAACTCTTTTCTTGTATTCAGTTTATGAATAATTTGTTAGTGTCTTTTAATGTGTTCATAACAGAAATTGATCTGTAATTCTTTTTTATATGTGGTTTGAGTATCAGGGTAACTGTGGTCTTATAAAATGAATCGCATAGTATTCCTTTTGCTTTTATTTTTTGGAATAATTTGAAGGGTATTGGTGTTAGTTATTCTTTGAAAGTGTGATAGAATTCTGTGCTAATACTATATAGCCCTAGGCTTTGTTTCTGTTGGGAAACTTTTGTTGACTGCTGCTATTTCCTTAGGGGTTATGACTCTGTTCAAATGGCTTGTCTGATTTGGATTTAACTTTGGTAAGTGGTGTGAATCAAGAAATTCTGTACCTTTTAGGTTTTCAAATTGGTAGAGTACAGATTTTTAAAGGATATCCATATAATTCTCTGAATTTCCTCAGTGTCTCTTGTTACGTCCTCTTTTGAAATATGGTTCAGCCATCTCACAGCTTAACTGACAAACAGTACATGTGAAAAGGCTCACGGGGCCAAAAGGAAACAAGAAAGATGAAAGAGCCAGGCTCCCTCTTATAACAAACCACTCCATGAGACAAGTATTTTCTCGTGTCATTTAAAGGCAAGCAACACAAAGCATGATCAATTCTAGGAAGATAAACAATGACCAAGGGCCTCCATGGTCAAACAAGGCTCTCCTCTGCTACATACGTATCTGGAGCCATGGATCCCTCCCTGTACACTCCTGGGTTGGTGGTCTAGGTCCTGGAGCACTGGATGGTACAGCCAGTCAATGTTATACTTCCTATGGGGATGCAATCTCCCTCTGCTTCTCCAGTCCTTCTGCCAGCTCTTCCACTGGAGTCTCTGAGCTCAGTCTGATGGTTGGCTTCAAGCATCCGCATCTATATTGGTAGGTTACTGGCAGAACCTCCCAAGGAATAGTCATACCAGGTCCCTGTCAGCAAGCATCTCTTTGCAACAGCAACAGTATCCAGGTTTGTTGTCTGCAGACAGGATGGATTCTGAGGGACAGTGCCTGGATGGCACTTCCTTCAGACTCTGCTCCATTCTTTCTTTCTTTTTTTTTTTTTTTGGACAGTAACTAAAAACTTTGAGATGGGTGAGTGGCCATATCCCTCGACTGGGGGCCATGCCTATCTACTGGAGGTCTCTACAGGTTCTGTCTCTCTTTCCTGCACATATTTCTGCTAAAGTCATCTCCATTGGTTTCTGGGAGCCTCACATTTCCTTGGTGTCTGGGAGCCTCCAGTGGCTATCTCGAGTTCCTCATCTCCACTGCTACATATTTTCATTTGACTTGCAGACCCGCTGTACCACTCTCCCGGCCCTCCAGACCTGATACTGCCCCCTTTATTTCCTCTCCTTTTTCTATTTCTCTCCTAGGCCCCACCTTCCTCCACCTCCCTCGATCATCCTGTTTCTTTTTCAATGCAGGAATGAAGCATCCATGCCCTGGTCTACCTTCCTCAAAAACTCCATATAGTCTGTGGGTTAAATCATGGGAATTGTGAGGGTTTGGGCTAATTTCCAGTTATGGGTGAGTATATATCACGTGTGTTCTTTTATGTCTGGGTTATCTTACTCAGGATGATATTTTCTAGTTCTGTCCATTTGCCTGCAAGTTTCATGAAGTCATTGTTTTTAATTGCAGAGTAGTATTCCATTGTGTAAATGTTTTTTGTATTTTCTGTATACATATTTTCTGTATACATTCTTCTGTTGAGGGACATCTGGGTTGTTTCCAGCTTCTGTCTATTATAAATAAGGCTGTTATGAACATAGTGGAGCATGTAACCTTGTTATATGTTGGAGCATCTTCTGGGTACATACCTAGGAGTGATATAGCTGGGACTTTTTTTGTTTTTTTATTTACATTTCAGATATTATCCCCTTACCCTATTTCCCTCGCACCCAGGACTACCCTATCACATCCCCCCTCCTCCTGTTTCTATGAGGATGTGTCCCCACCCCCCAACTCCCACCTCCCCACACTCAAATTCCCTCACACTTGGTGTCCAGCCTTCATGGGACCAAGGATCTTCTCTCCCACCTAGGCCTGACAAGGCCATCCTCTCCTACATATACAGCTGGAGCCATGGGTCCCTCCCTATGTGCTCCCAGGCTGGTGGTTTAGACCCTGGGAGCTCTGGTTGGTTGGTACTGTTGCTCTCCTCATGGAGCCGTAAACCCTTTCAGCTTCTTCAGCTCCTTCTCTCTAATTCCTCCATTGGGAACCACTTGATCAGTTCAATGGTTAGCTGTGAGCATACACCTCTGAATATGTCAAGTTCTGACAGACCACTAAGGAGACAGCTGTATCAGGCACCTGTCAGCATGCACTTCCTGACTTCCACATCATTATCTACCTTTGGTGGCTGCACATGGGATGGATACCCAGGTGGAATGGTCTCCAGACAGCCCCTCCTTCAGTTTCTGTCCCTCACTTTGTCTCCATATTTGCTCCCTTGAATATTTTGTTACTCATTCTAAGAAGGACCGAAGCACCCCCACTAGGTCTTTCTTCTTCATGAGCTTCATGTGGTCTGTGAGTTGAATCTTGTCTAATATCCAATAATCAGTAAGTGAATATGTGTGTTCTTTTATGATTGGGTTACCTCACTCATAGTTCTATCCATTTACCTAAGAATTTCTCGAATTCATTGTTTTTAAAAGCTGAGTAAATGTACCACAGTTTTTGTATTCATTCCTCTGTTGAAGGACATCTGGGTTCTTTCCAACTTCTGGATATTATAAATGAGGCTGCTATGAACATAGTGGAGCATATGTCCTTGTTATATGTTAGAGCATCTTCTGGGTATATGCCCAGGAGTGGTATAGCTGGGTCCTCAGGTAATGCTATGTCCAATTTTCTGAGGAACTGCCAGACTGATTTCCAGAGTAGTTGCACCATCTTGCAATCCCACCAACAATGGAGGAGTGTTCCTCTTTCTCCACACCATCGACAGCATCTGCTATCACCTGAGTTTTTTATCTTAGCCATTCTGACTGATGTGAGGTGGAACCTCAGGGTTGTTTTGATTTGCATTTCTATGATAGCTAAGAATGTTGAACATGTCTTTAGGTGCGTCTTGACCATTCGCGTTTCCTCAATTGAAAATTCTTTGTTTAGTTCTGTGTCCCATTTTTTAATAGGGTTATTTGGTTGTCTGGAGTCTAAATTCTTGAGTTCTATGTATACATATTGGATATTAGCCCTCTATCAGATGTGGGATTGATAAAGATCTTTTTCTAATATGTTGGTTGCCATTTTGTCCTATTGACAGTGTCCTTTGCCTTACAGAAACTTTGCAATCTTATGAAGTCACATTTGTCAATTCTTGGTCTTAGAACATAAGCCATTGGTGTTCTGTTCAGGAACTTTCCCCTGTGCCCAAGTATTCGAGGTTCTTCCCCACCTTCTATTCTATTAGTTTCAGTGTATCTGGTTTTATGTGAAGGTCCTTTATCCACTTGGACTCGAGCATTGTACAAGGAGATAAGAATGGATTGATTTGCATTCTTCTACATGCTGATCTCCAGTTGAACCAGCACCATTTGTTGAAAATGCTATCCTTTTTTCACTGGACAGTTAGCTCCTTTGTCAAATATCAAGTGACCATAGGTGTGTGGGTTCATTTCTGGGTCTTCAATTCTATTCCATTTATCTTCCTGCCTGTCTTTATACCAATATCATGCAGTTTTTATCACTATTGCTTTGTAGTACAGCTTGAGGTCAGGGATGGAGATTCCTTAAGAAGTTCTTTTATTGTTAAGAATAGTTTTCACTACCCTGGGTTTTTTTTTTATTCCAAATGAATTTGAGAATTTCTCTTTCTAACTCTGTGAAGAATTGAGTTGGCATTTTAATGGGGATTGAATTGAATCTGTAGATTGCTTTTGGCAAGATGGCCACCTTTACTAAATCAATCCTGCCAATCCATGAGCATGGGAGATCTTTCTATTTTCTGAGATCTTCTTTGATTTCTTTCTTCAGAGACTTGAGGTTCTTGTCATACAGATCGTTCACTTGCTTGGTTAGATTCACACCAATGTATTTTATATTATTTGTGACTATTGTGAAGGATGTCATTCTCTAATTTCTTTTTCAGCCTGTTTATCTTTCATGTAGAGGAAGGCTACTGATTTGTTTGAGTTAATTTTATAACCAGCTACTTTGCTGAAGTTTTTTAAAATCAGGTTAAGGAGTTCTCTGGTGGAAGTTTTAGGGTCATTTAAGTATACTATCATATCATCTGCAAATAGTGATATTTTGACTTCTTCCTTTCCTATTTGTATCCATCTGACTTCTTTTTGTTGTCGAATTACTCTTGCTAGGACTTCCAGTACTATATTGAATAGGTAGGAAGAGAGTCGGCAGCCTTGTCTAGTCCCTGATCTTAATGGGATTGCTTCAAGTTTCTCTCCATTTAGTTTGATGTTGGCGACTGGCTTGCTGTATATTGCTTTTACTATGTTTAGGTATAGTCCTTGAATTCCTGGTCTTTCCAAGACTCTTTACCATGAAGAGATGATGAATTTTGTCAAATGCTTTCTCAGCATCTAGTAAGATGATCATATGTTTTTTAATTTGAGTTTGTTTATATAGTGAATTACATTGATGGATTTCTGAATATTGAACCATCCCTGCATTCCTGGGATAAAGCCTACTTGATCATGATGGATGATTGTTTTGATGTGGTCTTGGGTTTGGTTAGCAAGAATTTTGTTGAGTATTTTTGCATTTATATTCGTAAGGGAGATTGGTCTGAAGTTCTCTTTCTTTGTTGGGTCTTTGTGAGGTTTGGGTATGAGTGTGATTGTAGCTTCATAGAATGAATTGGGTAGTGTTCCTTCAGTTTCTATTTTGTGGAATAATTTGAAGAGAATTGGTATTATGTCTTCCTTCAAGGTCTGATAGAATTTTGCACTAAAATCATCTGGTCCTGGGCTTTTTTTTTGGTGAGGATACTGTTAATGACTGTTGCTATTTCCTTAGGGGTTATGGGACTGTTTAGATGGTTTATTTGCTCCTGATTTAACTTTGGTAGCTGGTATCTGTCTAGAAAATTGTCCGTTTCATTCAGATTTTCCAGTTTTGTTGAGTATAGGCCTTTGTAGTAGGATCTAATGATTTTTTAAAATTTCCTCAGTTTCTGTTGTTATGTCTCCCTTTTCAGTTCTGATTTTATTAATTTGGATACTATCTCTGTGCCCTCTGGTTAATCTGGCTAAGTGTTTATCTATCTATCTTGTTGATTTTCTCAAAGAATCAGCTCCTTGTTTTATTGATTCTTTGTATAGTTCTCTTTGTTTCTACTTGGTTGATTTCAGCCCTGAGTTTTCAGAAGTCCTCAGAGCCCACCTGTCTCTGTGATCCCGTGATCCTAAGATCCTGTGTGTAAGAGATCCTAGGTGTCAGGCTTGGCCCACAGGGAGGGGCACTATTAGGTACTGTGGCCTTGTTGGAGTAGGTGGGGCCTTGTTAGAGGAAGTATGTCACTGTGGGGGTGGGCTTTGAGGTATCCTATGCTCAAGATACAACCAGTGTGGCTCAAAGTCTTCTCTTGCTGCCTATAGATCATGATGCAGAACTCTCACCTTCTCCAGCACCATGCCTGCCTGCATGCTGTCATGCTTCCTATTAGGATGATAATGAACCTCTAAAACTGGAAGCCAACCCCAACTAAATGTTTGCCTTTGTAAGAGTTGCCTTGATCATGGTGTCTCTTCACAGCAACAAAATGGTAACTAAGACAGAAGTAACCCAGGCTGGCCTCAAGTTCTCTATGTTGCCACCTGAGTTTCTTCTCTTCCTGATGCTCACCTTCTGAGTACTGAGACACAAGGAGGCATTGCCATGTTTTAGGTGGTGCTAGAACTTGAACCAAGGCCTTACTGCATTTGTGGCAAGCACTCTGTCAACTGAGCTATGTCCCCAGACCCTGAAAAAAAACAGTGGGCTAATGAAGGGAGAACAAATTAGAAATGCATAATTTCATATAGAACACTATCAGAACCTCATGTCTATTTCAGCATTTATGATGGAGGCCACACATGGTGGCTTATGCCTATAATCACAAAACTTGAGAGTCAGAGGCAGGCAGATTGCCAGAAGCCAGTACCCTCGCCCTTACCTTCACCCGTTACCTTTCCCCACCTGCATAATGTCCCCTGCAGCCTGGCAACCACAAGATCCTGCTTGGCAAGCAGTGTATAGCAGGGAGACCATAACTTAAAGCAGTGTACCATATCTTCTGAAGAATAGCAGGTAGATCATAATTTAAGGCAGTGTACCGTATAGACCATGACATGTTTCAAGGCACATGCCGAGAAGATTCTGTACTTTTCCACCACCTGGCCCCTCTTACCCTCTCCCCTTGTAAAGCATGCTATAAAAAAGCATTTCATGTTCAAATACATGACTCTTGACAAGCAACTGTTTGCTTGAGTCCTTTCCCTCTCTCGCCCATTCTTCTTTCAAGTTGTGGTCCTCCTCACCCCCACGAATAACTAGGACTCACTGGTCGGGTCAGCAGATCTCTGTGAATTGGAGGCTAGTTAGCCTGATCTACATAGCAGGCTTCAGACCAGACATGGCTACCAGATAATAACTCTGTCAATCAGAATAAAAAAAGAAAAAGAGCCATGGTACAAACTAAAGGTATTCTCAGAAGAAAATTCATAGTTTTTCATTTTATTTAGTATATAATTTATATGTACTAATTTTTAAAATGATCATAGTTAAGCCTCTGAAATTTATGAAAACAACAGAAATTAAAATAACAAGCATTAATGTAATTTTAGATATTGAAAAAATTAAATTATAAATTTAAGATGAATAAAACAACTTACATAAAAATTTTATTTTTACTTTAGTTTAAATTACTAAAAATTTGCTTCCATTTAAGTGGAAAATATTAGTCTATTATTGCAGAATATTCCTTTAAATCATTAAACTTAAGAAAATTCAAGTACATGAATAAAAATGTATCAGTATGTAGAAAAAAAAGGAAACTTTACAAATTGTTTTTTATGAAATTGGTATAATAAAACACTGAAAACTGGCCAGACACTGGTGGCCCACACCTTTAATTCCAGTACTGAGGAGGCAAAAGGAGGAAGATCTCTATGAGAGATCCTCAGGCAGAGAGAGTCTGGGCCTGGTGTGGGCTTTTGAAATCAAATCTCACCCCCAGTGGCATAATTCCTCCACAAAGCCACACATGCTCCAATAGGCCTTACCTCCTAATGCATATAAACTTTTCAAATAGCACCACTCCCTGGTGACTAAGCAACCAAATATATGAGCCTATAAGAGCTATTCTTACTCTAACCACCACACACATAAAATAAAATATATTTTAAAACACTCTACTAATATCTTATAATAAAAAAGAAAAAAATTATGGTTATTTTCATAGTTACCAAAAGGAGAAAATTAGAATAGTTTCCTCATAAGAATATCGAATCCAATCCAGTCCAATGCATACAGTACAATACATACAATACAATACAATACAATACAATACAATACAATACAATACAATACAATACAATACAATACAAAGAACATCCAATACGAGTATTTCTATCCCTTCAATCAGTATTCAATTGCTTGTTTTCTGTGTGGAGATCAGATCCAGTATGTGGTCAACAGGTACTTTGTCACTGGACTACAGTTTCTGATTAAAAAATAATGTTTTCCCTTAAAAAACTTCATATATCTTAGGCTGGCCTGGAACTCTGATCCTCCTGCCTCTACTTACTGAGTGCTAAGATTGTAGGCATGTTCCACCACACCCAGTTTATGTAGTGCTGGAGATTAAACCTAGGAGTTTGTTCATGCTAGACAGGTATTCTACCAGTGGGCCTTTATCATCAGTCCTTAAAATGTCTCTTTAGTGGAAGACATTCCCACTAAAATTGAGGTCCCAATGAAAACATCACACCAGTACTGCCACTATTTAGCATTTTGTCACAGATTCTATCCAGCGCAGGTAAATGAGTAAGAAATCAGATACATTAGGATTTGAGAGGAAAACCCTATGTATGATTTAATTGTGTGCTTGGAAACCCTGCAGCATTTCTGAAAACAGGAATTATTTAGTAAGTTAATGGGATATAAAATTGAGAAACAGAAAGCAGTTTTCACATATGCAAACAGATTTAACACTTAAAAAGGACAATGAAAATCCCATTGAAATAGTAACAATACATTAAATGTTACTATCTTAAATGTCTATGAATAAACTTCTTGCACATAAAAAACTGAAAGGATAAAAATGTTGCTTTGAATGAATGGAAAGAAACTTTGTTTAACAATGACACCTTAACATTTATAGGAAAGTTCCCTGAACTGAGCACCTTCCTACAACCCCTAAGTGCTGGGATTATAGCCACGCCCCACCATGCCAGGTTGAGACAGCTAGGGCAGCGAACCCAGAACACTGTGAATGTCAACAGGCACTCTATCAACAGCTATATCCTCAGTCTCCTTAACATTCAAGACTTGATGGTAAAGAAAAAAACTGCTGTTAATTTATTAAAGTTAAAAAAACAGAAACCTAACATTTACTAAGCCTACTAAATAAATGTATACAGTAGTAAGAGAAGAAAATGGAGTTAAGAGAAAGAAATATTAGAAAAGAAGGAAAACGAAGTGTGATTTATGCTTTGAAAAAATAAGTAGATCTGCTAGCATATTTTGGGGGGTGTGAACAGTGATGGGTTTTTTATTTGTTTTAGAGACAAGCTCTTACTGTTCAGTTCCCAGCACTCACGTAGCAGCTAATGTCTATAACTCAAATTCCAGAGGATGCAATGCCATTATCTGGTCTTCCTAAGAACTGCACACATATAGGACTCAGACAAACATACAGGCAAAGCACCCATACACATAAATAAAAATCTCAAAAAAATTAAAGAATGATAAAGGAATACTATGAAGAAATCTCACAAATTCAAAAACCTAGGTGAAACAGACCAGTTCGTTTTTTTTTATTTTATATATATTTATTACACGTGCACTGGTGTTCTTCCTGCATGTATGTTTTTATGAGGGTGTAGGATCCACTGAATTTGAGTCAAACACTTATGGGTTGCCATGTAGCTACTGGGAATTGAACCTGGGTCCTTTGGAAGAACGGTCAATGCTCTTAAATCCTGGGCTATCTCTCTAGCCCGCAGACCATTTCTTTTAAAGACACAATCTATATTGAGCCTTACCAAGGATGAAATGTTCTCAACAGATGTAATCACCTTGCCACGTTGCGTCTTCTCTTGAGATGTGCTCCTGTCAAGGACTCGGTTGTAAGAAAGGCAGCTTAGCACTGGCACAGCTAAGCAGCTGGGTGGCACAGGCTGGCGTTTTCCCGATGAACATAGAGAATTTCATAGAACAGCCATAGCAAGAAAAGTCTCCAGGATGGTGACATCACAAGACACAAAAGGTGTTATGGAATGACCTCAGAGTACATAAAGAAAATTATTGTCCACACTACAAAATGACCCACATGATGTGCTCCAGAACGATGACGTGAGTGGCCAGTCAGAGCTCAAGTGTCATCGGTTCCCTTCGTCCAGCCGATATGTTAAAAGAGCCAATGACAAGCATCCTGAAGAGCAGTATCCTACCGGAAGCAGAGGTTAAACCCCAATTCCTTTCCAATACCACGAAAAGAAA
>NW_021621401.1:2443693-2482980 GCF_004785775.1 Grammomys surdaster | reverse complement strand
CTGGGGCTGCCTGGAGAGTCCCAGGAGGAGGAACTCGGAGACACTGGACTGGTTGAGGTTGCTCATGAGTCTTAGCCCAGCTACAGAAAGGAGAAGTAGAGGTCAGAAGGCCATTTTCAGGTTTGGATGCTAAAACCAGGTTCACATTAATTGTGCATTAGAGTTTCTGAATTAAGATCCACTCTTATTTTCCACATACTCCATTTACAAATCCCAGTTTTAGGTCATGTTGGTTTTCCAGATTCACCGTTTACTTTTATTGGATACAATATAAAGCGATTCATGCACATACACCACTCTGACCTGTATCTGGTAACATTTCCAGTTTCCATTCACTCCTTAGAAGCTCAAAGGAAACAAGAATCATCCAGTTAATGTATTGATCCAACTAGTGGAACTGTGACTCCTGCTGATTCCCCCACTAGGGGAGAGAATGAGCAGAACTTGTTGCAGAAGAAAGTTTGACACCTCTACTATCCTGAAAATACCTGGACAGGACAGTTCTACTACTTTTACTTTGCAGTTGCTGGGCAGTAGCTTTCTTTATTCTAAAAATTGGAAAGTCTTGAGAATATAGGAAGGTTCTGATAAAGTGAAGAGTGGATGATCACTGTCCCAGCCATCTGTGTCAGAAGGAGGTCTGGGAGAATTAGACAGGTATTTACTGCAGCACGAAGTCCCACTGGGATAGACTCCCTGAGTATCTCATTAAAGACCAGCAGAAAGTAGTTGGGTAAGCCAGCTGTTGGTCCCTCTTGACCAACAATGATGGAACATATCATCTAAGCTCGCAGTCAGAAGCAATCTGTGTGGAGTCAAATCCCAGAGAGAATTTCCTGAGACTGATCTAAGCCTGTAGTGTTGAAGAATCATTCCCCATTCTTCTTTCTCTCAGCACAGAAAGTGAAGTCATGGCACTATCTGAGGAAAAGTCCTTTCTTCCTCATGTTTGGTTACTGTTCACATAGGGCTGTGCTTTATAGGCAGCCCTGGGAGTAACTGGCATTATAGAGTCAGGCTTGATCATATAAAGTATCCAGTGTAAAGTTCAATGACCGTAAAGGTAGATAAGAATGTACGTAGTCCTCCATGGCTGAAGGCAACCCATGCTCAGAGAACCCACACTCTTGATGATGGTGCCCTCCCAGACCACAATGATGTGTGCACTTCTGAAAATCTATAGACTCTTGAGTGTAGAGCCAATAGCTTCATCATATTCCTCATCCATTCCCCAGAGAGAATTCATGACAGAATGTAGAAAACGAGCAAGGGGACATCCTCGGTGTTACTTGTCCTGTCCATGTACATCCAGAAGCTTATAAACTCTTCCTGCTTGATTAACAGATGAACACAGAAAATGTTTAACAGATAACAGCAAACACTTCAAAGTCAGTGTCTAACAGTAAAAGCCAAGTCTTTCTCAGCTCAGCCTGGGAAAGTGTTGATAAAATGATAGCTTGTGCTGGCTTACACTTCTCATCCAGACACACTGAAGTCTAAGGCAAGAAGATTGCTGTCATGTTCAAGGCTAGCGTTATCTATCATACCAGACCCTTTCTCATATAAACAAAAACAGTACATAGAAAAAGAGACATTAGAAGCTGGGGAGCTCTTAATGTATGTTTGAAATTATTTACAATAAAGTTCATAGTTTAAATTCAGAACTTTTGCTGACCATGGTGGTGTAAGCCTTTAATCCCAGCCCTTGGTAAACAGAAGTATGTGGGTCCCTATGAATTTGAAGTCAGTCTGGGCTACACAGTGAGACCTGTCGTAAGAAACAAACAAAAAATCACCACTTTTGCAAACTTGGAAGGTGACTCAGTAGGGAAAGTGCTTGTTGTATAGGCTTAAAGACCACAGTTCAGATTCCAGCATCCACATATATACCAGACAAGGGCAGCAGCCAGCCTGTAATCTCAGTGCAAAAGGCAGAGAAGAGATCCTGGGGGAAAGTGGTTAGGTAAATTGGCCGAGTCAGCAAGCTCTGGCTTCAGTGAGAGTGCCTCCCTTCATTCAGAATGTGGAAAGAGATCAAAGAAGATACCTGGCAGCAACCTCTGCCTTCTACATGTGTGTGCACACACATGGACCCCACCTGTTTACAAACAGAAGCACACATGCATAAATGTATGGACATTGCAAGCACAGATGTACACTCATACACACACATATCCATATAGTTTTATTTGTTGATTACTAATATTTAAAGAAAAGTAATACCAGAACATCTGAATATGAAGCAAAGATAGCCTCATGATTTGCTTGAGTATAATTTTAAGGGGCTGAGTGAAGTGGTTCAGTGCCACAGGCGTTTGTACATGTCTGAGTCTCCTCAGGGAGACTGAGGAGGGATGATCCAGAGTCAAGGTCAGCCTGGGGTACACACCGCAAACACACACACACACACACACACACACACACACACACACACACACACTACTTGGGAGAGGTTTCCACAGGGTCAGAACACATACAAAAATGACCTCTGAAACTATTATTTGTAAAGATGTTATATAATTTTATTGTATATAAATTTTTTTTAAAAATTAAATATTTTTGTATGTGTGTGTAGGAGGCCCTTGTGCTCACAAACAAGCCCCAAGGAGCGAGAAATGTTAAACACACCGGGTTGTCTCTTTGAAAGGAGAGACATATAAGCTGTTTTCCTCAAGAAAGCAAAGAGAGGACGTGTTAATAGCTGTTGGCTCTCTGTGTGGCCAGGCCCCGTTTGTCACCCAGACCCTTATCTTGGACTTGTCTGCATCTATAGCACTGGCCTCCCCCGGCCCTCGTCATGAGCTTGTTTATATTGAGCCCCGTTCCTCCATTAACCTACTCATCCTTTCTCTATGGAAAATGTCACTTGTACTTTGAATTTCCATGTAGTCACGTCTTAAGCTTTGCTATGCACATGGGACTGAGTTAGTTATACCCGGAAAATCTTTTTGTCAAATTTCCTTTCTTAAATATGCTTAAAGTAAACTTGTTTGCAACAGACTCTCAAAGGTTGAACTGACATCTGCTACTGAGACGTGTTGAACTCTATTGAACTGCCTTTAAAAATCTCCCTTGGACTGTTGCTTTGGTGTCCTTGGGGTCATGAACAAGTCACAGAGACCCCTTTGTGAGTGTTTGGCTTACATGAACCACGTGCATACCTGGAGACCATGGAGACCAGAAGAGGAGGTCAGAACTCCTGGAAATGGCGTTGCTGATGGTTATGAGTTACAATGTAGGTGCTGGGAATCAAACCCTGGTCCTCTGAAAAAGCAACCACTGCTCTTACTTCTAGATCCACTCCTCTAGATCCAATTCTTTTTTAAAAATTTATTCTATATATGCACACTGTCACTATCTCCAGACACAGCAGAAGAGGGCATCAGATTCTATTACAGATGGTTGTGAGCCACCATGTGGGTGCTGGGAATTGAACTCAGGACCTCTGGAAGTGCAGTCAGTTCTCTTAACCACTGAGCCATCTCTCCAGCCCCTAGATCCAATTCTTAGGTGTACTTTATTTCTATCAATATAGTAAGTCAGTCTGCCATAACGTTTATCAGTTCATGTGGTCAACAAAGTGAAAGAGAGTCTTACTAACTTCAGAGCAATCCCAGGGTGATAAGAGGCTCACTGAAAGCTGGTTTTTTTTTTTCAAGAGATAAATCATCAGAGGATTTACAGTGTTAGAGGAAAAGACTACATAAAATAACCCAACCAATAATAAGCTAAAAAGCAATAGCAAGAACAAACAAAGCAGAGAAAACCAGAAACTCAGTATGCAATGATATATTTCCAAAATATCAAGTTTTTGACAACAAAATGAAAGATTGCAAAGAAATAGGCCTTCACATGACCTTTACAACAGAATAACAAGCAACAGATATGGCCTCTGGAAAGAGCAGAAGCCATCTTTAACAAAAAAAATCTCTAAGTAGCCATTGTAAAAATGTTGGCAGATGAAACAGAGAGCAATATTGAAGAAGTAAACAAAAGTTTGAAGACAATGTCAAATCATACAGGGAATGAAGAGCCAAAACTTACAAGGAAATGTTAAATGAAGATTCTGAGTTGTAAAGTAAACCAGGTATATAAACTGTTCACTAAATGGGCTCTACTAATTTGAACCAGATAAACTAATAATTGGCAAATTTGTAAATAGTTATACAGAGATTTTGGAAGTTGAAGAAAAGGAAAAAGGATGAGGAAAAATGAATAGAGTCAACTGTAGACAATGTTCTCACAGTAAGGACTTTTAGGGGAGAGGAAGGGAAAGGGAAGCTATGAAGAAATAATGGCTGAAATTGCAAATTTTAAAAGGTCCTGGCCCAGACAGAGACCTGCACACCTTCCAGTTTACACCTGGCCAGGAGCAGAACCTCTGCATCAGATCCAAGCACAAAATTCCTCAGAAAACTGGAAATAGTTCTACCTGAGAACCCAGCTATACCACTCCTGGGTATATACCCAAAGATGCTCCAACATATAACAAGGACACATGCTCCACTACGTTCATAGCAGCCTTATTTATAATAGCCAGAAGCTGGAAGGAACCCAGATGTCCCTCAGCAGAGAAATGGATATAGAAAATGTGGTACATTTACACAATGGAGTATTACTCAGCTATTAAAAACAATGAATTCATAAAATACTTATGCAAATAGATGGATCTAGAAAATATCTTGAGTTAGGTAACCCACTCACAAAAGAACATACACGGTATGCACTAATTGATAAGTGGATATTAGTCCAAAATCTCACAATATCAAAGATATAATCATAGACCAAATGAAGCATAAGAAAAAGAAAGACCAAAGTGTGGGTGCTTCAGTCCTTCTTAGAAGGAGTAACAAAACACTCACAGGAGCAAATATTAGATAATGTATGAATCAGAGACTGGAGGAGGGACAGTCCAGAGAGTGTCCCACTTGGGGATCTATCCCAGGTGCAATCGTGATATGCAAACACTGTTGTGGATGTCTGGAAGTGAATGCTGACAGGAGCCTGGTATACCTGTCTCCTGAGGGGCTCTGTGAGAGCCTGACGTATACAGAGGCGGATACCAGCACCTAACCGTTGAACTGATCACGGGGTCCCTAATGGAGGAGTTAGAGAGAAGACTGAAGGAGTTAAAGGGGCTTGTAGCCCCATGGGGAGAGTGACAGTACCAACCAACCAGAGCTCCCAGGGTCTAAACAGCTAGCCTGGTAACACACATAAAGGGACCCATAGCTCCAGTTGTATATGTAGTGGAGGATGGCCATGTCAGGTATCAGTGAGAGAGGAGAGCCTTGGTCCCTTGAAGGCTGGATGCCCCAGTGAGCAGGAATTCAAGGGCAGGGAGGTAGGAGTGGGTGGATGGGTGGGGCACATCCTCATAGAAATAGGAGGAGAGAGGATGGGATAAGAAGTTTCTGGGAGGGGAAGGGGAAAAGGGATGACCTCTGAAATGTAGATAAATAAAGTACTCAATAAAAAAAAGAAAAACAAACAGGCAAAAAAAAAAGATAATGGAACTGGCTATCTCAGTCAAGCATTTGAGACTTTTTGGGAGCAATTTAATATTACCCATATTTCTGGGATTCCTTATAATTGTCAAAGACAAGGGACTGTGGAAGGGGCCCAAGGAACTTTAAAACAATATCTTCATAAAATAAAAAAGGGGGAGATATACCACACATTTATTTAAATCATGTTCTTTTTGTTTTAAATTTTTTTAAAAATTTGAATGCCATGGAACTCTCTGCTGAGTGTCTATGGCACTCTACAGCTAGGCATATTTATGCATAGGTAAAAGGGAAGGATCCACTTACTGGCATATAGCATGATCCTGATCAGGTATTTAATATGAGGAAGAGGGCATGTTTGTATTTTTCCTGCAGGATGCTGAAGGGGCATGGTGGATCCCAGAGTGACAGGTAAGATATGTTGATGCCAGGACAAATAATGATGCTGACATGTGTGCTTGCTGAGTTCCCTGACAATGGTGACTGGGAAGCAGTATTGGACATAGGTTCCCAACCCACTTTTGCTTCTCTATACCCCTGATAAGACAAGTTGCCTTGCCTAAAGTTTTTAGACCTTGTGGAACAGAGAATCAAAAAGAGAAGTTAAGTCGGGCAGTGGTGACACATGCCTTTAATTCCAGCACTTGGGAGGCAGAGGCAGGTGGATTTCTGATTTCAAGGCCAGCCTGGTCTATATAGTGAGTTCCAGGACAGCCAGAGCTACACAGAGAAACCTTGTCTTGAAAAAAACAAAACAAAAAAAAAAAGAGAGAAGTTATAATAACTCTTGTATTTTTCTTAAATGTGACCAGTTTTTTTTAACTCAATCATGGACTGGTCTAGAAATCAATCCAACATTGGAAATAACAGTCTTCATTTGGAAGTCTGGTTCTGAACATTTTCAGAGACATATTTGGAAGTTAGCTGCAGTTGTCTATGGTGCTATGTTAGTAAGAGATAAAGTTGAGGCAGGATCTGGATTTCAAACAAGTGTTAGTTCATGTGTTAAGACTTAATTGTCAAGTTAAAATTACTTTAGTCTCTTCTACAGTATTTATTGTAAGTTGCATTGATTGTATACTTTCTAATTGTGTTAGTATATTGAAAACCTGGTATGCCAGTTATGGAAATCTATCACTAGCTTTTGTTTTATTGACCTGAGTATCACAGAAACTTGGTTTTCTAAAAGTACTGGAAGAAATGAGTCAGGCTTTAAGCAGAAGCAAGAGGGTAGTGGGCTTGATTATTGCTGGCATAACAGCTTTACTTACATTAATTGCTAGCACCACTGCTTCTGCAATTGCTTTGACATAAGAAGTTAAGACAGACCACTCCTAGGCATATACCCAGAAGATGCTCGAACATATAACAAGGACATATGCTCAACTATGTTCATAGCAGCCTTATTTATAATAGCCAGGAGCTGGAAGGAACCCAGATGTCCTTCAACTGAGGAATGGATTCAAAAAATGTGGTATATTTACACAATGGAGTATTACTCAGCTATTAAAAACAATGAATTCGAGAGTTTCCTAGGTAAATGGATGGAACTAGAAATCATCATCCTGAGTGAAGTAAGCCAATCACAAAAGAACACACATGGTATTCACTCACTGATTATTGGATATTAGCCCAGAACCTTGAAATGCCCAAGATGCAACTCACAGGCCACATGAAGCTCATAAAGAAGGAAGACCAAGTGGGGGTGATTCAGTTCTTCTTAGAAGGAGCAACAAAATACTCAAGGGAGCAAATATGGAGACAAAGTGAGGGACAGAAACTGAAGGAGGGGCCATTTGAAGACCTTTCCACATGAGTATCCATCCAATGTGCAGTCACCAAAGGTAGATGCTGATGTGGAAGTCAGGAAGTGCATGCTGATAAGAGCCTGATATGGATGTCTCCTCAGAGGCCTTCAAGAGTCTGACATATTCAGAGGCAGATGCTCACAACTAGCCATTGAACTGATCATGGGGTTCTCAATGGAGGAGTTAGAGTGAGGACTGAAGGAGTTGAAAGGGTTTGTGGCACCATAAGGAGAGCAACAATACCAACCAACCACAGCTCCCAGGATCTAAACCACCAGCCTGGGAGCACTTAGGGAGGGATCCATGGCTTCAGCTGAATATGTAAGAGTGGAGGGCTCTGCTGGGCATAGGTGGAAGATGAGATCCTTGACCTCATGAAGCCTGGACGCCCCAGGGGGTGGGAATTTTGAGGGTGGGAAAGTGGGAGTGGGGGGGTAGGTAGGGGTTACATCCACAGGGAAGAAGGAGGGGTAAGGGGATAGGGGGTTCCCAGGTGGGTGGGGGATGGGGTAAGAGGACAACATATGAAATGTAAATAAAATATCCAAAAAAAAGTTAAGACAGCTACTTTTGTTAATCATTTACCAAATAATGTTACTAATGTGTTGAATATGCAAGAGGATTTAGATAGGCATTTGTAAGAACAGATTGTTCTTACAAACAGATTGTTCTTTATCCTATTCAAGTTATTGGAAAGAGGTTCAGAATTTAAGGGTAAGGAGCCAACTCAAGTGTCATGCCAAATACCATTGGATTCATGTTAGTTCTAAAATTTACAGTGGTAGTTATTATAATTAGGAAAAAGTTTAAAGACACGTGTAGTATATTTGGCATAATTCTAACACCTCTCTGGATAGTGCATAGTGAGCTTATGAACTTAAAGAATGCTGCTCTACTGAACTTTGATACAGCAGGTACTGCATATAAAATTGCCCATGGCCTGAGGTCAATATTTCTATTTTGATCAAACCTCAGAAATGGTATATATAGCTTGATCAGGCTAGCCCTTTTTGTCCTGGAAATGCTTTCATTCCTGCCCATTGTGTTAAATCTTGTCTTTAACAACATCAACATATTGGCAGCCAAAATACATGGCTTGAGTCTGAAAATGGATCCTCAGACAGAGTTATTAAATTAACAGGCTGGCAAGCCAAGGACGGATAAGATTCTGTACAGAGCCTTACCAACCTAAGACAGAAGTACATTGCTTTTGATAATGCATCTTCCATGACGGATAAGGAAGGCATTCTTGTCAGAATGACCTAAGACAGGCTCAGTCTTGTTTATGAAATAAAAGAGGGGGCTGTTTGGCAAGAACATGACATGGGCCAAGGACAAGGAAATGGGCTGCTTGGCAGGAATATGGCATTGATCAAGGACAAGGAAGTGGGCTTCAGGCAGGAATCCAACATTAGACTAGAACAAAGAAGTAATTTCAGGCAGGAATCTGAATCTTAGGCTAGAACAAAGAAGAAATTTTAGGCAATAATCTAAATATTAGGCTAAAACAAAAAAGTAATTTCAGACAGAAATCTAAATTTTAGACTAGAAGGAAGTAGGCTTCAGACATGAAAATGACTTTGGACTGGGACAGGGAAGTTGGCTCAGATATTTTGGTCATCCTGATAAGCCCTTAGAAACAATTATCATGGGAGTGTTCGGAGAATTTTGTTTATTGCCTTGCTTGTTCTTTGACTATTTGTGTTTTATTGTCTTGCTTGTTCCTTGACTATTTGCATCTATTGTATTGTTAGTTCCTTACCCTAGAACTGACTTTAATACTTGCATGGAATCAAAATGGTATAAAATCATAAAGGAAAAGGGGGATGAGGTAAGGGGTTTCTTTTTTTCTTTCTTTATTTAATTATTTAAATTAAATCATGATTTTTACTTATTCACACAGCGGTTATAAACACAGAAAGGCAGGACATGGGGAAGGGGATGACACCGGAGAATAGGTATTCAGGGGGAGTACAGATATCTTTCAGAACAGGGTATCAGCTGGGTGAAGATTCAGGGGACAGGTCACTATGACTCTGTTTATGATTCACTTGTCCTTATCTAAGTTGGTACTATCCGCCAAGGCTACCTATTTACAAGGCCTGTGACTACTCAGGCTGGTAAATTGTCACAAAAGCTACCCGTTTACAATAGCTTATAACCATCTGTTTCAATGTTTTTTTTCCACAGAGACCCAAGATTTTGTGTTAGCATGCATGTATGTCAGGCCTATTGCTGATTTTAGGCCTATGGCTGATTTTAGGCCTTCAGTGTATAAGCAGGGCTGCCCCTGACATCTCCTCCCTTCTCTAAGTATAGAAGGGCCGTGGCAATTCTAATCTTGCAAAGGCAGGAATAGAGGCCTGACCTCCAATAATTGAGGGGGACTTTGTAATGGCTCCAGTCCTCCTGTCGTTGTCCAGTGAGGCATGAGGGCCATACCCATCCCAATGTCTTTTTTCTGGAGAGGGGATACTTTTGACACCAACCCCTATGCAGTTAGGCTTGTCCCTCAGGGAGCCCAGAGAGATATTTATAACTTTCATTTATATTCGAGATAGGGGGTTTCTGAGGAGGGGAAATGGGGAAAGGGGATGGCATCTGAAATGTAAATAAATAAAGTACCCAATTTAAAAAAAAAAGAAAAAAATGGAGTACAGAACTAAATAGAGAATTCTCAAAGGAGGAATCACAAATGGCTGAGAAGCACCTAAAAAATGTTCAACATCCTTAGTCATCAAGGAAATCAAAATAACCGTCAGATTCCACCTCATGACAATCAGAATAGCTAAGATCAAAAATGGAGGTAACAGCAAATGTTGAAGAAGATGTGGAAAAAGAAAGAAAACTCCTCCATTGTTGGTGGGATTGCAAGTTGATACAACCACTCTGTAAATCATTCTGGTGGGTCCTCAGAAAATTGGACATAGTACTACCCGAGGACCCAGCTATACCACTCCTGGGCATATACCCAGAAGATGCTTCAACATGTAAGAAGGACACACGCTTCACTATGTTTTTGGCAGCCTTATTTATAATAGCCAGAAGCTGGAAACAGCCTAGATGTCCCTCAACAGAAGAATGGATACAGAAAATATGCACTTACACAATGGAGTACTACTCAGCTATTAAAAAACAATGACTTCATGAAATTTGCAGGCAAATGGAAATAGAAAATATCATCCTGAGCGAGGTAACCCAGTCACAAAAAAAACACACATGGTATGTACTCACGGATAAGTGGATATTAGCCCAAAAGCTCACAATTCCCATGATTCAATCCACAGATCATATGGAGCTTAGGAGGAAGGGGAACCAGGGTGTGGATGCTTCAGTCTTGCATTGAGTGGGGAACAAGATTATCTCAGGAGGTGAAGGGAGAGGAGGACCTGGGAGGGAGAGAGGAGGGTGAGGAAATGGGGCAGGGGGCAATATCAGATACTGGAGGGGCTAGGAGAGAGGTACAGAGGCTCAGGAAATCAAATAAAAATATGTAGCAGTGTGGTAATGAGGAACTGGGGGTAGCCAGTGGAGAGTCCCAGACACTATGGAAATGAGAGGCTCCCAGGATCCAACGGGAATGACATTAGCCAAAATATGCAGAGAAGGAGGAGATAGAACCTGTAGAGACCAGCTCCAACAGATAAGCACGGCCTCCGGTCGTGGAGGAACCAACCTATCTCAAAGTTTTGAACCCAGAAATGTTCCTGTCCAAAGGTAGAATAGGGACAAAAAATCGAGCAGAGACTGAAGGAAGGGCCATCCAGGAACTACCCCACCTGAGGAGCCATCTTGTCTGCAGACAAGACTACACTCTCGATGTGGTCAAGAGGCGCTTGCTGACAGGAACCTGGTGTGGCTGTTCCTTGGGAGGTCTTGGACAGCAAATGACCAATGCAGATATGGATACTTGAAGCCAACCATCAGACTAACCTGAGGGACCCCTGTGGGGGAGCTGGCAGAAAGCCTGGAGAAGATGAGGGGGATTGCAACCCCGTAAGGAAGAACAATGTTTGCTGGTTCAACCCGCCAGTGCTCCCAGAGAATAGACTACCAACAAAGGAGCGTAGAGAGAGGGATCCATGGTTCCAGATACATACATAACAGAGTACGCATGACAGCAACGGGAGGGGAGGCCCTGGGTTCCATGGAGATTTGAGGCCCAGCATAAGAGGATGCTGGAGCTGTGGGGTGGGAGGGGGTGGGTCTGTGCAGGAGCAACTTCATAGAGGCAAGGGGGAGGGTGGAGAGGACAGATGTGGGATGGGAGGTTTGCAGAGGAGTAATGGGGAAGTGGGCTATCATTTGAGATGTAAACAAATGGGATGATTAATAAAAATAAAAAATTAAAATTAATGACCTGTGAAGACAGGAAGCCCAATTGATTACAACTAGAGCTAGAATTATACCACAGAGTCTGCAGTCATATTAAAGGTGCTGAAAGTAACAGATGAGGAGGAAATATTTCATATGTCTCAAATTAGTTTTCTTTTGTTTACTGAGACAGAATTTCACAGTGTAGCCCATGACCCAGAAACCATAATATATTCTAGGCTGGCCACAGCTTGTGATCCTCCTCCTTCAGCCCCTGGTGCTGGCACTGTAGGCCTGTGATACAACAACAGCTTCATCAGTCATTCTCAAAGTAAATTCAAAACATACTGTACATTTTTATGTTTTAGAGGAGATACAAAATTACTAAGGAGTGGACATACATAAAATCAATAGAAAACAAAAGTATATAAAGACTTGCAGTAATTTAGAAACCTCTTTATTAAAAATTTTATAAAATAACTGTCGAGGCCTTAGATGTAGACCAGCATTTGTGTAAAGATATCTGAGCCCATTTACATGAACATGACAGAAAGGGATAAAGAGTGTGACTGACTGACAAGCTGGATACTGGGATTGTAGAAGGCATTTTACTCTTAATTAACCATTTTCCTGCTTTAATATTGTATGCCACACACATTCATGAGAAGATAAAACACTAGCTCAAATGAGTTGAATTGTTTTCCTCATGCTTCAAATAACTTTTCCATATTTGCACCATTAAAGTTGTGAGATAGATAGATAGATAGATAGATAGATAGATAGATACATAGATAGAGATAGAGAGATAGATAGAGAGATAGAGATATATTGATATATATTGATTTAGAGGGCTCTCTGTCTCTGTCTCTCTCTTTCTGAGACAGGGTCTCCACACAGTCCCACTGTCCTGGAACTCACTATGTAGACAAAGCTGGCAGACATGCTCCCTGGCCAAAAAACATGCACAGTAAACAAACAACAAGCACGCAAGTGTAAAATGGAACTAAAGAATAGTTTGTCAAAAATGTCACATCAAACAGACTTGGGAAACAGGAAAAATGAGCAAAGAAGGGATCAAGTGGAGATTAGGGAATCAGGAAGATTCTGATCAAAATAAACAGCTCATCAGAGGCCATCAGCAGATTTGAACTGGAAGAAGAAAGAGTGAGCAAACCAGAAGACAGAGGGAGGGATAGTGCAAGCTCAGGAATGGAGAGGAAAGTATATCCTAGGACAACAGATGGAGGGTGAAGGCAGGCAGTGCTGCCAGACACAGGACAGGACAGGCCTCTACAGGGAAGGGAAAAGAAGGAGAGGGGTGAATTGTTTTTAGAAATAATGGCTGAAGATGTCTCAAATTTCTTTGGAAACAATAATGTATACATCTCAGAAGTCCCACCAACTTTAACCATAAAAAGTGTAAGAACTAGAGGTGGTAGATGTCTTCCGACCCAGCTGCACACACGGGCTCACAGTGGAGCAAAAACATATATGAGACATACGTAAACAGACGCTAGACACAAGCAACAGAGGAAGTGGGTGTGAAGTCTCACTGCTAGCCTCTAGCTGGAGAGCTGTTGACAAGTGTTAGCCACTAGGAAAGGAAGAGTTGGTTTTCTTTAAGAGTGTAGCCTCTTTAACTCAAGCACAGTCCAACGAAGAGCACACATTCCAGTATATGGCAATACAAGTTAAACTTGGTGAGTATGAAAGAAAGAGAAACAGAGAGAGAGAGAGAGAGAGAGTGAGATCTAGCGCCCGTGCGCTTGAGAGAGGGGGGGGGGGGGGGCGGGAGGGAGGGAAGGAGGGAGAAGGGTGGAGGGAGAGGGAAAGAGAAATGAAAATAAAAGATAAAAATCAAATGAATAAAAATTTTCATTACAATTGAAAACTAAAATCATAGAAATAAAAATACACAAGATTGGCAAAACCAAGTTAGAGGCACTAAGTTTAAAAGTTTTACTATGAAGTGAAAATTGAAAGCCAATATATAAATTTTCACTAAGTGAAAGTTCCAGGACAACCAAGCTTACACAGGGAGACTCAGTCTCAAAGAAAACAACAACAAATAGTAGCTACATGAGAACACCAGCAAACACTGACAGAGGCAGGAAAAGATGGTAGAAGGCCTGTCATGTCTGCACACTAGAATTGTAGAAGGCACAGTTCATTTTTATTGAATTGACCTGCCTCCTGTTTAATGTTATATACTATAAAATGCCCAGATGAAAGGAATAACATAATAAGTCCAAATGAGCTGCAAATGTAGGGTTTCCTGGAGCTCCAAACCCTCCATTCTCAACCCACCAAGTCTAATCTTCCTGTGAGAGGGGCTGAGGCTGAGGTCTCTGTGGTAAGAAAGAATGAACAGCTGTGGTTTCCCAGAGGAGGCTAGAACACTCCAAGCTGGGCGCTGGCACTCTGCTATGGGATGTGGAGCACTACAAGGAATGTCAGATGCAGATAGCTCTCTGATACAATGATAGCACAAGATGTTGTTACCACAGTTGAACACAGGAGCAGAGGATCTGTTGACACCAACAAAACAGCAGCACACCCATTGTCCTGAAAATGGCACACATGTAGCTGCTGCTGCTTGGCCAATCAGAGCTCAGTCTTGTGGTGAACTGCATGAAGACAAGGATTCAGAGTCATCTCAACTTGGAAACCACATACCATCTGGAGCAGGAATCTATTCCCCATTCCAGCAACACCTGACCCTTTCTAGTGTTGTTACATTGAGAGTCCTCGCTCTTCTCCAACATGGTACAGGGGCACTCATGGTGCATTCTGTCAAGGCATTGACATGACAATCCAAATAACAACCTTTGTTAAAAAGTTTTTTCATTCTTTTACCTAAAGAATTTGTATCCTGGGCTTTGTATGTGGTAGAGATAGTAGATGCTTGTCTTACAAAAAACAAGAGTTTCAGATAATTGGTAAAATATGAAGGATTCTTAGACATTAGTTCCCTCTGTGATGGTCCACACTTTCAACATTACTGCTTAGATAGAAACTTCATGGTAAGCACTTTCCTTAAAGCCCCTTTCATGTCCCTGTTCCTCAGGCTGTAGATGAAAGGGTTCAGCATGGGGGTCACCACTGTGTACATCATGGCAGCTGCCATGTCCCTCCCAACTGAGTGAGAGGATGAGGGGTTGAAATACAGGGATATGATGGTGCCATAGAAGAGGCAGACCACAGCCAGGTGGGAGCCACAGGTGGAGAAGGCTTTCCATCCTCCTCCTGTGGATGAAACTCTCAGGACAGCACAAGCAATAAGGATATAAGACACAAGGATGCAAACAAATGGGGCTAACATTATCAGCCCTGCCACAGTAAGAATCATCAGCTCATTGAGATGTGTGTCTGAACAGGAAAGTTTCAGCAGGGTAGTCACTTCACAGAAGAAGTGGTTGATCACATTGTCTCCACAAAAGGAAAGTCCAGCCATGAGCAGTGTGTGTAGCAGAGCATTCAGGATGGCTACCACCCATGACCAAACAACTAGAAGGACACAGAGCTGATGGGTCATCTTTGTTGTGTAGTGTAAAGGGTGGCATATGGCCACAAAGCGGTCATAGGCCATTACAGCCAGCAGGAAATTGTCCATGTCCACAAACACACAAAGAAAATACAGCTGTGTGAGACACCCAGAAAAGGAAATGGCTTGATTTCTAAGTATGTGGTTGGCCAATAACTTGGGGACAGTGGTGGAGGAGAAGCAGACATCCACAAAGGACAGGTTGCTGAGGAAGAAGTACATGGGGGTGTGCAGGCGGGAGTCTGTGCTGATGGCCAGGATGATGAGCAGGTTTCCCAGGACAGTGGCCAGGTACATGATGAGGAAGAGCAGGAAGAGGAGCTGCTGCTGTTGGGGCTGCCTGGAGAGTCCCAGGAGAAGGAACTCAGAGACGATCGACTGATTGGTGCTGCCCATAGATTTTAGGCAAGCTCTAAAGAAGAGAAACAGAAATGTATTAACCTAGGGTCTGAATCCAGCAAATCCTACTATAGACATTGTCATCTTTAAAAAAAACTGCAACAGTACTGGTCAGATGTTTCAACAATTATAAAGCCTAGCTAATCTTCCAGAGGACCCAGGTTCAATTCCCAACCCCTATTGGGTGGCTAGCAATAGTGTATAACCTTTTTCCAGGTATTCTATTTCCCTCTTCTGGACTCAGTGGGCGTTGCATTATTTGACACACATACGTTCAGATAAAATACCCAAAGACATAAATTAAAATGAATTAGAAAAACAAAATATATGTTTTAAAAAAGAAATCCTGTATTAGATAGGCTGAGTGAGGATCTTCCCATGGTGTTCATATGCTTAGCTTCCCCCCCACTCAGTCCTACATGGCTCTGGGCACATCAGATTCACCCTTGTCCTTTATTGAATACAACATAAAATATGCATGCATGAGCTGCAGGATGTTTCAGTGGGTAAAGGTGTTTACTGAACTAAACCTGACAACCTGAGTTAGACACCAAAATACTCGTAAAGATGTTAAAGATCACTTGCCCCCACCTCTCTCTCTCTCTCTCTCTCTCTCTCTCTCTCTCTCTCTCTCTCTCATACACACACACACATACACACACACACAAACAGTCAAGTCTTTAAATTTTTTTAAATGAGAAATAGCTAGTTACTGTTGTGTTCAACTCAACACATCATGGACTCACAATTGCTGCTATTGGTCCTCAACATGGACAAGTGGTCATAATATTTTAGTAAAGAAATTGGCATTTGTGCTCTATTACAATACCTGACAGCTCAGTGCTGCAACTGCCCCATGTTCACTAGCTTGGAGCTGCTGGGCAATTGTGTCTTTATTCTAAGGATCAGAAAAGGTCAGAATCCCAGGCGTGTTGTGAGCAAGTGAAGAGTGGATGATCTTCATCCTGGCCTCTGTGCAGCAAGGAGGTTTGGGGACTTGGACAGATATTTACTTCAGCATCTTTCCCATTGGGCTAGACTCCCTGAGCATCTCATTAAAGACAGGCAGACAGTAATTGTCCTGCCTAGCTTCTGGTCTCTGTGGACCAACAATGAGGAAAATGTAAAGCATCTTACTCCTGAGTCAGAACATGGGTATAAGCAATCTGGGTGGAGACAAGTTCCAGAGGAAACACCCTGCAAGTGTCATCATCTCAGTGAGGTAAGCCTGTAGGTGTGCATTAGCCCAGAAACTTTTCTTACAGTACAGAAACTAGAGGCATTATGAGTCTGTTTAATGATGTCACACTTTTGTCTCCTGTCTTGTTGTTTACTGTAACAGGACTTATGGTATATTTCCAAATGAAAGGTGGGAGGCAAGACTGGAATAGATGGAATTAGAATTGAGGCTGATTCCTAAAGAATTTTGTGTAAAAACACCAAAGAAGAGGAAGATGGAAGAGTATCTGGCCAGAGATGACTGAAAAAATACATGCACCAAGAGCAGTCTTCCTTTGGACTGTCATCCCAGCTCACAATGGGTCACCTACACCTGCAAATCTATATGCTCTTAAGAGTGTGGCTCCATCAGCCCCACCTATGTTCTACCATCCCTACCAGAGAAAGAGTCATGATTGGACTTGGATACCTCCTGAATGCTGGGTTTAAAGGCATGAGCCACCACACAGAACCTAGTTTTTGTTTTTCTGAGACATCACATTGTAGCCAAGCTGGCCCGGAAACTCACTATATGTCAAGAAAAACCCAGACTTCTGATTGTCTGTCACAGTGTCCTTGATGCTGTGGTTGCAGATGTGAGCAAGCACACTGATTTTTGTGCCAGCTTTTGTTACCTTATTTTCTGGAAGCCTGGTGTTGAACACAGCAAAGACATAAGTGCTTCAATATAAATCTCTATGAAAGCTTTTGATATTCTAAGTAGACATTTTTAAACTTAGGAATCTATCATACAAAAATTTAAACTATTCTAAAATATTTTTGAGACCTCTTGTTGTCTAAGCAGGACATAATAAACTGAGAGCTCAGTAGGACTAAGAAATTTTATGTTTTTTTTTCCTTCATTGTAGTATACCACCTGGTCATCTTACTCAAAGTTATATTGCATGTACTTTTTTATTTTTATTTTGTTGTTATCTATTTTGCATGTACTCTTTTAACCTAGTAGAAGATGCCTGTCAGTCACATGGCTGATTTCATCCTAATGAAATCATCAGCCAAGATGGAGCAAGTCATATGGTTGCTATTTTAAAACATCTATTTTCCATATCCTGTCCAAGAGCTGTGGCACAAGATTACTGCTTTTTCAGAGGCCATGATGGTACCTGAAACACTAGAGGCCATACTAGAATCCAGAACATCAGAGGCCACACCAGAATCCCAGAATTCCGCAGTGTAAGCACCCAAAATCCCAGAGGACACACACGGGTCACCAATACTGCAGTGGAGATGCACTACTGAACCTGAAGATGCACATTTACTAGAACCATGAGCTATTCAGGCCAGACAACTGGAGACAAAAGAGAAAGTCAGGGGACAATATCCAAAAACCAATGATTCTACAGATATGAACTCAGACATCAGCACCTAAAATTGTAATAATCCCAAACCAAGATGAATAGAAACCAGCATAAGAACACAATCAACAAAAGCCAGGGTAATATAGCACCACCAGAACCCTGCTATCCTACTGCAGCAGGTCCTGGATAGTCCAACAAAACTGAAGCACAAGAAAATGACCTCAGGTTTAATCTTATGAAGAGGATAGAGGCCATTAAAGAGGAAATGAACAAATCCCTTAAAGAAATAAAGGGAAAATACAAGCATAAAAATTGGTAGAGATTTCATATTAGGAATGTAACAGCACACCTGAAAGTTCTAGAACTAAAAGAAGTAATTGCACCTAACAGAAATAGACAGCAAGAAATAAACTCAGGGCTGAAATCAATAAAATAGAAGAATACAATAAAAAGAACAATACAAAGACTCAATGAAACAAAGAGTTGGTTCTTTAAGAAAATCAACAAGATAGGCAAAATTTATCCAAACTAACTAAAAGTCAGAAACAATATCCAGCATCTGTGCCCCAGAGCTAACCCTGTGCCACAAATATTCCCACCCCAATCCCCACCACCAGAGATACCAGATCTCCAAAGAGTGCTAACACACCTAAGATCACAGAGAGAGCTTATCTTGCAGGAGTGCTGACACACCTAAGACCTCAGGCTCATAGGCTCACAGTCTGAGACAGCAAAACCAGCTAACATCAAAGATAACGAGATGGCGAGAGGAAAGCACAGGAACATAAGCAATAGGAACCAAGGCTACTTACCTTCAGAACCCAGTTCTCCCACCACAGCACGCACCAACATACCAGAAAAGCAAGATTGAGATCTAAGTTCTCATCTCATGATGATGATAGAAGACTTTAAGAAAGATATAAATAACTCCCTTAAAGAAATAAATGAGCTTCTTTCTCTCTCTTCCAGCCAAGCAAGATGCCCAAAGGAAAGAAGGCCAAGGGGGGAAATGTGGCCCCGGCCCCCGCCGTCGTCAAGAAGCAGGAGGCCAAAAAGGTGGTCAATCCTCTGTTCGAGAAAAGGCCCAAGAACTTTGGCATTGGGCAGGACATCCAGCCCAAAAGAGATCTAACACGCTTTGTTAAATGGCCCCGATACATCAGGCTGCAGCGGCAAAGAGCCATCCTCTATAAGCAGCTCAAAGTACCTCCTGCCATTAACCAGTTCACCAGGCCCTGGACAGGCAAACAGCTACTCAGCTGCTTAAGTTTGCCCACAAGTACAGGCCAGAGACAAAGCAAGAGAAGAAGCAAAGGCTACTGGCCCGTGCTGAGAAGAAAGCTGCTGACAAAGGAGACGTCCTAACTAAGAGACCACCTGTCCTCCGAGCAGGAGTCAATACAGTCACCACCTTGGTGGAGAACAAGAAGGCTCAGCTGGTGGTGACTGAACATGATGCAGATCCCATTGAGCTGGTGGTTTTCCTGCCTGCCATGTGCAGAAGGATGGGGGTGCCCTACTGCGTCCGTCATCAAGGGAAAGGCCAGGCTGGGTTGGCTGGTCCACAGGAAGACATGCACCACTGTTGCCTTCACACAGGTTAACTCGGAAGACAAGGGTGCTCTGGCTAAGCTGGTGGAAGCTATTAGGACCAATTATAATGACAGATATGACGAGATCTGCCACCACTGGGGAGGCAACATCCTGGGTCCTAAGTCTGTGGCCGGCATTGCCAAGCTGGAAAAGGCAAAGGCTAAAGAACTCACCACTAAACTGGGTTAAAAAATAATGTACACTTAAGTTTTCTGTACATAAATATAATTACAAAATTAAAAAAAGAAATAAACGAGAATAAAGGTAAATAGGTAGAAAGCCTTAAAGAGGAAACAAATCAGTCCCTTAAGGAAATACAGGAAAAAAACAACCAAATAGGTGAAGGAATTGAACAAAACCATTCAAAATCTAAAAATGGAAATAGAAACAATAAAGAAATCATAAAGGGAGACAACCCTAGAGATAGAAATCCTAGAAAAGATATCAGAAGTCATAGATGCAAGCATCACTAATAGAATATAAGAGATAGAAGAGAGAATCTCAGATGCAGAAGATACCATAGAAAACATTGACACAACAGTCAAAGAAATGCAAAATGCAAAAAGCTCCCAACCCAAAACATCCAGAATACCCAGGACACAATGAAAGGACCAAACCTAAGGATAATAGTCATAGAAGACAGCAAAGATTCCCAAATCAAAAGACCAGTAAATATCTTCAACAAAATTACAGAAGAAAACTTCCCTAACCTAAAGAAAGAGATGATCATAAACATAAAAGAAGCCTACAGAACCCCAAATAGATTGGACCAGAAAAGCAATTCCTCCCATCACATAATAATCAAAACACCAAGCACACAAAGCAATGAAAGAATATTAAAAGCAGTATCCTGGGAAGCAGCATACAGACCCTAAGAGGACAAAAATGCCAGCCCAGGCTACTATACCCAGCAAAACTCTCAATGAAAATAGATGGGAAAAACAAAATATTCCAGGACAAAACCAAATTCAAACAATACCTACCTACCAACCCAGTCCTACAGAGGATCTAGAAGGAAAAACTCCAAAACAAGGAGGATACCTACAATAAAGAAAAAAAAAAGAAATTAATCTTCTTTCAACAAACCCAAAAGAAGTTAGGCACACAAATGTAATTCCACTTCTAACAACAAACGTAATAGGAAGCAATAATCACTGAGCCTTAATATCTCTTAACATCAATGGACTTAATTCCCCAATAAAAAGAACTAAGAGGCCAACACAGAGAATGGCCAAAATGGCTGCCATATAGAAATCAGAAGCTGAGGAAAGAGAAGCTCGCCCCTGAGCTGGAGATATTTAAGGTGTGGGTGGGGTGAGATGCTGAAAGGAGCCACAAGTACTGAGTCAGCTTTGTCCTGGATTTCTTTGGAACCTGACAAAGATAAATTGTGGGATTTAGTTTTGTCCTTCAACTCTGTGGGACCTGGAAATGGAACTCAAGCCATCAGACTTGGTGGCAGAATTATGTTGAACCATCTTGTTGACCCAAACACAGCCTTTCACCCCTGTCCTATTGAGAAGTCTCACTGGTTCCCAAATGTGAGTGTTCTTCCCTCTTTCAATACAAAATAAATTGCAAGTGTTTGTAGTAGGTTTTAGCCCAACCATAAGGACACTGAACCCTTTCTGTTTCTCATTAGAGAGAGTAGAAAAGAACAGTCCTCTAAAAATGAAATAAAATATAAGACAAAACAAAAACCATCACATCCAAGTTGGATAAAAACAACTGAAGGAAAATATCACAGGGAGACATCACAAGAATCAGAGACACATTCATTCACACACTCAGAATTCCCATAAAATACTAGCCTGTAAGCTACTATAGATGAAGGTGCAGATAGATGTAGGCCCTGTGCGAGCTGGTTCAGTCTCTGTGAGTTCATATTAACTTTGCTCAGTTGGTTTTGAGGGTCTCTTTCCAGTGTCCTCCATCTCCTCTGGCACTTTCATTCTTTAGGTCTCCTTTTCCTTTAAGTTCCCTGTGCTCTGAATGGAGGGATTTGATGGAGACAACTCATTTAGACGTGCTTGTTCCAAGGTCTCTCTCTTCGTTTAATGTCTGATGCTGAGTCTCTGCATCTATTCCCTTCTGCTGCAGGAGGAAGCTTCTCTGATGATGGCTGAATAAAGCTCTGACCTATGAGTATATCAGAATATCATTAGGAAGCATTTATCGTTGCTTTTTAATGTTTCTTTTCCTTTATAAGATTTATTAATTAATTTATTTATTATGTGAGTACACTGTTGCTGTCTTCAGACACACTAAAAGAGGGCATCAGATCCCATGACAGATGGTTGTGAGGCACCATGTGGGTGCTGGGAATTGAACTCAGGACCTCTGGAAGAACAGTGAGTGCTCTTAACCACTGAGCCATCTCTCCTGCCCCATTACTATGTTTTTAAGACCAGTAATGTTTGGTTTTACCCTGGGTCTCAGAGCTATTTAGTCTCTGATTCATGTTCAACTAAACAGTGTTGGATGTGGGTTTCATCTCAGGAAGTGGGCCTTAAGTCAATCCAGACACTGGTTTATTACTCCTACAAGCTTTGTGGCACAATTGTTCTACCACATTTTGTAGGCAGGACAGCAATGTAGGTTTTGTGTCTGGGTTGGTGGTTATGTTTCTCTTTTGGTAGCCTGCAGAGTCCCTTCCTATACAGTAGAATGTGTAGGTGATGATGCTATGTAGGCATGAGCTCAGCCCCTCCATGTTCAATGAGTTGTGTGGGTGTTGTCTTCGTCAACTGGGCCTTGATGTCAGTTGGTGGAGAGCAACCTACAGTCTTGGCAACAAAGTGGGTTGTTTGCGCATTTCCATGGAACCACTTTAGCCAACAATCAATGAATAAAACCCAGTTTAGGTACTGAAAGCTTTGTTTAGTGACAAGAGATGGCCAGTTGGAACTCTGTCTCCTTCATTAATTGAAGACTTCATTAGGATCAACTGCATATGTTTTAGAAAGTTTTCACTACACTACATTTTTATACCACCTCTCAAATGCTCCTCAGTTCTAGTTGTCTCTCTCTGCATTGGTTCACTCAGTCCCATCTGCCCTTCCCCTGCCCACCTGATCCTCCCATTCTTATTCCCCTAACCCCAGTCCATTCACAAAATCTATTATATTTCTCCTTCCCAGTGATGTCCATGCATTCCCTCTCCCTAGTTCTTCCTCTGTAGTTAAACTCTCTAGGTCTATGGATTGTAGCTTGAGTATTATTTACTTAACAGCTATTATCCACATATAAGCAAATTCATACAATAGTCATCTTTATGAGTCTGGTTTACCTTATTAAGCATGATTTTTTTCTAGTTCCATCCTTTGCCTGCAAGTTTTATGATGTCAGTTTTTTAACAGCTAAGTAGTACTCCATTGTAAAAAAGTACCAAATTTTATTTAACCATTTTTCTGTTGAGGAACATGTAGGGTATTTCCAATTTCTGGCTATTATTAACAGAACAGCAACAAACATTGCTGAGCAAATGGTAGGGTAGAGCATCCTTTTGGGTATATGGCCAAGAGTGGTATAGCTGGGTCTTGAGGTAGAATGATTGCCATTTTTATGAGAAACCACCATATTGACTTCCAAAATTGATGTACTTGTTTCCATTTCCTTCAACAGTGGAGAAATGTTCTCCTTGCTCTATACCCTTGACAACATAGGATGTCACTTGTGCTATTGATTTTAGTAATTCAGACAGGTGTGAGATGGAATCTCAAAGTTGTCTTGATTTGCATTTCCTCTCTACTAGGTTCAGTGCCCTTTTACAATTCCTAACAGTAGTAAAATTATAGTTATGAAGTACCACAGAAAGTAATTTTATACTTTGGGGTCACCACAACATAAGTAACTGTATTAAAAGGTCTCAGAATCAGGAAAGTTGGGCACTACTCTTCTAGAGCTTTCAGTTGTGATGTAAAGTTGCTTGTATGAGATATTTTTCATTTTCTTTATGCTGTCACTTAATACTATGAACCTACCTATTAGAACTGCTTTCACTGAGTCTTATAAGTTTGGGTATGTTATGTATTCATTTTCATTCAATTCTAGAAAGCCTTTCATTTCTTTCTTAATATTTGTTTTGACCCATTTTCCACTTAGTAAAGAACTGTTCGGTTTCCATGAGTTTGTAAGCTTCCTGTTGTTTCTATTGTTGGTGATAACCAGCTTTAATCCATAGTGGTCAAATAGAATGCAGGGGATTATTTCTTCTATATATTGAGACTTATTCTGCATCCAAGTATGTTGTCAATTTGGAGATGGTCTCATGAGGTGAAGAGAACAAAGTGAATTTCTTTTGTACTTGGGTTAAATGTTCTATAAACATCTGTTAGATACATCTGGTTTATGCCACCTTTTACCTCTAGCATTTCTCTGTTTAGTTTTTGCCTGGATGTTCTGTCTATTGGTAAGAGTGTAGTACTGAAGTCACTCACTGTCAGTATGTGAGGGTCAATATGTGATTTAAGCCGTAGTAATGTTTCTTTCATAAATTTGGGTGCCCTTTTGTTTTGAGCATAGATATCAAGAATTGAAGCATCATCTTGATATATTTTTCCTTTGATGAGTATGTAGTGTGCTTGACTAACTCATATGATCAGTTTTGGTTTGAAGTCTATTTTGTTAGATATTTAAATGGCTACACCAGGTTGCTACTATGTCCATTTGCCTAGAATATCTTTTTCTAAATCTTTCCCCTGAGGTAATATCTATCTTTGATGTTGAGGAGTGTTTCTTGCATGTAGCAGAAGGATGGATTTTGTCTCCACATCCATTCTGTTAGTCTGTGTCTTGTTACTGGGAAATTTTGCCCATTGATAGTGAGGGCTGTCAATAAACAACAATTGCAGATTCCTGTTATGGTGGTGGTGGTGGTGGTGGTGGTGGTGGTGGTGGTGGTGATGATTGTGACAGCAGTGGTGGTGTTGAGTGTGTGTTTTTCTTCTTTTGGTTTTGGTTTTCTGATACTATTTATTATCAGTGTCTTCACAGTTGTAGTTAATGCACTTAGGTAGTAGATTTCCTACCAGTGTCTTCTATAAGGCCAAATTTGTAGATTAATATTGCTTGAATTTGGTTTTATCATGGAATGTCTTATTTTCTCCATCTATGGTGATCAAAAGTTTTGCTGAGTATAGTAATCTGGGCTGGCATGTATGGTCTCTATGTGTCTGCAGCACATCTGTCCTTGCCCTTCTGGCTTTTAGAATCTCCATTAAGAAGCATCTGTGAATAGTCACAAATAATATAAAATAACTTGGTGTGAATCTAACCAAGCAAGTAAAAGATCTGTATGACAAGAACTTCAAGCCCCTGAAGAAAGAAATCGAAGCAAATCTCAGTAGATGGAAAGATCTCCCATGCTCATAGATTAGAAGGATTAATATAGTAAAAATGGCCATCTTGCCAAAAGCAATCTACAGATCTAATGCAATCCCCATCAAAATTCCCACTCAATTCTTCACAGAGATAGAAAGAGCAATCTTAAAATTCATTTGGAATAACAAAAAAACCCAGGAGAGCAAAAACTGCTCTCAACAATAAAAGAACTTCTGGAGGAATCACCATCTCTGATTTCAAGCTGTACTACAAAGCAATAGTGATAAAAAACCACATGGTATTGGTACAAAGACTGGCAGGAGGATCAGTGGAATAGAATAGAAGACCCAGAAATGAACCCCCATACCTATGGTCACTTGATCTTTGACAAAAAAGCTAAAACCATCAGTGGAAGAAAGACAGCATTTTCAACAAATGGTGCTGGTCCAACTGCAGGTCAGCATGTAGAAGAATGCAAATTGATCCATACTTATCTCCTTGTACAAAGCTCAATTCCAAGTGGATCAAGGACCTCCACATAAAACCAGCTAAACTGAAACTAATAGAAGAGAAATCGGGGAAGAACACATGGGCACAGGAGAAAAGTTCCTGAACAGAACACAAATGGCATATGCTCTAAGATCAAGAATTGACAAATGGGACCTCATAAAACTGCAAAGCTTCTGTAAAGCAAAGGACACTGTCAATAGGACAAAGTGGCAACCAACAGATTGGGAAAAGATCTTCACCAACCCTACAACTGATAGAGGGCTAATATTCAAGGTATACAAAGAACTGAAGAAATTAGACTCTAGACAACCAAATAACCCTATTTAAAAAGTGGGTGCAGAGCTGAACAAAGAATTCTCAACTGAGGAAACTTGAATGGTTGAGAAGCACCTCAAGAAGTGTTCAGCATCCCTAGTCATCAGGGAAATGCAAATGAAAACAGCACTCAGATTCCACTTCACACCAGTCAGAATGGCTAAGATCTAAAACACAGGTGACAGCAGATGTTGGTGAGGATGTGGAGAAAGAGGAACACTCCTCCACTGTTGGTGAGATTGTAAGCTGGTACAACCACTATGGAAAGCAGTCTGGTGGTAACTCAGAAAATTGAATATAGTGTTACCTGAGAACCCAGCTATACCACTCCTAGGAATATACCCAAAAGATGTTTCAACATACAACAGGGACACATGCTCCACTATGTTCATAGCAGCCTTATATATAATAGCCAGAAGCTGGAAGGAACCCGGATAACCTTCAACAGAAAAATGGATGCAGGAAATGCGGTACATTTTCACAATGGAGTACTACTCATCTATTAAAAACAATGAGTTCATTAAATTCTTAGGCAAATGGATGGAGCTGGAAAATATCTTCTTGAGTGAGGTGACCCAATCTCAAAAGAACACACATGGTATGCACTCACTGATAAGTGGATATTAGCCCAAAAGCTCACAATACCTAAGACACAATGCATAGACCACATGAAACTCAAGAAGAAGACCAAAGTGTGGGTGCTTTGTTCCTTTTTAGAAGGAATATCAAAAGATTCAACCAGAGCTCCCAAGGTCTAAACCTCCAGCCTGAAAGCACAAAGGGAGGGACTCATGTCTCGACCAGTATAGGTAATTGAGGGTGGCCTTGCCAGACATCAGTGGAAGTGGAGGGCCATGGTCCCCGAAAGTTTGGATTCCCTAGTGTTGGGTAATTCCAGAGCAGGGAGATGGGACTGGGAGGATGTTTGGAGCACACCCTCATGAAAATGGGAGGAGACGGTATGGGATAAGGGGTTTTGGGGGAGAATGGGAGAGGAGATAACATTGAAAGGTAAATATGCAAAATATCCAATAAAAAACAGATAATGGGTCTGGCAAAAACAAAAACAAAAAAGAGATAGTTATTTATTTCAAATTATTTTCAAAAGTTTCTAGGAGATGCTAATCGGCTAAGATCTTATTTTAAGCTCTCCACAAAAGAATTTAAGTCTCTGTTTAATATTCTCAAGAGAGATGTGAATCTTAATTTCCCTCAACAATTAATTGAAAAAAGAGGGGTAATTTTACAAAAATTAGAAGAAGCTATTATTAATTGATATATTATATAGTCTGCTTAGTTGTTGGCTGTTCTATAACAGTCCTTTGATAAAAGAGATTATTAATATAGATTTATATTTCTTTAAATAGTGTCTTCTTGCCTCTCTGAGTGTGGAAGGAGTGACTGCTGATGCTTCTTCCCTGATTTTACAAGAACTCTGAAATATTGGCTTTAAAAACAAAAGAGGGGGAATGGTACCCCCCCAAGAAGGAGTCTCCTGAAATACTCTCCATTGTGCCTTGTTCACTTTTAACTCTCTAAAACTGAAAGCTCATGGCAAACCTGCTGCTGACTGTCTCTGGCATCACTGAGGCCAGTAAAAACTATGCCACAGCTATGTGGAAGAACCCTCTTACCCTTAAAGGGAATGGCCTGGACCCAGTTCTCTTATGGGGCCAAGGACTGATATGCCTGTTTGATACCACAGAAGGCACAACTAAACAGCTGCCAAAAAGATTAATGAAATAAATAGATACCCCCACAAAGCCAGGCCCAACTATAAATAAGATGAATAACAATTGACATCCAGGGAAGAGAAATCTCCCTGAGAATTCTTTTCTAGGTTGGGTATTGGGTTACACTTCTGATTGTATGGGCACCTTGTTACTGATCATTACCAAATATATAAGCTTTTGGATAATTTAAGCATTAGAGTCTCATTTTCCTACTGGGAAATGTGGATGGTGGGATGGTCTGGGCAATGCCCAAGCTTGCAGAGACAGCGTGGAAGATTGGCAGAGCCATCCCCCACACTGACGTCTCATGGGTGGCAGGGCTGGTGTTTCTGGCTGGCCATTTCTAGCTGCGGTGCACACATGGCCTCCAGCCAAGACACATGGTGGCTGAGCTAGGCAGAGCTGCCGCAGCTTAGATAGCTGATTTGACCAGTGGCCATTTTTAAAATATCTCCCTCAACACTGCTCCAATCTATTTGGTGTTCTGTTTGCTTCTTCTGCTTATAAGGCATTCCTTTTTAAGGTTAGGAATATTTTCATCTATGATTTTGTTGAAAATCATAGAAGCCCTTGACCTGGGTTTCTTCTCTTTCTTCTATTCCTCTATTTTTAGACTCAGTCTTTTCACAGTTTCCCAAATTTCCTGGATGTTTTGTGTCAGGAGTCACTTGTTTGGTTGGTTGGTTTGGTTTAACATTTTCTTTAACTGACTGAGGTATCCATTTATTCTATCCTGTCTTTAAATGATGTCACTCCAATGTGACAACTTCAGAGTCCTTTTGAGTTCTTGTTATTATCCTCTCTGCTACCCTTATGTAGAAGAAAAATTATTTTTTTATTTATTTAGTGATTTTTTTTTGTCTTCTGAGTTGAGGGGTTTTTTTCCATTCTTTTTTTTTTAATTTTTTCTCAAATCATAATTAATTCACACAGGGGTATAAACACAGAAAGGCAGGACGTGGGGAAGGGAATAACACTGGAGTGTGGGTGATCAGGGGGAATACAGAGAAAATTTATTTTTATTGATTGTCAAAATCATAAGACATGGGACAGAAGAATGGTGCAGTGGTTAAGAGTTTGTGCTGCTTTTGCAGAGGACCCAAGTTCTGTCCCTAGTACCTATACTAAGCATCTCACAATGAATGATTGGCTTGTATCCTCAACTCCAGGGGATCCAATGACCTCTTCTGGCCTCTGAAGGCATCTATAAGCATATGTTGCAGGTGTGTGTGTGTGTGTGTGTGTGTGTGTGTGTGTGTGTCCATGTGCATAGACACACACACAGAAAACACAAATAAAAATAAAAGTCTTTTTTAAAAATAGTACAACACACTAGTATAATAGAATCCTCTTTTGGGGACGTTTATTAACAAATTAAGCAATAAGAAACCTCGGTAGAGTTCAGCTTGACTGGAATAGAGAGGCAAACGTGTTTGGGTCTAGAAGAGCTGACCATCTGCATTCTTTGTTTCTTTGTACAGTAAGCCCAGTGGGCTTTGGTAAGTTCATCAAATATTATCAACCGGTATGGATTTTATCATGCAAAACAGCACTGAAAAAAATACAATCCAGTCTTTAATGACACCAAGACTGCACCTTTAGAAGGAGATGGCTCAGTCTTTAATACATAAGCTGTACAAGAATGAGGAACTGAGTTGATGTCCCCACTACCTATATAAAAGTCAGCTGCTGTGACAGGAGGATTCCAGGAAGAAGCCATTGTCTAGGCAGGCTACACTCGTCATTAACAGTTCAGAAAGGAATCTTGTCTCATGAAATAAGGTGTCAGCAAGTACATTTAGTTCTGCACTTGGGAGACAAGGTAGGTGGATCTCTAAAAGTTCAAAGCCAGGGTTATCTACATAAAGAGTTCCAGGCCATACAGAACTACATAGGAATCCCCTGTCTCAGAAGATGTGGGAGGAAAGGGAAGCAAAGAGAAGAGGAGAGGAGAGGAGAGGAGAGGAGAGGAGAGGAGAGGAGAGGAGAGGAGAGGAGAGGAGAGGAGAGGAGAGGAGAAAGATGAAAAGCAATTAAAGCTATTCAGTTGACTTCTGACCTTCACATTCATGTTCATGGATGTGCGTCACATTGGAAGGTGGCAGAGGTGACGAGGTGGGGTTGTTTCACTATTCCCTTAGGCCAGGAGCTTCTGGCACACAGTAAACACAATTTTCACAGACAACAAGCCTTCCTCTTGCATTAACCATCTGCTGTTCAGTAACTGATTATTTTCTACTACTTAGAACTTCAGATAGTCAGTGTTTACCTCATAAAGGTCCTGCGAGTCCTGGCTTAGAACTTCAGATAGTCAGTGTTTACCTCATAAAGGTCCTGCGAGTCCTGGCTTAGAACTTCAGATAGTCAGTGTTTACCTCATAAAAGTCCTGCGAGTCCTGGCTTAGAACTTCAGATAGTCAGTGTTTACCTCATAAAGGTCCTGCGAGTCCTGGCTTAGCTGAATGGTTCTGGACCAGGTCCTCTCATGAAATTTCAGTTCTCTTGTGGTTCAGCCATCTCACAGCTTAAGTGACAAACAGCACATGTGGAAGTGTTCACAGGGCCAAAGAAGAAGCAAGAAAGAGGAATGGGCCAGGCTCTCTCTTATAGCAAACCACTCTGTGAAGCAAGTGTGGCGGCACACACCTGGGGTTTCGGTGCTCGGGAGATAGAGATGGGAGTCTGGAGTTCAAAGTCACCTGAGCTCCATGAGCTTCTATCTCAGAAAACAAAGCCAGTGGCTGCAGAGGTGGCTTGTTGCTTAGGAGCATTAGCTGCTCCACAACCCAAAGGATCTGTTTGCTTCCCAGCACCCATACTGAATGGTTCATAGTGTTGTGGGATATCCACCAGAGAAGACTGCTCAGACACAGATTTAAGCCAATAGAAAATCTTTATTAGTTTTGGATCCCAGTATAGCACCAAGCCTTTCTCAAAATAAGCTTTTAAGCACAACCCACACACACACAAATTTGAGGTTGATATATTTCAATTAACAAGAACATTCAGCCAGAAGAAGAACTATTGAATCCAAGAGACAAGGTTAGTACATTCAGCGACTTACCAGAACTATGGATTTTGATGGATTAAATCTTTGTTTCCATTTGGCTGGTGTTGCTGTCTATGTGCTGAGTTTTATGGCCGGAATGATACTTCCAACATGGAGTCAGTTTTGCTAAGGCCAGCAGTCCTGTGACAATAGCCACCTATAACTCCAGATCCAGGGGATGGGATACCTTCCTCTAGCCTCTACAGGCACACACACACACACACACACACACACACACACGGCACATACACGCATGTAGCACACACACACATGGGACACATACACAAAGAGACATTTAAATAAAAATAAATGTATTTTTTAAAATATCTATCTCACAAGGACTAACCCAGTCCTCCAATCCTTTGCAAGTATATTTTCCCCTGATCTAATCACCAACAACCAGGTCTCTGTCCCTCAAAGATCCTATTCTATTATGTTGGGGACAAACATCCTTCACAGAAACATTTGTGAACTACATCTAAATCCTACAACAAAAGTTCTCAGCTCTTTGAGTTTCACTACTGTCAGTACCTCACATAATGGAAATGATGTGGTATCTGCCTTTTTGTGATTGGTTTATTTGTGCTTGTGTAAGAATCATGGCATTCATGTAAAGGTCAGAGAATAACCCCAGGTGTGGACCATTCCTTTCTACCTAGATTGGGACAAAGTGTTTTATTGTGTGGCACTGTATATTCCAGCCTTCTCTTGTTGGTTGACATTGTATACTCCAGACTAGCTGGCCGAGAACCTACCTCCCACCTCGCTGCAGGAGCACCATGATTACAGACTCCTGCTACTGCGTCCAGTTTTATATGGTTTATAGGGATCCGAACCCAGGTCCTCAGCTGTGTGCCAAATGCTTTATGCACAGAGCCATCTCTGAGGCCCTCCTAGATAATAAAATTTATTATTGTACTGTTATTGATGGTAAGAATATACATATATAAACATGCCTGTGAGACTGTGCATTATTCAGACATGCTATGATTAAACCTTTAAGCTAATGGTTGGACCATTCAATACTCGGATTTGTTTTGAAGACCAGCCAGTGTTTTCACAGTGGCTTCATGTTGTGCTGCTGCCTGTCCCCTCATTATCTTTAGCATATACCACTGTACCAACTTCTCTATGTCCTCTCCAACACTTGGTGTTTTCATACAGCCATTTGAAGATTACAGGTGGTTCTGTTTTATTTATGTTCTGATGTGTTGCTGTAAATCTTAATAATCATAGTGAAGAATAAAAATGGTTTCATTTTCTATTCGATTTGTTTTCTGCTGAAGGCATGGATGTGTGTGCATGTGCACTCGTGAATGTGATTGAGGGAGAGCTGTGCATGTGGGTGCCATGCAGAGATCAGCTTCCTGTGTCTTCCTCAATCACTCTTTAATATAGGTTTAAAGATACTCCACCTGGCTCCACATCTCCCCACAGCAGTTTGTTTACAGATGTGTGTTATTATGCCTGACTGTAACATGGCTTCAGGGTATCCAAACTCAGGCCTGAAAGCTTGTATGCAGATAAATCATTGGCTACCTGCTCCCTAACCCAAAAAATGTTTTTATTTTCTAAAAATGGAATAAAAGCACAACTTTTCCCAATACCCATCATTGTTTTCAATTATAGAACATGTTGTAATTATTTTGGATGCAATAGCAATTTTGCTCAAACTATAGCTGGTAAAGTCTCTTGCCCACTTAATACAAATTCATTTGTTAACTTATTCATCAAAACTGACTCTTTGATATAACTCATGTCAGGATCCACACTTTGCTCAGGACACCCTCAGTGTCCCATGAGTCTCAAACATCTCACCTCAGAAGAGGGTGCTGCAGGAGACTGGGGAGGGACTGGAGCAGACTAGATCATCTCCCACACTCAGTGACCCCAGAGACTCTCTTAGGGGTGGGGAAAGAAAGAGGATGTCTGTCTTAACCTAGAAGACTCCCCAAAGGCTCCAAAGAGGAGAATCTGGCTTTTCAGAGGAAGGTTGAACTACCCAAGAAAAGGAAGGCAGCCATCCTAAATACCTGGGCTAGCTCTGTGGAACTTTGCTCTTAGATCCAAAGGCACAACTTATGCTTTCTATGATCCAGAAGGTAGAGCTGTCTAATTAGACAAGAGTCAAGACACAGGCGATGTAATCAGGATTCAATGATTAGCCCAGGACCAACTGTCACAGCACGGACAGGAGGTGACAGGCCACAGATAAGATGTATCTGCCCCTGCCCATACAGGGCTTCAGATTTCTCAGACATTGTCTAGCCAATCCTTCATGAGGCCCATTTGTAACACACATTAAGTTTTATTACCTGTCAACCCAGAAAATACAGTAAAACCCAGGTCCCAGCTGGACATTCAGATTTAACTGGTTGAAGTTAGACCAGGCTAAGGTAATTGCATTTTCAAAATTTTGTAGTGAGAGTAATATCCTGGTAGCGCTGAGAAAATTACTTCTTTGCACCCAGGCAACATTTTTCAAAAGGGAAATGCAATTTTTTGTGAAATAGAGGTTTGCAAAGGGATCCTCATACTTCCAGCTGGAAAGGGAAAACCAACTGCACTCTTCTGTTGTGTGGTACTGGAGGTGAGGCATGGTGCACGGTGTCAGGTAAGCCCACTTCCATTCAGTCATAGCCCCAGCTAGAAAGGATTTTCATTGTTCCTTAAACACTCTTACAATAGACTAATTAGTTTGACACAATAAGAGGAGGGGATTAAACTAACTCAGGACTTGTGGATAAGTTCATTCAAATGGATTTATTCTCTTTCAGGAAATACACGCAGAAACAGACTAGACCCTGTCCATGAGTTGGAAATTATTCCCATCTGTGGGAGTGATACATACTCAATACACATCAATTAGAAAGAGACTATCTTCCTATAGACCACTTTTCGTAGAGCCCCTTTCAGGCCCTTGTTCCTCAGGCTGTAGATAAAAGGGTTCAGCATGGGAGTCACCACTGTGTAGAGCACAGTGGCTGCCGTGTCCTTCTCAGATGAGTGGGCAGAGGAGGGGTTGAAATACACAGCAATGATGGTGCCATAGAAGAGGCAGACCACAGCCAGGTGGGAGCCACAGGTGGAGAAGGCTTTCCATCCTCCCCTTGGGGAAGAGACTCTCAAGACAGCACAGGTGATGTGAATGTAGGAGATCAGGATGCAGACAAACGGGGCTATCATGACCACAGCTCCCTCTGTAAGAATCATCAGCTCATTGAGATGTGTGTCTGAGCAGGAGAGTTTCAGGAGGGGAGTCACATCACAGAAGAAGTGGGGGATGATGTTGTCCCCACAGAAGGAGAGTTGAGCCATGAGCAGAGTGTGCAACAGAGCATTCAGGCTGGCAGTGACCCACGATCCAGCCACCGTCAGGACACAGAGCTTAGAGGTCATCTTTGTTGTGTAGTGTAAAGGGTGGCATATGGCCACAAATCGGTCATAGGCCATCACAGCCAGAAGAAAATTGTCCATGTCTGTAAGTTCAAAGAGAAAATACATCTGCGTGAGACACCCAGAGAAGGAAATGGCCTGGGTCCCAAGTATGTGGTTGGCCAGTACCTTGGGGACAGTGGTGGAGGAGAAGCAGACATCCACAAAGGACAGGTTGCTGAGGAAGAAGTACATGGGGGTGTGCAGGCGGGAGTCTGTGCTGATGGCCAGGATGATGAGCAGGTTTCCCAGGACAGTGGCCAGGTACATGATGAGGAAGAGCAGGAAGAGGAGCTGCTGCTGCTGGGGCTGCCTGGAGAGTCCCAGGAGGAGGAATTCAGTAACACTTGACTGGTTGATGCTGATCATGAGCCTGAGGCCACCAAGGTGAATAGAAGACAATAAAGTCAAAACCTTGATGGAGAGTCACACTGTGATAGGGTGCCAGGCAGGGTCACATTTGTAAATCAGTTCATAGAATGGCTAACACAGGATATGCCAAGCACACCTACAAATCTACATTCCAGCACTCAGCCCTGATGTATTTCCTACCTGAGCATCCTCAGGTCACACAGCCTCTAAGACTGGGTGTATTTATGTTCACACCTCACAGCTCTCTCTCCACCTCAGAAACAGCTCGGAACAGCATCAAGGGAATGGTTTGTTAGTTCTGTCTTCATCTCAGGTGATAACCAATGGATTCAGGGCTTCTAAGTTGCCTCCCTGCCTCTGAAAGAAATCGCAGGTAGGTTTCTACAATAACTTCATCTCAGAATAATCAGATGTTTATGTCTTCAAAGCTGTAACCTTACCTGGAGGGAGTTTGGTGCTAGCCAGTGCTCTTCAGCTTGACCTATTTGTAAGGTCTGTGACGTCTGGAAACACTGGGAAGCCCTAAGAAAGTGAGGAGCGGGTATTTGGGTTCTTGGACTTCTGAGCAGGAAAGATGTTCAGAACAATCACAGAACAGTCATTTACAGAAGTTTCTTTGACCAATGGGACCAGAATCCCTCAGAGCCTCATTAGAGACAAGAAGAGACAAATTCCCATCTACATCTTTGGCCCCTTTGGACCAAATGATGATGACAGAGAATATTATCAAAGTTTACATACAATGGTTTGTTCAAAATGTACAAGCTTCAGGAATGAGTCCACCTTGGCAGACACAGAATTCAAATGGCATTACTTACCCTATCCATTCTCACCACCTTTATGACCGGAGCCTTTGTCTACTGGTGTGGAGAAGAATGTTTGCATTCTTGTATGTGCGATGTAACATTTGCTTTCTCGTGTCCTGTCATCTTTAGCAGAGATCAGGAAGGTCATGCCATCTTCAGTTTGAGGCAGGGATAAGAAGGGCGTGTACTGAGCTGGACCAAGTACACGAAGATTTGGTTAAAGAGGAGGTAGCACCTAAGGGGCACGGTGATATTTTTAAAACAAAATCACAATCATTCAGTTTTGCCAAATGAAGACTCAGGAGCCAGATCAAAGCCTACTAGCTCAGAGAAGCAGAGAAACCACACAGCTAATCTTCCTCCCCAACTTATGTCCCAGAAGGAAAGAGTTCCTTCTGCTTCTCCACACTCTTTTAAAACCTCTCAACTGAATGTCCCTCCTTTCTACTTCCCGTGCGTCTCTCTAGCTGTCCTCCTGACTTCCTCCCACTCACTTTGTTTTTTTCTAATGTTCACTACCTGTGAACTTGGTGTTTGCTCTGCCTCTTGACCTGTTGTTGACTTTATTTCATTTTGTTTACACTGAACAAAAATGTCTTGGATTAAAAGTGTGTTCTATGGCTGAGCCACACCACATTCAGAAGCAGGATTTTCCAGTTCACAAGCTCTGAGACCACAGTGTGATCAGATGTCCTACACAGCACTGTCTACAGTAGATGCCGTTTGAGGTACTTTTCCAACTCACATGGGTTACTGATTTCTGGGAGTGGAACCCTATCCCACATATTTTCAGTGTGGTGGGACTAGGAAGACATGTTCCTAACACACACACACACACACACCTCCAGAGCATGTGGAAGTAGCATGAGGTTTTCATCTGTTTATATCACTGTGGCAATGGACCATAGTGAGTAACTCTAACCCTTTCTGCTTCCCCCATTCTTATCTGAAAAGCAGACAGAAAAGAAGGAAGCAAGCAAACAATCTTGATGGCACACAGCTGTAATTTCTGGAAAGTCGAGGCAGAAGTGTTATATTTGGAGACTTGCTTGAGATTGATAGTAGGGGAAAGAAAGGAGAAATGGGCAGAGGAAGAAGAGAAGGAAGAAGAAGAGGAATTATTTGAAGAAAGCCCCTACTTGTTTCCATTTCTTTATTTGAGTAATTTTCTGATGACTTTCTGTTTCCCATCATATTTTACTCAGGATTCATAGTTTTGTACCACAGAAACAAACTGTTCCTAGTTTATAGCAGGAAGGATAAATGTTTGTATGTAAGGGTGGGTAGTTGTGTGAATGTATAAATATATGTGTTTGTCTGTGCATATGTGTGTGCATATGTGTGTATGTGCATATGTGTGTTCGTGTGCATATGTGCATACATGCTGAATGTGTGTGCATATGTGTGCATGTGCATGTGTATATGTGTGTTTGTGAGTGCATGCGTATGTATATATGTGTGTATATGTATGTATGTGTATATGTGTGCATATATGTATATATATGTGCATGTGTGTCTGTAAGTGCATATGTTTATATATATGCATATTTATGTGTTTGTATATATACATACATATATGTGTTTGAATGTATATATGTATGGGTTTGTATGTATGTATATGTGGTTTATATGTGTAGATGTGTGTGTTATGGGTATATGTGTGTATATAATCATATGTGTTGGTGTGTGAAGCAGTAATAAGGCAACCCACTCTATACTTCCTGGCTTGGGTGACACGCTTCCTCACCACCCACTCCAATGTTCTGAAGTTCCCAAATGAAAGACACACATGCACAGCCTTATTTTTAATATTCCTTAACAGTGCAATGGCTGGGCCACACCCTAACTCCACATGGCTAACACGTACTCCCCTCCAATATTCCTGAGTTAATACTTACTAAATCTATATTTCATCTTTGCTGCCCTGGACCCTGCTGGGCAACCCTCCTGGGGCCATTTTCCTGGCTCTTACATGATTGCTAATCTGTCTTCTGCAGCTCTCCTGCCTTATCTTTCTGCTTCTCCAGCATGGCAGTACTGCCTTTCTCTCTTTCCTGTGTTTCTTGTCCAGGAATCCTAAAAGTCCAGCCTTTATTTCCCTGCCCAGCCATTGGCTGCCAGAAAATTTATTTTCCAATCAGAGCCAACTGGGGCAGGGACTCTCAGCACAGACATGTGAGTCCCCATGTGATTTCAGAAGCTGAATTAACACAAACAGCATTAGAACCAATTCACAACAGCTATTTGTGTATGTGTGGGTATATGTGCATGTATCTCTTTGCATGTGCCTATGTGTATATTTGTATGTGTAAATGCATCTGTTTGCATTTGCACACATATGTGTTTGTATGTGTATATGTGTGGTTTGTATGTGCATATCTGTCTGTGTGTATATGTGTGTATGTGCATATATGTGTCTGTATGCACATATGTATATGTGCATATGTTTGTATCTGTATATGCATATGTATGTGTTTGTACATGCTCATGTATGTGTTTTATGTGCATATGTGTGTTTGTATGTGTATATGTGGGTGTGTCTGTATGTGTGTGTTTTATGTGTACATATATATGTACATGCATATGTGTTTGTTTGTATATGCATATGTATGTGTGCATATGTGTGTGTTTATTTGTGCATATGTGTCTCTTTGTATCTGCATATGTGTATTTATATGTGCACATGTGTGTGTTTATAAGTACACATATGTGTTTGAATTTGTTTGTTTGTTGTTTTTAAAACAAAATATCAAAAGTTTTATCAGGGAAACTCGAAAAACAGATGCTGGGGTGAAAGTGTACTAGCTCAGAGAGGTAAAGGAAGCACCCAGCAGACTTTCCTCCTTCACTGATGGCACAGAAGGAAGAAGCTCCTTTTTCTTTTTCACACTGATTTAAATACAATTTAACTCAAAGACTCTCCTTTCTCTTTCCTGGATTTCTTAATGTTCACTGCCTGTCAACTAGCTGCTTGCTCTGCCTCTTGACCTATGGTCGACTTTATTTATGCCTGTTAACAGAAAGCTCTTGGATTAAAGTCATCTGCTGGGGTTGAGCCACACCACAGCAAGAAACATGTTTTTCCCATTCAAAATATTGGGGTGTACAACATGACCAAATATCCTGCAACATATTCTTGTATGTGGGTATGTGGGTATCTGCTTGTGCAAGCGTGTATATACATGTGTGTATGTGGGTGTAAGTGTTTGAATGTGTATGTACTTGGGTATGTGTTTGTGTATATCTGTATTTGGACCTGTATCCATATGTATGTGTGCCATGGTGGGTGTATATGTGTGTTGCTGTGAGTGTGTATATATGTATGTTTCAGTTGCATATACATACAGAGGACCAAAGTTGGTGTCAGGTGTCCTAGTTACTGTTCTATTGCTGTGAAGAGACATCATAGCCAAAGTAACTATTACAAAAGCAAGCATTTAATTGAGGCCTCTTTTGTAGTTTTAGAGGGTTAGTTCATGATTATCATACTGGAAAGCAGACAGGCTCTGCTCTGAACTAGTGTCTGAGTGTTGTAGTAAATCTGTAACCCCAATAAGCCCATACAAAGAACACACAACTCAGTTATAATATTTATAAGCTGCACACCTAGATTGGATACATATGCCACTACACTACTCTATTCCCCAGCTCTGAGATCTCTTGCCACTTGCAGCTCCTCCAGACCACGTGGTTCTGCTCCATCTTCCTTCCACCTCCTCTTCCTCCGACTTCCTCTTTCCTTCCTCCCTTCCTCTCTAAAACCTCCCGCCCTACCTTTCCCTTCCACTGCCCAATCACAAGCTCTAGCCTTTTTGTGATCAATTAAAACGGGGAGAAAGTTCACATAAAATCACCTGAGTACATGATCTACTCCTCACCTGGGCAGCCCCTCTTGAGGAAACAAAATTAACATCAAAATACAAATAACACCAAAGCAACTCACAACTGCCGATCCACAGACATCAGGCAGAGAGAGAGAGGAAGAGAGAGAGAGAGAGAGAGAGAGAGAGAGAGAGAGAGAGAGAGAGAGAGAGAGAGAGAGA
>NW_021621401.1:2439947-2443683 GCF_004785775.1 Grammomys surdaster | reverse complement strand
AGAGAGAGAGAGAGAGAGAGAGAGAGAGAGAGAGAGAGAGAGAGAGACTGGGACTGAAGAAAACTTTGAAACCTCAAAGCCCACTCTCAGTAATGCACCTCCCACAACAAGGCCACATTTCTGCATCCTTCCTGAAACAGCCTCCCAACTAAGGACTAGATATTCAAGTATATGAACCCATGGAAAACATTCTCTTTCAAACCGTCACACCAAGTATCTTCCTCAATTGCTCTTCACCTTCTATTTTTAGGCAAGGTCTCCTGCTGAAACCAGCAATCACCAATCATGACTAGTCTAACTAGCTTGTCCTAGGGATATCCCGTCCCTGCCTCTCCAGGATTAGGATTACAGGTACCCACCATGCTGGCATGGCTTTCACATGGGTCTAGGAATCTGGACTTGCCCCTCATACTTGCATGGTAAACATTTATACATTGTGCTTTCCGAAAAGTCCCAATAGAAAGAGTTTTTAATAAATGAAGCTTGATTCAGCAGTGGGTGAATGTTTGAAAAAACAAATTGTACTAACACTTCCTGAAGTGTACCATTTGGGGGCTGGAAGCATTAGGGCCAGGGGAAGCAGCTGATATTCCTGGCAGTTGTCTCAGAATGGCAAACGGCAGCACCCAGTGTTTGCTTCCATTATCCAGATCTTGTTCCCAAATGGATATTTTTCTGAAGCTGGTTCAAATGCTCTCCATGGAAACAGAACAAACACCCCAAAGTACAAAAGTATATATTCTGATACAAGCACACACACACACACACACGGACACACACACAGACACACACACAGACACACACATGGACACACACACAGACACACACACAGACACACACACACACGGACACACACGGACACAGACACACACACAGACACACACACACACATATGCACACACACACACACAGACACACACACACAGACACACACATACGCACACACACACCCACGCACGCACACACGAACACACACACACACGGATGACTTCTATGACAATCTCAGCTCCATAGAAAGACCTCGTCTCAAAACAACATAGTATGAACTCTATTGTTTTTTTCCATAGTACAAATTATAGAGGAGACTAGCCACAGTGACTGTAAAAGTAATAGCTTCTGCCAGGCAGTAGTGGCCAGAGAGTGGTGGGACACACCTTCGCTCACAGCAATCAGGAGGCAGAGGCAGGTGGACCTCTAATTTTGAGGCCAGCTGCCTCTACAAAGAGAGTTCAAGAACAGCCAGGAGTCCCCAAAAAATACTATCTCAAAAACAAACAAAGAAACAAGTTAACAAACAAGCAATAATTTCTATCCTCTTCTAGTCATTGGCCTATGGGTGAACTGAGAGTCACCAGGACCTGACACCAGCTATTACCTCTTCTTCTGGGTCTCAGCATGCAGGGTCGGCATATGGGAGAACACTGTACAGGAAAGAATCAGCTGTTCAACACGGAGATTGATCCTTAGGTAATCTCAATATGAAAATTCACATGTAACACTTATATCCCAAACAGACATCCTAACATGGGTCTCTCTTAGGGGCAGGTGAGGTGGCTCAGGAGATGAAGGCATTTGCCAGAAGAATAGAATATGTGAGTTGGGTTCCTGTCAGGGTCCAGCCTCAACACAGGATCGGAGTTCTCAACTGGAAACAGGAATATATGGAAGGCATATAATAAATATACACAAACTACTTTTTGGGTACAAACTGACAGGCAATTTTTCAAGGCTTAAAGTTTCTGTCTTTCTCTCTCTCTCTCTCTCTCTCTCTCTCTCTCTCTCTCTCTCTCTCTGCTTTCTTTCATTCACTCACAGCTTGAGGCTGCACACACTTTGCATTCTCCTGTGCACTCTGCTTTTCTCCTGTGTGCTTTTCTTTTCTTGAACTCCCACACTCCTACACACCTCTGTGCATTCTTCTCTCACTCTCACACACGTTTCACACACATTTTACATACACCTCACACACACCACATACACTCTTTTACTCACACATACACTCTCCGCACACATCTGACATTCTCTCTTCACTCACTCTTCACATGCTCTTCTCATGCTGTCCACATTCACCTCACATTCGTCCTCTCATTCGCTCTCTCACTCATTCACTCTCTCACTCACTCTCTCTCTCACTCACTTACTCTCTCACTCACTCTCTCTCTCACTCATTCACTCTCTCACTCACTCTCTCTCTCCCACTCATTCGCTCTCTCACTCACTCTCTCTCACTCATTCGCTTTCTCACTCACTCTCTCTCTCACCACATTCACCTCACATGCTCTCTCATTCGTCCTCTCATTCGCTCTCTCACTCACTCTCTCACTCACTCATTCGCTCTCTCACTCACTCTCTCTCTCACTCATTCGCTCTCTCACTCACTCTCTCTCTCACTCATTCGCTCTCTCACTCACTCTCTCTCTCATCACATTCACCTCACATGCTTCTTCGCCTTTCCTTTGCCCCAGTCTTTTATTGATACGCCAAAAGCAGGTAGAAAAAAAGACATTATACAATCATTGTCAAATCAAATTCAAAAGAATAACCACATCCCACAAAGAATTAAGAATTACAATTGTTCCCCAAAGTTTCAAGCTTCCCTATTCCCAGGCCTGTAGCCAAAATAATAATAATTGCAAACTTATCGTTATTTAAACTTTAAATTTTAACTTATTACACTTCATAGTTCTAAGGTCAGCTACTTGCATTTTCCTGTGAAGCTCTAATGATAAATGACATGGGCAAAGCTGCCAGGCAGTGGCCAGAAAGAGTCAAGTTAACCCTTAACTCGGTAGTTCCACTAGCTTTCTACTTCTGTGTATTGCACACAGTGACTCTCCTAAGAGTCCCAGTGTTTTAACTTAGTTTTACTAGTATAAGAGTTTATGTATTCTATACTTTCTTATCTAGGAACCACTCTCAAATGTTATGCAAAACTTATCTCATAACTTCAATAGAATTCTCCTTTCTTGGTGTCCCAGTGTTGGTTCTATTTCATTTTCTAATAATTTCTTCAAACTTTCTTTGCAAGTCAAGCATTAATCTGGAACTACCATTGTGCAGTTGTTGCACTGTTTCCAAGATGAGAACACACAGCATGCACCTGGGCCATTAGGACTGTGCTGTGCTGTGCCCTATGCTTCAATTTTTAATTGTTTAAGAATCATTACATCAAGAAACATCTAGTTTCACAGAATTCACCAGAGCAGGAGAAAGAAGTAAGAAAGTCAGATATAATAGAATATTTATAGAATATTTACACACACCAAGGCCAACTGAAAAACAGTCATGCACAAACGAAATCTATACAGCCCTTGTCCAGGGCTAAGGTCAGGAGAAATGGGAATGACTGTTTTTTTTACAAAGAGCTGCCATGGGCTACTGAGATGTCTCTATCCCTGCCTACTGCAGGTAGTCCCTTATTTCAGATGGCAGGTCCCCTGGAAAGATGTGTCTCCTGCTTCTCAGGGTTCCAGACATCATTCTCTTTACAAGGAGCTGCTGCGGACTTCTGAGATGTCCCCATCCCAGCCTACTGCAGGCAGTCCTTGTCATTATATGCTGTTCCCAGCAGGTTCCTTGGACCCACACAGTTGAAAGGAGATAACTCACTCCTGAAAGTTGTCCTCTGACCTCCACCTCACATGTCATAACATCTATACATACACAGAGACACACATGTACATGCATACAGAGAGAGAGAGAGAGAGAGAGAGAGAGAGAGAGAGAGAGAGAGAGA
>NW_021621401.1:2392847-2439937 GCF_004785775.1 Grammomys surdaster | reverse complement strand
AGAGAGAGAGAGAGAGAGAGAGAGAGAGAGAGAGAGAGAGAGAGAGAACTTACGTTGAGATAGAAACAAATAAAAATATTTTTGAATATATATATTTGAGACAAGGTCACACTCTATAGCCTTAGCTGGTCTGAGACTTACTATGTAGAATAGGCTTGCCTCAAACTCACATGCCTCTGTGTGTGTCAACAAGCTTAGCTCAAAATTAGTCTTATTTAAACAGGAGATGGATCAGACAATAAGCAGCTTCACTTTCAAGCACAGGAGACTGATTTAATCTTCAGAACCAAAGCCAGGACTCAGTTGAGTGCTTTTGTAATCCCAGGGCTGAGCAGCTGAGAAACAGATGGTCCGGGGGTGCACTAGCCAGCCAGCCTAGCCTGATTGATGAGCCTACAGACCCCTGAGAGGCAGTGACTCAAAAAGAAGGTATATGACTCCAGAGTCATGACACCCAAGGTTAACCTCTGTCCTCTATTCACACTTTCACAAACATATACCAAACATATGATTGAGCAGCTGGAGAAAAAGACAAATGGATCAAAACTAAGGACTTGAGCTGCACACAAAATAATTTTATACTTCATGCAAATGTTTGCAGAATGTAGTTCACTGGGTGAGCTTCCATAGCATGTGCTGAGTTCCATTCCTAGAAGTGAAAAAACAAACAACACAAGACTGATGTCATCATTTGGTAAATCTACCTACACACCTGGTAAACGAGAGTCCCCTAACAAACAATGATTACATTGTTTAGTGACTGAGCCTAACAAAGTCTGGTGGCTGCACTGTGCTCCACTCTGAGATGTGGCAGGGAGCAAGGATTAGTCCAACTCGTCTCACTGGACAGTAAAAGCTCCTCCGTGGATCAGTTTTCTTAGGGCCCCTTTCAGGTCCCTGTTTCTCAGGCTGTAGATAAAAGGGTTCAACATGGGAGTCACCACTGTGTAAAGCACAGTGGCTGCCATGTCCTTCTCAGATGAGTGGGCAGAGGAGGGGTGGATGTACACAGCAATGATGGTGCCATAGAAGAGGCAGACCACAGCCAGGTGGGAGCCACAGGTGGAGAAGGCTTTCCTTCCTCCATTTGGGGATGAAACTCTGAGAACAGCACAGGTGATGTGGAAGTAGGAGATCAGGATGCAGACAAATGGGGTGACCATGATCACAGCTCCCTCTGTAAGAATTAACAGCTCATTGAGATGTGTGTCTGAGCAGGAGAGTTTCAGGAGGGGAGTCACATCACAGAAGAAGTGGGGGAGGATGTTGTCCCCACAGAAGGAGAGTTGAGCCATGAGCAGAGTGTGCAACAGAGCATTCAGGCTGGCAGTGACCCACGATCCAGCCACCGTCAGGACACAGAGCTGATGGGTCATTTTTGTTGTGTAGTGTAAAGGGTGACATATGGCCACAAATCTGTCATAAGCCATCACAGCCAGAAGAAAATTGTCCATATCAGCAAACACAAAGAGAAAATATAGCTGTGTAAGACACCCAGAGAAGGAAATGGCCTGAGTCTCAAGTATGTGGTTGGCTAGTACCTTGGGGACAGTGGTGGAGGAGAAGCAGACATCCACAAAGGACAGGTTGCTGAGGAAGAAGTACATGGGGGTGTGCAGGTGGGAGTCTGTGCTGATGGCCAGGATGATGAGCAGGTTTCCCAGGACAGTGGCCAGGTACATGATGAGGAAGAGCAGGAAGAGGAGCTGCTGCTGCTGGGGCTGCCTGGAGAGTCCCAGGAGGAGGAACTCAGTGACAGTAGACTGGTTGGTGCTGCTCATGAGTCTGAGGCCACCAAGGTGAATAGAAGACAATAAAGTCAAAACCTTGATGGACACAATATGATATGATGATCACAATATGATATGGCACAGGGTAGAGTCACATCTGCAAATCAATTCATAGAGTGGCTAACACAGGATATACCCACCCTGTCTACACACGTCATTCCAACACTCATCCCTGATGTATTTACTCCTGAGCATCTTTCAGGCCACACAGCCTCTAAGACTAGCTATGTATGTGTTAACAGCCCTCAACTCTCTCTCCACCTCAGACACAGCTCAGAACAACATCAGAATTGTGGTGTAGTCCTGTGGTCATCGCAGGTTTTTAACCAATGAATTCAGGGCTTCTAAACTGCCCTCTACCTATGGAAGAAGTTGCAAAGAGGTCTCTAAAATTATGTGATTTCTGAATAATTAAATGTTTATGTCTCACTACTGTAACCTACCTTGGGGAGATTGGTGATATCCAATGCTGTACAGCTTGACCTGTTTGTAAGGTCTGTGATGTCTGGAAACCCTGGAAATCCCTAAGAAAGTGAGGATCGGGTAAATGGGTTCTTGGTCTTCTGAGCAGGAAAGATGTTCAGAACAATCACAGAGCAGTAATTTACAGAAGTCTCTTTGACCAATGGGACCAGAATCCCTCAGAGCCTCATAAGAGACAAGAAGAGACAAATTCCCATCTACGTCTTTGGCCCCTTTGGACCAAATGATGATGACAGAGAATATTATCAAAGTTTACATACAATGGTTTGTTCAAAATGTACAAGCTTCAGGAATGAGTCCACCTTGGCAGACACAGAATTCAAATGGCATTATTAACCATATCAACCCTCATTACCTTTGATATGTGCCTACATCTAATGGTGTGGAAAGGAATTTTTTTGTTTTCTTGTGTGTGCAATGTAATCTTTGCTTTCTTGTGTCCTGTCATCTTATGAAGTGATTAGTGAGGTCACATCATCTTCAATTTGAGGCAAGAATAATCAGGGCATGTACTGAGCTGGATCAGTTACATGAGGGTTTGAATTAAGGGGACCCAGCACCTAACTGGTACTGTCTATGAGGCACTTGGCTTTTACAGTAGGTATCTTTTAAGGTACTTTTCCAGCTCACATGGGTTACTGCTTTCTGGGAATGGAACCAACCCTATCCCACATATTTTCAGTGTGGTGGAACTGGGAAGACATGTTCCTAACACACACGCACATGCACATGCACACGTACATGCACACATCTGGAGCATGTGGCAGGATCGTGAGGTTGCATCTGTTTATATCACTGTGGTAATGGACTCCAGTGAGTAACACTAACCCTATCTGCCTCCCCCATTCTTATCTGAAGAGCAGACAGAGACTAAAGAAGGAAGCAAGCAAAGGCTTGATGGCACACAGCTATAATTCCTGGAGAGTCGAGGCAGAAGAGTTATAATTTAGAGACTTGCCTGAGATTCGTAGTAGGGGAAAGAAAAAAGAAATGGGCAGAGGATGTACAGGAGGAAGAAGAGAAGGAGGAGGAGAAATTATTTGAAGAAAGCCCCTCCTTGTTTTCCATTTCTCTATTTAAGTCATTTTTCTGATGACTTTCTATTTTCAGTCATATTTTGCTCAAGATTCTTAGTTTTGTATCACAGAAACAAACTTTGCCTAGGTTATAGCAGGAAGGAATCATGTTTGTATGTGCATAGGTGTGCTTTTATATATGCATATGTATCTGTTGATGGATGTGTTCATGTATGTGTGTATATATGTGTGTGTATTTGGGAGATATTTTTATACGTCTGTATTGGGGGGTGTATGTATGTGTGCTTTGTAAGTGTATATGTATGCACAGGGGGTATGTACATGTGTTATGATGGGTGTTTGTGTGTGTAGGCATGAGTGTGTATGTATGTAAGTTCATGTTGCATATGCATATATAGGCTCAAAGTTGGTGTCAGGTGTCCTAGTTACTGTCCTATTGCTGTGAAGAAACACTATGGTCAAAATAACTCTTACAAAAGCAAACATTTAATAATGCCTTGCTTATAGTTTTAGAAGGTTAGTCCATGATCATCATATTAGAAAACAAGACAGGTTCAGCTCTAGGCCAGTGGCTGATAATTTATATCCTAAGCCATAGAGAGCAAGAGACAGACAGAGAGACAGACAGACAGAGACAGAAGGAGACAGATACAGAGAGACACTGGGCCTGGGGCTGGTGAAGATGTTTGAAACCTCAAAGCCCACCCCCAGTAACACACCTCCCACAACAAGGCCATACCTTTTAATCCTTCCCAAAAGAGTCCACCAGCTAGGGACTAGACATTCAAGTGTATGAGCCCCTGGGAACCATTGTCACTCAAACCACCACACTAGGAATTCCTCAATTGCTCTAGACTTTATATTTTTAGGCAAGGTCCCCTGCTGAAACCAGCAATCACCAATCATGACTAGTCTAACTAGCCAACTTGCTCTAAGAATATCCTGTGCCTGCCTCACCAGGATTAGGGTTACAGGTGGGCACCATGTCAGCTTGTCTTTTTTGTTTGGTTGGTTTGGTTTGGTTTGGGGGGGGGTGGTTTTGGTTTTTTGTTTTTTTTATTGGATATTTTATTTACATTTCAGATGTTATTCCCTTTATCCATTTCTCCCACACACCCAGAAACCCCCATCTCATTCCTCCTCCTCCTGCTTCTATGAGGATGTGCCCCCGCCCTCGAATTCCCCCACATTCTGTGTCCAGCCTTCATGAGACCAAGGACCTCCTCTCCCACCTATGCCCAACAAGGCCATCCTCCCCTACATATACAGCTGGAGCCATGGGTTCCTCCCTATATGCTCCCAGTCTGGTGGTTTAGACCCTGGGAGCTCTGGTTGGTTGGAATTGTTGCTTTCCTCATGGGGCCAAAATCCCCTTCAGCTCCTGCAGTCTTCTCTCTGATTCCTCCATTGGGAACCCCATGATCACTTCAATGGTTAGCTGTGAGCGTCTGCCTCTGTATATGTCAGGCTGTGGCAGACTTCTAAGGAGACAGCTATATCAGGCTCCTATGAGCATGCACTTCCTGACTTACACATCAGCGTCTACCTTTGGTGACTGCACATGGGATGGATGCCCAGGTGGAGCAGTCTCAGGACGGCCCCTGCTTGAGTTTCTGTCACACACTTTGTCTCTATATTTGCTCTCATGAGTATTTTGTTACTCCTTCTAAGAAGGACCGAAGCACCCACACTTTGGTCTTCCTTCTTCATGAGCTTCATGTGATCTGTGAGTTGTATCTTGCATATTGCTGAGCTTTGAGGCTAATATCCAATTATCAGTGAGTGCATACCATGTGTGTTCTTTTGTTATTGGGTTACCTCACTCAGGATGATATTTTCTAGTTCCATCCATTTGATTAAGAATTTCATGAATTCATTGTTTTTAATAGCTGAGTAATACATCATTGTGCAAATGTACCACATTTTCTGTATCCATTCCTCTGTTGAAGGACATCTGGGTTCTTTCTAACTTCTGGGTGTTATAAATAAGACTGCTATGAACATAGTGGAGTATATGTCCTTGTTATATGTTGGAGCATCTTCTGGGCCAGCTTGTCTTTTACATGAGTTGAGGGATCTGAATTATCTCCTCCTACTTGCATGGTGAGCATTTATACACTGAGCCTTCTACAAAGACCCAGTAGAAAGAGTTTTTAATAAATGAATCATGATCCAGCAGTGGGTGACTATCTGAAAAACAGATTGTACTAATCAGTCCTTGAAGAAGAAATTCTGGGCGTTTTTTTTTTTAAGATTCAGTTGTGTCATGTGATGTTTTTCTGCAAGCTGTCTTATGAGAGGATGTTTTGCTGAGGCAGACACTTCAGAGAACACGTGGTATTTGGAAAGAGTATAAGTAGAATTCCAACAGAGAGTGAACTACACTCTTGCATTGGTTTGCCTTGCAATGTTTTGTTGATTCTCACTGATGAAACTCTTTTTTTTCATATTTTTCATTGGTTAATTTTATTTATTTATATTTAAATGTTACCAACCCCTTCCCAGTTTCCCCTCCACAAACACCCTATCCATTCCCCCCACCCGCTGCCTCTATGAGGGTGACTCCTACCCACCCACCCACTCCTGCCTCAGCACCCTAGCATTCCCCTACACTGGGTCATCGAGCCTCCACAGGACCAAGGGGCTCCCCTCCCATTGACGCCAGATGAAGCGGTCCCCTGCTGCATATGCAGCTGGAGCCATGGGTCCTCCCACGTATACTCTGTGGTTGGTGGCTTAGTCCCTGGGATCTTTGAGGTATCTAGTTGGTTGATATTGTTCTTTCCATTGGATTGCAATCTTCTTCAGCTCTTTCAGTCCTTGCCCTAACTCCTCCACTGGGGTCCCAGCACTCAGTACGATGTTTGGCTGCATGTATCTGCATCTGTATTGGTAAGGCTCTGGCAGAGTCTCTTAGTGGACAGCTATACCAGGCTCCTGTCAGCAAGCTCTTCTTGGCATCAACAGTAGTGTCTAGGTTTGGTATCTGCAGATGGGATGGATCTAAGTGGGACAGTCTCTGGATGACCTTCCCTTCAGACTCTGCTCCACATTTTGTCCCTGCATTTCCTTTTGACAGGAGGAATTCTGGATTATTATTTCTGAGGTGTGTGGTAGCTCCATCCCTCAACCAGGGGCCATGCCTATCCACTGGATATGGTCTCTACAGGTTCTCACTCCCCTTTGTTGGGTGTTTCTGCTAATGTTCTCTCTGTTGGATCCTGGGAACCTCTTGGGTTTCTGGCATCCGGGACTTTCTAGTGACTACCCCCAATTCCTCCTCCCCCACTGCTACACACCTCCTTTCAAATTCTTGACCCTCTGTACTTCTCCCCCATCTTCTCATATATCAGGAGCGGCTCCCCTTTTTCCTTTCCTTCCTCCCTCCCTCCCGTATCCCTCTCTACCTCTACCTGGCAAGATTATTTTCTTCCCCCTTCTGAGTACAACTGTAGCATCCACACTTTGGTGTGGTCTTCCTTCTTCTTGGGTTTCATATGGTCTGTGAGTTCTAACATGGTTATTCCAAGCCGTTTTTGGCTAATAACTTCTTATCACTGAGTATTTATGATGTGTGTTATTTTGTGATCGGTTTACCTTACTCAAGATGATATGTTCAAGTTCCATACATTTGCCTGCAAATTTCATGAAGTCATTGTTTTTAATAGCTGAGTAGTACTCCATTGTGTAAATGTACCACATTTTCTCTGTCCATTCCTCTGTTGAAGGACATCTGGGTTCTTTCCAGCTTCTGGCTATTATAAATAAGGCTGATATGAACATAGTGGAACCTGTGTCCTTGTTATATGTTGGAACATCTTTTGGGTATATGCCCAGGAGTGGTATAGCTGGGTTCTCAGGTAGAACTATTTCCAGTTTTCTGAGGAACCACCAGATTGATTTCCAGAGTGGTTATAACCAGTTTGTAATCCCACCAGCAATGGAGGAGTGTTCCTCTCTCTCCACATCCTCGGCAACATCTCCTGTGACCTGAGTCTTTGATCTTAGCCATTCTGATTGATGTGAGGTGGAATCTCATGGTCATTTTGATTTGCATTTTTTATGACTAAGGATGTTGAATATTTCTTTAGTTACTTCTCAGCCATTTAAGAATTCTCAGTTGAGAATTTAGCTCTGTACCCTATTTTTAGTAGAATTATTTGATTCTCTGGTGTCTAACTTCTTGAGTTCTTTATATATTTTGGATATCAGCCCTCTATCAGATAAAGGGTTGGTAAGGCTCTTTTCCCAATTTGTGGGTTGCAGTTTTGTCCTATTGACAGTATGCTTTGCCATACAGAAGCTTTTCAATTTTATGAAGTCCCATGTGTCCATTGTTGATCTTGGAATATGAGCCATTCATGTTCTGTTAAGGAAATTTTCCCCATGCCAATCTGTTTGAGGTTTTTCCCCACTTTCTCTTCTATTAGATTCAGCATATCTGGTTTTATGTGGAGGTCCTCAATTCACCAGGACTTGAGCTGTGTGCAAGGAGATAAAAATAGATCAATTTGAATTCTTCTACATGCTGACATCCAGTTGAACCAACACCATTTGTTGAAAATGTTGTCTTTTTTCCACTGGGATGGTTTTGGCTCCTTTGTCAAAGATCAAATGACCATAGATACGTGGGTTCATTTCTGGGTCTTCAATTCTATTCCACTGATCTACCTATCTGTCTCTGTACCAATATCAGGTGGTTTTTATCACTTTTGCTCTGTAGTACAGCTTGAGGTCAGGGATGGTGATTCTCCCACAAGTTCTTTTGTTGTTGAGGATGGTTTTTGCTGTCTTGGGGATTTTGTTATTCTAGATACATTTGAGAATTGCTTTATCTTTGTGAAGAACTGAGTTAGAGTTTTGATGGGGATTGCATTGGATCTGTAGATTGCATTTGGTAAGACGGCCATTTTTCCTATGTTAATCCTACTGATGCATGAGCATGGGAGATCTTTCCATCTTCTGAGATCTTCTTCGATTTCTTTCTTCAGAGACTTGAAGTTCTTGTCATACAGATCTTTCACTCGCTTGGTTAGAGTTATGCCTAATACTTTGTATTATTTGGGACTATTGTGAGGGGTATTGTTTCCTAAATTTCTTTCTCAGCCCATTTTTCCTTTGAGTATAGGAAAGCTACTGATTTGTTTGAGTTAATTTTACATCCAGCCACTTAGCTGAAGTTGTTTATCAGCTGTAGGAGTTCTCTCCTGGATTTTTTTTGTCAATTATATATACTATCATATCATCTGCAAAGTGATATCTTCACTTCCTCCTTTCCAATTTATATCCCTTTGTTGCCTAATGGCTTTAGCCAGAACTTTGAGTACTACTTTGAACAGATAGTGGGCAGCCTTTTCTCATCCCTGATTTTAGTGAGATTGCTCCAAGTTTCTCTCTAATTAGTTTGATGTTGGCTATTGGTTTGCTGTCTATTGCTTTTATTATAGTTAGGTATAGACTTTCAATTTGGATTTCTCCAAAACTTTTGACATGAAGCAGTGTTAGATTTTGTTTCAAATGATTTTTCATCATCCAATGAGATGATCGTGTGGTTTTTTTCTTTGAGGTTGTTTATATTGTGGATTACGTTGATGGATTTTTGTATATTGAATCATCCCAGCATTCCTGGGATGAAGTCAGGTGAATGATCATTTTGATGTGTTCTTGGATTCAGTTTACAAGAATTTTATTGAGTATGTTTCTATCAATACTCATGAGGGAAAATGGTCTGAAGTTCTCTTTCTTTGTTGGGTCTTTGCTTGGTTTATGTATCAGTGTAACTGTGGCTTCATAGAATGTATTGGGCAGTGTTCCTTCTGCTTCTATTTTATGGAATAGTTTGAGAAGTGTTGGTATTAGGTCTTCTTTGAAGGACTGATAGAATTCTGCACTAAAACCATCTTGTCTTGGGCATTTTTAGGTTGGGAGACTTTTAATGACTGCTTCTATTTCTTTAGGGGTTATGGGACTGTTTAGATGGTTTATCTGCTCCTAATTTAACTTTGGTACCTGGTATCTGTCTAGAAAATAATCCATTTCACCTAGATTCTACAGTTTTCTTGAGTATAAGCTTTCATAGTAGGATCTGATAAGTTTTTACTTTCTTCAGTTTCTGTTGTTATGTATCCCTTTTCATTTCTAATTTTGTTAATTTGGATAGTGTCTGTGTGCCGTCTGGTTAGTCTGGCTAAGGGATTGTCTATCTTGCTGATTTTCTCAAAGAACCAGCTTTTGGTTTTGTTGATTCTTTGTATAGTTCTCTTTGTTTCTACTTGACTGATTTCAGCTTTGAGTTTGATTGTTTCCTATGATCTACTCCTCTCGGGTATATTTGCTTTCTTTTGTTCTAGAGCTTTCAGATGAGCTGTTAAGCTGCTAGTGTACGCTCTCTCTAATTTCTTTATGAAGGCACTCAGAGCTATGAGTTTTCCTCTTAGCACTGCTTTCACTGTGTTCCATAAGTTTGAATAAGTTGTGCCTTCAGTTTCATTACATTCTAAAAAGTCTTTATTTATTTCTTCCATGACCAAGTTATCATTGAATAGACAGCTGTTCAGCTTCCATGTGTATGTGGACTTTCTGTTGGTTTTGTTGTTATTGAAGACAAACCTTAGTCCATGGTTATCTGATAGGATGCATGGGATTATTTAAACCTTATTGTATTGGTTGAGGCTTGGTTTGTGTCTGATTTTATGGTCAGTTTGGTAGAAGGTACCATAAGGCGCTGAGAAGAAGGAACATTCTTTTTGTTTTAAGGTGAAATGTTCTGAAGATACATGTTAAATCCATTTGGTTCATAAATTCTGTTAATTTCACTGTGTCTCTGTTTAGTTTCTGTTTCTATAATCTGCCCATTGGTGAGAATGGGATGTTAAAGTCTCCTACTATTATTGTGTGAGGTTCAATGTGTGCTTTGAGCTTAAGCAATGTTTCTTTTACAAATGTGGGTGCCCTTACATTTGGGGCATAGATGTTTAGGATTAAGAGTTCAACCTGGCCTTCGGCCCCTGCCTGGTCCCTTGGACTGGAGCAGACACAGAGTCGGTCTGCTCCTGTCCTGTGGAGAAACTGAATCCTGAGTCATCCAGGAGCCACTGCACTCAGAGCAGCTGGTAAGAACTCCATCTCACTCCCTAAGCCCCAGAAAAACATCTGGGAGCCAGGGACATCCAGGGCACAGCAGCTACCCAAACCCCGCCCCTCCGGAATCCCACTTCCCTTCGGCCCCTGCCTGGTCCCTTGGACTGGAGCAAACACAGAGTCGGTCTGCTCCTGTCCTGTGGAGAAACTGAATCCTGAGTCATCCAGGAGCCACTGCACTCAGAGCAGCTGGTAAGAACTCCATCTCACTCCCTAGGCCCCAGAAATACATCTGGGAGCCAGGGACATCCAGGGCACAGCAGCTACCCAAACCCTGCCCCTCCGGAATTCCACTTCCCTTCGGCCCCTGCCTGGTCCCTGGGACTGGAGCAGACACAGAGTAGGTCTGCTCCTGTCCTGTGGAGAAACTGAATCCTGAGTCATCGAGAAGTCACTACACTCAGAGCAGCTGAAACTGAATTCTGAGTCATCAGGGACCCACTGCACTCAGAGCAGCTGGAGCCACTGCACTCAGAGCAGCTGACACAGAGTTGGTCTGCTCCTGTCCTGTGGAGAAACTGAATCCTGAGTCATCTAGGAGCCACTTCACTCAGAGCAGCTGAAACTGAATCCTGAGTCATCGAGAACCCACTGCACTCAGAGCAGCCGAGGAGCCACTGCACTCAGAACAGAAGGATTACCAGATCCAAGAGGTGGCCTGAGTCCCAGGAGTTCTTCCACCCGGGAGATTAGGGGCATAAGACCACAGAGACCTCTGGACTCCGAGGAGCTCTGCAATAAGCAAGATAACTGGAAATACAGATTCCAATCTTACACAGAGAGGGCAGGTACCACTAGAGTTACCCAGATGGCGAAAGGCAAGCGCAAGAACATAAGCAACAGAAACCAAAGTTTCTTGGCATCATCAGTGCCCAGTTCTCCCAATATAGCAAGCCCTGAACACCCCTTCACACCTGAAAAGCAGGATTCAGAATCAAAATCACTTCTCATGATGATGATAGAGGATTATAAGAAGGAATTAAGTAACTCCCTTAAAGAAATACAGGAGAGTACAAGTAAACAGATAGAAGCCCTTAAAGAGGAATCACAGAAATCCCTTAAAGAAATGCAAGAAAACACAAAGAAGGAATTAAACAAAAACATTCAGGATCTGAAACTGGAAATAGAAACAATAAAGAAAGTTCAAAGGGAGACAACCATGGAGATAGAAAACCTAAGAAAGAGATCAGGAGTCACAGACGCAAGCATCACCAACCGAATACAAGAGATAGAAGAGAGAATCTCAAATGCAGAAGATACGGTGGAAAATATTGACACAGTTGTCAAAGAAAATGAAAAAAGCAAAAAACTCCTAACTCAAAACATCCAGGAAATTCAGGACACAATGAGAAGACCAAACCTAAGGATAATAGGTATAGATGAGAATGAAGATTCCCAACTTAAAGGGCCAGTAAATATCTTCAACAAAATCATTGAGGAAAATTTCCCTAACCTAAAGAACAAGATGCCCATAAACATACAAGAAGCCTACAGAACACCAAATAGACTAGACCAGAAAAGAAATACCTCCCAACACATAATAATCAAAACATCAGATGCACAAAACAAAGAAAAAATACTAAAAGCAGTAAGGGAAAAAGGTCAAGTAACATATAAAGGCAGACCTATAAGAATTACACCAGACTTCTCACCAGAGACTATAAAAGCCAGAAGAGCCTGGACGGACATCATACAGACCCTAAGAGAACACAATTGCCAGCCCAGATTACTATACCCAGCAGAACTCTCAATCAATATAGAGGGTGAAACCAAGATATTCCATGACAAAACCAAATTTGCACAATATCTTCCCACAAACCCAGCACTTCAAAGGATAATGGATGGAAAACGCCAACACAAGGAGGGAAACTACAACCTAGAAAAAGCAAGGAAGTAATCTTCCAACAACCCCAAAAGAAGATAACTATACAAACATAACTTTACCTCTAATAACAAAAATAACAGGAAGCCACAATCATTTTTCCTTAATATCTCTTAACATCAATGGTCTCAATTCCCCAATAAAAAGACGCAGACTAGCAGACTGGATACACAAACAAGACCCAGAATTTTGCTGCATACAAGAAACACACCTCAGTGACAAAGACAGACACTACCTCAGAATAAAAGGGTGGAAAACAATTTTCCAAGCCAATGGCCCCAAGAAACAAGCTGGAGTAGCCATTCTAATATCAAATAAAATCGACTTCCATCCAAAATTAATCAAAAAAGATAAGGAAGGACACTTCATACTCATCAAAGGAAAAAGCTACCAAGGTGAACTCTCAATTCTGAACATCTATGCCCCAAATGCAAGGGCACCTACATACATAAAAGAAACTTTACTAAAGCTCAAAACACACATTACACCTCACACAATAATAGTGGGGGATTTCAACACCCCACTCTCAGCAATGGACAGATCATGGAAACAGAAACTAAACCGAGACACTTTGACATTAACAGAAGTTATGAACCGAATGGACTTAACAGACATCTATAGAACATTTCATCCTAAAACAAAAGAATATACCTTTTTCTCAGCACCTCATGGTACCTTCTCCAAAATAGACCATATAATTGGTCACAAAACAAGCCTCTACAGATACAAAAAGATTGAAATAATCCCTTGCCTCTTATCAGATCACCATGGAATAAGACTGGTCTTTAATAATGACAAAACCAATGGAAAACCCATGTGCACATGGAAACTGAACAACTCTCTACTCAATGATGACTTGGTCAAGGAAGAAATAAAGAAAGAAATTAAAGACTTTTTAGATTTCAATGAAAATGAGGACACATCATACCAAAACTTGTGGGACTCCATGAAGGCAGTGCTAAGAGGAAAACTCATAGCTCTAAGTGCCTACAAAAAGAAACTGGAAAGAGCACACACTAACAAGTTGACTGCACAACTAAAAGCCCTAGAACAAAAAGAAGCAAATACACCCAGGAGGAGTAGAAGGCAGGAAATAATCAAACTCAGGGCTGAAATCAACCAAATAGAAACTGAAAGAACAATACAAAATATCAATAAAACCAGGAGTTGGTTCTTTGAGAAAATCAACAAGATAGATAAACCGTTAGCCAGATTAACCAGAGGGCACAGAGAGAGTATCCAAATTAATAAAATCAGAACTGAAAAGGGAGACATAACAACAGAAACGGAAGAAATTAAAAAAATCATCAGATCCTACTACAAAGGTCTATACTCAACAAAACTGGAAAACCTGGATGAAATGGACAATTTCCTAGACAGATACCAGGTACCAAAATTAAACCAGGAGCAGATAAACCATCTAAATAGTCCCATAACCCCTCAGGAAATAGCAGCAGTCATTAAAAGTCTCCCCACTAAAAAAAGCCCAGGACCAGATGGTTTTAGTGCTGAATTCTATCAGACCTTCAAGGAAGACCTAATACCAATTCTCTTCAAACTATTCCACAAAATAGAGACAGAAGGAACACTACCCAATTCGTTCTATGAAGCTACAATTACACTCATACCCAAACCCCACAAGGACCCGACAAAGAAAGAGAACTTCAGACCAATCTCCCTTATGAACATCGATGCAAAAATACTCAATAAAATTCTAGCAAACCGAATCCAAGACCACATCAAAACAATCATCCATCATGATCAAGTAGGTTTTATCCCAGGAATGCAGGGATGGTTCAATATTCGGAAATCCATCAATGTAATCCACTATATAAACAAACTTAAAGAAAAAAACCACATGATCATCTCACTAGATGCTGAGAAAGCATTTGACAAAATTCAACATCCCTTCATGATAAAAGTCTTGGAAAGATCAGGAATTCAAGGCCCCTACCTAAACATAGTAAAAGCAATTTACAGCAAACCAGTAGCCAACATCAAGCTAAATGGAGAGAAACTTGAAGCAATCCCACTAAGATCAGGGACTAGACAAGGTTGCCCACTCTCCCCCTACCTATTCAATATAGTACTGGAAGTCTTAGCCAGAGCAATTAGACAGCAAAAAGAAGTCAAAGGGATACAAATAGGAAAGGAAGAAGTCAAAATATCGCTATTTGCAGATGATATGATAGTATACTTAAGTGACCCCCAAACTTCCACCAGAGAACTCCTAAACCTGATAAACAACTTCAGCAAAGTGGCTGGTTATAAAATCACCTCAAACAAATCAGTAGCCTTCCTCTACATGAAAGATAAACAGACTGAAAAAGAAATTAGGGAAATGACACCCTTCACAATAGTTGCAAATAATATAAAATACCTTGGTGTGAATCTAACCAAGCAAGTGAAAGACCTGTATGACAAGAACTTCAAGTCTCTGAAGAAAGAAATTGAAGAAGATCTCAGAAGATGGAAAGATCTCCCATGCTCATGGATTGGCAGGATTAATATAATAAAAATGGCCATCTTGCCAAAAGCAATCTACAGATTCAATGCAATCCCCATTAAAATCCCAACTCAATTCTTCACAGAGTTAGAAAAGGAAATTCTCAAATTCATATGGAATAACAAAAAACCTAGGATAGCGAAAACTATTCTCAACAATAAAAGAACTTCGGGAGGAATCACCATCCCTGACCTCAAGCTGTACTACAGAGCAATAGTGATAAAAACTACCTGGTATTGGTACAGAGACAGGCAGGAAGATCAATGGAATAGAATTGAAGACCCAGAAATGAACCCACACTCCTATGGTCACTTGATCTTTGACAAAGGAGCTAAAACTGTCCAGTGGAAAAAGGACAGCATTTTCAACAAATGGTGCTGGTTCAACTGGAGGACAACATGTAGAAGAATGAAAATTGATCCATTCTTATCCCCTTGTACAAAGCTCAAATCTAAGTGGATAAAGGACCTCCACATAAAACCAGATACACTGAAACTAATAGAAGAGAAGGTGGGGAAAAGCCTCGAATACTTGGGCACAGGGGAAAAGTTCCTGAACAGAACTCCAATGGCATATGCTCTAAGATCAAGAATTGACAAATGGGACTTCATAAAATTGCAAAGTTTCTGTAAGGCAAAGGACACTGTCAATAGGACAAAACGACAACCAACAAATTGGGAAAAGATCTTTACCAATCCTTCATCTGATAGAGGGCTAATATCCAATATATACAAAGAACTCAAGAAATTAGACTCCAGGCAACCAAATTACCTTATTAAAAAATGGGGTATAGAGCTTAACAAAGAATTTTCAACAGAAGAAACTCGAATGGCCGAGAAGCACCTAAAGAAATGCTCGGCATCCTTAGTCGTCAGGGAAATGCAAATCAAAACAACCCTGAGATTCCATCTCACACCAGTCAGAATGCTAAGATCAAAAACTCAGGTGATAGTAGATCCTGGTGAGGGTGTGGAGAAAGAGGAACACTCCTCCATTGTTGGTGGGACTGCAAGATGGTGCAACCACTTTGGAAATCAGTGTGGCGGTTCCTCAGAAAATTGGACATAGCATTACCCGAGGATCCAGCTATACCACTCCTAGGCATATACCCAGAGGGTGCTCGAACATATAATAAGGACATATGCTCAACTATGTTCATAGCAGCCTTATTTATAATAGCCAGGAGCTGGAAAGAACCCAGATGTCCTTCAACTGAGGAATGGATTAAAAAAATGTGGTATATTTACACAATGGAGTATTACTCAGCTATTAAAAACAATGAATTTGAGAGGTTCCTAGGTAAATGGATGGAACTAGAAATTATCATACTGAGTGAGGTAAGCCAATCACAAAAGAACACACATGGTATTCACTCACTGATTATTGGATATTAGCCCAGAACCTTAAAATGCCCAAGATGCAACTCACAGGCCACATGAAGTCCATAAAGAAGGAAGACCAAGTGGGGGTGATTCGGTCCTTCTTAGAAGGAGCAACAAAATACTCAAGGGAGCAAATATGGAGACAAAGCGAGGGACAAAAACTGAAGGAGGGGCCGTCTGAAGACCTTTCCACCTGAGTATCCATCCCATGTGCAGTCACCAAAGGTAGATGCTGATGTGGAAGTCAGGAAGTGCATGCTGATAAGAGCCTGATATGGATGTCTCCTCAGAGGTCTTCAAGAGTCTGACATATTCAGAGGCAGATGCTCACAACTAGCCATTGAAGTGATTATGGGGTTCTCAATGGAGGAGTTAGAGTGAAGACTGAAGGAGCTGAAAGGATTTGTGGCCCCATGAGGAGAGCAACAATACCAACCAACCACAGCTCCCAGGGTCTAAACCACCAGCCTGGGAGCACTTATGGAGGGATCCAGGGCCTTAGCTGAATATATAAGAGTGGAGGGCCCTGCTGGGCACAGGTGGAAGATGAGATCCTTGACCTCATGAAGGCTGGACGCCCCAGGGGGTGGGAGTTTTGAGGGTGGGGAGGTGGGAGTGGGGGGGTAGATAGAGGTTACATCCACAAAGAAGAAGGAGGAGGTGTGAGGGGATTGGGGGTTCCTGGGTGGGTGGGGGATGGGGTAAGGGGACAACATATGAAATGTAAATAAAACATCCAAAAAATAAAAAATAAAAAAAATAAAAAAAAAAAAAAAGAGTTCAACCTGGAGGATTTTTCCTTTGCTGAGTATGTAGTGTCCTTCTCCATCTTTTTTGATAACTTTTGGTTGAAAGTTTATTTTATTGGATATTAGAATGGCTACTCCAACTTGTTTCTTGGACCATTTGCTTGGAAATTTTTTCCAGCCTTTTACTTTGAGGTGGTGTCTGTCTTTGTCACTGAGATGTGTTTCCTGTAAAATGTTTGGTCCTCTTTATGTATCCAGTCATCGGCCTGTGTCTTTTTACTGGGGAATTGAGTCCATTGATGTTGAGACCATTGATTAAGGACCAATAATTGTTGCTTCCTGTTATTTTTGTTGTAAGAGGTGGAATTATGTTTGTGTGGTTCTCTTCTTTTGAGTTTGTTGTGAGAAGATTAGTTTCTTGCTTTTTCTTGGGAATAGTTTCCATCTTTGTGTTGGAATTTTCCTTCTATTATCCTCTGTAGGGCCGGATTGGTGGAAAGATATTGTTTAAATTTGGATTTTTTTCATGGAATATCTTGGTTTCTCCGTCTATGGTAATTGAGAGTTTTGCTGGATATAGTAGCCTAGGCTGGCATTTTTGTTCTCTTAGGGTCTGTATGCCATCTGCCCAAAGTCCTCTGGCTTTTATAGTCTGGAGAATTCTGGTAAAGTCTGCTTTTATATGTTACTTGACCTTTTTCTCTTACCACTTTTAATATTCTTTCTTTGTTCTATGCATTTGGTGTTTTGATTATTATGTGACAGGAGGAATTTCTTTTCTGGTCCAATCTGTTTGGTGTTCTGTAGGCTTCTTTTATGTTTATGATCATCTCTTTCTTTATGTTAGGGAAATTTTTTTTCTATAATTTTGTTGAAGATGTTAACTGGCTTTTTGAATTGGAAGTCTTCTTTTTTTTTTTTTTTTTCGAGACAGGGTTTCTCTGTGTAGTTCTGGCTGTCCTGGAACTCACTCTGTAGACCAGGCTGGCCTCGAAATCAGAAATCCGCCTGCCTCTGCCTTCCAAGTGCTGGGATTAAAGGCGTGTGCCACCACCGTCTGGCTAGTTGGGAGTCTTCAATCTCTTCTATACCAATTATTCTAAGGTTTAGTCTTTTCATTGTGTCCTGGATTTCTTGAATGTTTTGAGTTAGGAGTTTTTTACTTTTTGTATTTTCTTTGACTGCTGTGTCAATGTCTTCTATGGTTTCCTTTATGTGTGAGATTCTCTCTTCTCCCTCTTGTATTCTGCTGGTGATTCTTGCATCTGTAGCTGCCTTCTGCCTTGGACAAACTGGGTCCATCTGAAAAGGGGGCTGGAAATGAAAAAGGACAGAGAGGTGAAAGAAGCATGAAGCCAAGACAAAGTTTTCTGATCAAGGCTCAAAGTTTAATGTTCAGCTCTTGTAATATAAAGGGAAAGCCCCACTGAACCCATCATTTGTTTCAGTTGCAAAGCAGGCTCATCGGGCAGTTCCTTCTTCAAAGTTTTTGCTGGAAGTTGCAAGTGTAAACAAAGCAGCAGGATTCACCTAGGTGTTAAGGTCCTGTAGGAAGTTGCAGTTATAAACAAAGCAGGAGGATTCACCTAGGTGTTAAGGTCCTGTGTGGCGGACAAGGTCTGTTCAGACTGCTCAAGGCTGGGAAGGGCACAGCATCTATGACTCTTGATCATTTTCCTAGGTTTTCCATCTCCAGGGTTGTCTCCCTTTGTGTTTTCTTTAATGTTTCTATTTCCATATTTAGATCCTGGATGGTTTTGTTCAATTCGTTCACCTGTTTAATTGTGTTTCTTTAAGAGATTAATGTGTTTCCTCTTTATGGGCTTCTACTTGTTTACCTGTGTTCTTCTGTATTTCTTTACAGAAGTTATTTATGTCCTTGTTAAAGTTCTCTATCATATTCATGAGATGGGATTTTAGATCTGAATTTTGTTTTTCATGTGTATTGAGGTATCTAGGGCTGGGTATGGAGGGATTGTTTTCTGTTGTTTATGTTCTTGCACTTGCCATCTGGTTATGTCTATTGATAACTGCCCTTGCTATCTCTGACTGCATCCTGTCCCTCCTGTGACCCTGATTGTGTCAGAACTCCTGGGAGTCCAGCTGTCTCTGGGATCCTGTGATTCTGAAATCCTGTTGTCAGAGCTCCTAGGAGTCAAACTTTCTTTGGATATTGCAGGGGTGGGTGGGGAGCCAGCTCCCAGTTCCACTCTAGACACAGGTGCAAACCAGAAGGAACCTGTGCCTCTGGCTAGGTGGGGGTTCCTGGATCCCAGGGGTTCCAGTTACTCCAGGTGTTGGGGCAGATGTTCTAGCCTCATTTGTGATCTTGGGTGTGTCAGATCTCCTGGGAGTCAGGATTCCTCTGGGTGTTGTAGGAGTGGGTGGGGAGCCAGAGCCCCGAGTTCAATGACACTCTTGAGTTGGTTCACCTTGCAATGTTTGCTGGCCTTCACAAATCTTCCCTGTCATGACTTTGTGGAAGGAAAAGTGCCAAAGAACTTCTTGTGGCATTCTGGCTGCTTCTTGCTGCTTCTATGGCCTTGTGTTAATTCAGGAGTCCCTCATGGTTCCTTCTAAATGGAGCTGCTGCTACTAATTCATGTTTGGTGTTTGACAGTTTAACTGGACTGCCACTACTAATTTCTGTTTAATATTTTGGACTGGGCTGCTGATATTCTGACAAGGAAGGTTGGTATCACCCCAAAGTACTACTTCTAGAGAGGTACACATCCCCTTTGTTCTATTAACCCAACCTAAAAGAGGGGACTTCTATCCCTAGACCAAACAGAGAGGGGCCATCCAGGACCCCCTCTGACTGGCTATCTGAATTCTTGCTTAGGCTTCGAGGCTAAACACTGCAAGGGAATATAAGTAATAGTTAGAAATATCTCTCTGGGTTCACTGAAGGACAAGCCTGACTGCATAGGGGTTAATGTCAAAAGTATCCCCTCTCCAGGAAAAAGACATTGGGATGGGTATGGCCCTCATGCCTCACTGGACAACAACAGGAGGACCGGAGCCATTACAAAGTCCCCTTCAATTACTGGAGGTCAGGCCTCTATTCCTGCCTTCAAAAGATTAGAATCACCACAGCCCTTCTATACTTAGAGAAGGGAGGAGATGTCAGGGGCAGCCCTGCTTATACACTGAAGGCCTAAAATCAGCCATAGGCCTAAAATCAGCAACAGGCCTGTTATACGTGCATACTAACACAAAGTCTTGGGTCCTGTAGAAAAACACTGAAACAGATGGCTATAAGCTATTGTAAACAGGCAGCTTTTGTGGAAATTTACCAGCCTGAGTAGTCATAGATCTTGTAAATAGGTAGCCTTTGCGGATAGTACCAACTTAGATAAGGACAAGTGAATCATAGGTAGAGTCATAGTGACCTGTCCCCTGAACCTTCACCCAGCCAATACCCTGTTCTGAAAGGTATCTGTACTCCCCCTGAACACCCTCTCTGGTGCCATCCCCTTCCCCATGTCCTGACATTTTGTATTTATAACCCCTATGTGAATAAGTAAAAATTATGATTTGATTTAAAAAATAAATAAAAATATTTGAAAACAAACAAACAAACAAAAGGAAGTGTCGAAGAAACATTTAGAGGAAAAAAAATAACAATAGCTTAGCATAACTGTAGAAGGGCTTACTTCCTTGATGTATCACTTTAATGCCTCATACTCATGACATTTTAATGAACCAAAAGGAATCAGGATACAGCAAAAGGGGCCCGCTCCTCAAAGAAATTTGCCATGAGTTCTTAGGCAGATGTGAAATATGATCACTAATTTTTCGTTCATATCTTGTATAGTTTCTTTTTTTTAAAAAAAAGCAAGGCTCAATCACTTTTATATGCTGCTTCTACTGATTTGACTGATTGGTCATGTCAATCATTTTGTACCTGTGGGGCGCTGGGCTTCACGGGCTACCGGAGATTGTGATCTTGTTCAGATGAAGCCCCCAGAAACCTGTAAAGAAATGTCACCTGCTTTGTGTGACAACCTTCTCACCCTCTTCTCACCAGTCTCCCATTCAAGCTAGGGGTGGCCAGTAGGCTTGTGAGCACAAATAGAATCACACCCATCCCCATCACTCACACTTTCTTTCTCGGTCTATCATATTTATAGATCCTCTTTGTCCCTTTACCCCCGTCTCTCCCGCCTCTCTATTTCCTTCCCTTTCTTCTTCTTTGTGATGGACACTGGGATGCAAATACAAATGAAAGATGTGCTCCTTGCTACCTAGAGATTCCTGCTATAGATGGAGACAAGATGTGTAAAAGCTCAATAAACTGTATGCCCTGGAAATGAAAAAAAAGAAGAAAAGAAAGAAAATGAAAATAGTGAATGCAAGAGAACAATCAGATCATTAAAAAACATGGGGAGTCCCAATACTCAAATGCATAAGAAAGTCAACTGGTATTGCATTTCAGAATTATGCTAATATCATAGAGGAAGCCATAGCTAGAAGTCTCAGGAGTCAAAATGCCCAATGTTTTCATTGTGGTGAATTTAGTCCTTTCCCAAGAAATTGTAAGTCTAGAAGATTCAAAGCTCAGAATAGCAGCAGTACATTGACTCTGAAGAATATGGTATTAATAGAAGAGAACAAGCAGGATTTGGCTACAATGAAACACAAAGTCTTCCAGGATATTGTACCCAATGTGGAAAGAGCAAATATTGGTCAAAGGATTGTACATCCAAGAGAGACATACGAGGTAACCTCCTGCCATTGGGAAATGAACAGAGGGGGCCTGTAAACTCCAGGCCCCACAGCAAACAACATGAGCCAGAAGGTACCAAGCAGACAAGAAAAATCAAAACTAAATATTTTTGGTCTTACCTGTTACAGAAGGAAGTGCAGCTTTGGAGCTGACCACCTCACCTCCAGACACGCCTCCTAAACTATCACCAAAAGTTGAATATTATAAGTTAACCATTGGTGTTTATGGCCCTTTACCCTCAGGAGTAGTAGGGATAATCTTGGGAAGAAGTGGATAAATTTCTCAAGGTTTTATTGTATATCTAGGTATAGTAGAGGGGAATATCAAGGAAGAAATTAAAATCATGGCATATGTGAAAAGGAAGATGCAAATTAATGCAGAGGATAGAGATATTCAGCTATTGATGGTTTCTTACATCAAGGGCCAGGCTGCTCCAATAGAAAGAACCAGGGATTTGGAGCATTCTGGAAAACAAGTGTTCTGATAAACAGTGGTTAAGGATCAGAGATCCAAATGAATGGTACAAATGACATACCAACAGCCTTGCCCCCAAAGTAGTTATCAAACAGACCTGTGTGGCAAGAGCAATGGCCCATAACAAAAGAAATATAGCAGGCACTTGAACAACCGGTACAAGAGCAGCTAGAGGATCAACATACACAAGAGTCTACCAGCACAAGGAATTCTCCTGTGTTTGCTGTTAAAAAGAAAAGAAAAAAAGACATCAAGTAAATGGAGAATGATGATGCAGTTAATAGAATAATTCAACCAATGGTTCCTTTACAGCCTGGACTTCCTTTACCTTCTTTGTTACCACAATCACAAGCTATAATAAGTAACTTGAAAGATTGCTTTTTCAACCCACATCCTTACATGAGCAGAATAGGAAAAAGTTTGCTTCCTCAATACCTACTCTTAACAATAGTGGTCTAATGAAAAGATATGATTGGAATGTACTTCCACAGGGATGTTAAATAGTACATTTTATCAATATTTTGTACAACAACCATTAGACATTAATCATAAGCAATTTCCTTAACCTATTATTTATCATTATATGGATGACATTTTGTTGGCTGATTCTGATGAAGATGTTTCAGAGACTATGGTTAAGATAACACATAGAATTCTGTCATGCTGGGTAATACATGTTGCTCTAGAGAAAATACAAAGAGGAGATTAACTTAGTTACTTGGGTTATAAAATCAGTCAACATAAAATTTTACCACAAAAGGTACAGACCCATAGGGACCAATTCCTAACTCTTAATGATTTTCAGTAATTGATGAGAGATATTAACTGGGTGAATAATTGGATTAAGTACATATAAGTTAAGTAATTTGTTTCAGACATTACAAGGAGATTCAAATTTAAACAGTCCAAAATGTCTAACAGAAGCAGAAAAAGAGTTAACTCCTATAGAACAAAGACTTCAAGATTCATATGTGGATAGAACTGATCCTAAACTTGATTGTATTTTGGTCATTTTGCCTTCAACTCATTCTCCTACTGAGGTTACTATAGAAAGGGAAGATAGTATTATGGGATGGATTTTCTTAGCTCAGAAACAAGGTAAAAAATTGAAGACATATGTAGAAAATATCCCTGAATTAATTATAAGAGGTATAAAAAGACTACTCCAATTGTCAGAAACAGATAGACTTAAAATTGTAGTACCTCTTACAAATACTGAGATTATGTCATTATAGGTGATCAATGAAGATTAGCAAAGAGCCTGTAGTAATTACTTGGCTGAAATTAATAACAACTATATGAAAACCAAATGTATATGGTTTACAAAAAGAACTAGCTGGGTTCTTCCACATATTGTAAAGAGAATACAAATTCCAGAGGTACCAACAGTCTATACAGATGCAACAAGATAGGGATGGCAGTTCATAAATCAGACAAAATAAACAAGGTGTTGAAAAATCCATATACTTCACATCAAAAATCAGAGTTGTATGCAACCCTATGGTAATCTTATATTTTTCTGAATCTCTTAATGTTATTGATGATATGCAGAAGGAGTTGTTTTGCATATAGAGACTGCTGAGTTTGTACCTGATAACTCAGAATTAATGTTGTTATTTATACAATTGAAACAGGCCATGAGAAATAGAAACTAGTCAGTATATATTACTCATATTCAGATTTATACAAGTTTGTCAGAATCATTAGCTCAAGGAAATGGTAAGATTGACCAATTGCTAAAAGGAAATGTGTTAGAATCCACAAAATTCCATGAGAAACATCACACTAATGGGAAAAGTTTAAAGAAAATTTTGTATATCACTTGGCAACAGGACAAAGAAATAATTTGAAAAATATCCTTGCCCTTCCTGGTCCCTTTGACTGGGGCAGCCACATAGCTGGTCTGCTCCTGTGGAGATACTGAATCCTGAGCCGTCCTAGAGTAGCGACTGCACTCAGAGCAGTGGGTAAGAACCCCATCTCACTGCCTACACCCCAGAGTTACATCTGGCACCCAGGGACACTCAGGACCCACCAGCTACCCAAAACCCGCCCCTCTGGCATTCCACTTCTCTTCCACCCCTGCCTGGTCCTTTTGGCTGGGGCAGACACGTAGCGGGTCTGCTCCTGTGGAGATACTGAATCCTGAGCCATCCTAGAGGAGTCACTGCATTCAGAGCAGCTGAGGGGCACTGTACTCAGAGCAGCAGACACCTAGCTGGTTAGCACTTGTGGAGACATCATATCCTGAGCCATCCTAGAGGAACCACTCCACCCAGAGCAGAAGGATTTCCAGATCCAAGAGGTGGCCTGAGTCCCAGGAGTTCTTTCACCCAGGAGATTAGGATCATAAGACCACAGAGACATCTGGACTCTGAGGAGCTCTGACATAAGCAAGATAACTGGAAATACAGACTCCAGTCTTACATAGTGAGGGCAGGTAACACTACAGTTAACCAGATAGCGAAAGGCAAGCACAAGAACATAAGCAACAGAAACCAAAGTTACTTGGCATCATCAGTACCCAATTCTCCCAATATAGCAAGCCCTGGACACCCCATCACACCGGAAAAGCAGAATTCAGAATTAAAATCACTTCTCATGGTGATGATAGAGGATTTTAAGAAATACAGGAGAGTACAAGTAAACAGGTAGAAGCCCTTAAAGAGGAAACACAGAAATCCCTTTAAGAACTGCAAGAAAACACAAAGAAGGAATTAAACAAAAACATTCAGGATCTGAAAATGGAAATAGAAACAATAAAGAAATCTCAAAGGGAGACTACCATGGAGATAGAAAACCTAGGAAAAAGATTGGGAGTCATAGACGCAAGCATCACCAACCAAATACAAGAAATAGAAGAGAGTATCTCATGTGCAGAAGATACCATGGAAAACATTGACACAACTGTCAAAGAAAATGCAAAAACTCCTAACCCAAAACATCAAGGAAATCCAGGACACAATAAGAAGACCAAACCTAAGGATAATAGGTATAGATGAGAGTGAAGATTCCCAACTTAAAGGGCCAGTAAATATCTTCAACAAAATTATAGAGGAAAACTTCCCTAATCTAAAGAATGAGATGTCCATAAACATACAAGAAGCCTACAGAACACCAAATAGACTAGACCAGAAAAGAAATACCTCCCAACACATAATAATCAAAACATCAAATGCACAAAACAAAGAAAAAAATACTAAAAGCAGTAAGGGAAAAAGGTCAAGCAACATATAAAGGCAGACCTATAAGAATTACACCAGACTTCTCACCAGAGACTATAAAAGCCAGAAGAGCCTGGACTGACATCATACAGACCCTAAGAGAACACAAATGCCAGCCCAGACTACTATACCCAGAAAAACTCTCAATCACTATAGATGGTGAAACCAAGATATTCCATGACAAAACCAAATTTGCACAATATCTTCACACAAACCCAGCACTTCAAAGGATAACTGATGGAAAACGCCAACACAAGGAGGGAAACTACAACCTAGAAAAAGCAAAGAAGTAATCTTCCAACAACTCCAAAAGAAAATAGCTATACAAACATAATTCTATCACTAATAACAGGAAGCCACAATCATTTTTCTTTAATATCCCTTAACATCAATGGACTCAATTCCCAATAAAAAGACGCAGACTATCAGACTGGATACACAAACAGGACCCAGAATTTTGCTGCATACAGGAAACGCACCTCAGTGACAAAGACAGACACTACCTCAAAATAAAAGGATGGAAAACAATTTTCCAAGCAAATGATCCCAAGAAACAAGCTGGAGCAGCCATTCTAATATCAAATAAAATCAACTTTCATCCAAAATTAAACAAAAAAGATAAGGAAGGACACTTCATACTCATCAAAGGAAAAATCTACCAAGGTGAACTCTCAATTCTGAACATCTATGCTCCAAAAGCAAGGGCACCTACATACATAAAAAAAAAAAACTTTACTAAAGCTCAAAGCACACATTACACCTCACACAATAATAGTGGGGGATTTCAACATCCCACTCTTAGCAATGGACAGATCATGGAAACAGAAAATAAACTGAGACACATTGAAGTTAACAGAAGTTATGAACCAAATGGACTTAACAGATATCTATAGAACATTTCATCCTAAAACAAAAGAATATACCTTTTTCTCGGCACCTCATGATACCTTCTCCAAAATAGACCATATAATTGGTCACAAAACAGGCCTCTACAGATACAAAAAGACTGAAATAATCCTTTGCATCTTATCTAATCACGATGGACTAAGGCTGGTCTTTAATAATGACAAAACCAATGGAAAACCCACACGCATATGGAAACTGAACAACACTCTACTCAATGATGACTTGGTCAAGGAAGAAATAAAGAAAGAAATTAAAGACTTTTTAGAGTTTAATGAAAATAAAGACACATCATACCAAAACTTGTGGGACTCCATGAAGGCAGTGCTAAGAGGAAAACTCATAGCTCTAAGTGCCTACAAAAAAAATTGGAGAAAGCATACATTAACAACTTGACAGCACACCTGAAAGCTCTAGAACAAAAAGAAGCAAATACACCCAAGAGGAGTAGAAGGCAGGAAATAATCAAACTCAGGGCTGAAATCAACCAAATAGAAACAGAAAGAACAATACAAAATACCAACAAAACCAGGAGCTGGTTCTTTGAGAAAATCAACAAGATAGATAAACCGTTAGCCAGATTAAGAAGAGGGAACAGAGACAGTATCAAAATTAATAAAATCAGAACTGAAAAAGGAGACATAACAACAGAAACTGAAGAAATTCAAAAAATCATCAGATCCTACTACAAAGGCTTATACTCAAAAAACTGGAAAATCTTGATGAAATGGACAATTTTCTAGCAGATACCAGGTACCAAAGTTAAATCAGGAGCAGATAAACCATCTAAACAGTCCCATAACCCCTAAAGAAATAGCAGCAGTCATTAAAAGTCTCCCCACTAAAAAAAGCCCAGGACCAGATGGTTTTAGTGAAGAATTCTATCAGACCTTCAAGGAAGACCTAATACCAATTCTCTTCAAACTGTTCCACAAAATAGAAACGGAAGGAACCCTACCCAATTCGTTCTATGAAGCTACAATCACACTCATACCTAAACCTCACAAAGACTCAACAAAGAAAGAGAACTTCAGACCAATCTCCCTTATGAACATTAATGCAAAAATACTCAATAAAATTCTAGCAAACCGAATCCAAGACCACATCAAAACAATCATCCATCATGATCAAGTGGGCTTTATTCCAGGAATGCAGGGATGGTTCAATATTCGGAAATCCATCAATGTAATCCACTATATAAACAAACTCAAAGAAAAAACCACATGAACATCTCACGAGATGCTGAGAAAGCATTTGACAAAATTCAACATCCCTTCATGATAAAAGTCTTGGAAAGATCAGGAATTCAAGGCCCCTACCTAAACATAGTAAAAGCAATTTACAGCAAACCAGTGGCCAACATCAAACTAAATGGAGAGAAACTTGAAGCAATCCCACTAAGAAAAGGGACTAGACAAGGCTGCCCACTCCCCCTTCTACCTATTCAATATAGTACTGGAAGTCCTAGCCAGAGCAATTAGACAACAAAAAGAAGTCAAAGGGATACAAATAGGAAAGGAAGACGTCAAAATCTCACTATTTGCAGATGGTATGATAGAATACTTAAGTGACCCCAAAACTTCCACCAGAAAACTCCTTAACCTGATTTTAAAAAACTTCAGCAAAGTAGTTGGTTATAAAATCTACTCAAACAAATCAGTAGCCTTCCCCTACATGAAAGATAAACAGGCTGAAAAAGAAATTAGGGAAATGACACCCTTCACAATAGTCACAAATAATATAAAATACCTTGGTGTAAATCTAACCAAGCAAGTGAAAGACCTGTATGACAGGAACTTCAAGTCCCTAAAGAAAGAAATCGAAGAAGATCTCAGAAGATGGAAAGATCTCCCATGCTCATGGATTGGCAGGATTAATATAATAAAAATGGCCATCTTGCCAAAAGCACTCTACACATTGAATGCAATTCCCATTAAAATCCCAACTCAATTCTTCACAGAGTTAGAAAAGGAAATTCTCAAATTCATTTGGAATAACAAAAAACCCAGGATAGCAAAAACTATTCTCAACAATAAAAGAACTTCGGGAGGAATCACCATCCCTGACCTCAAGCTGTACTACAGAGCAATAGTGATAAAAACTACATGGTATTGGTACAGAGACAGGCAGGAAGATCAATGGAATAGAATTGAAGACCCAGAAATGAACTCACACACCTATGGTCACTTGATATTTGACAAAGGAGCTAAAACCATTCAGTCGAAAAAGGACAGCATTTTAAACAAATGGTGCTGGTTCAACTGTCTGTCTGCATGTAGAAGAATGTAAATTGATCCATTTTTATCTCCTTGTACAAAGCTCAAGTCTAAGTGGATAAAGGACTTCCACATAAAACCAGATACACTGAAACTAATAGAAGAGAAGGTGGGAAAGAACCTTGAATACTTGGGCACAGGGGAAAAGTTCCTGAACAGAACACCAATGGCATATGCTTTAAGATCAAGAATTGACAAATGTGACTTCATAAGATTGCAAAGTTTCTGTAAGGCAAAGGACACTGTCAATAGGACAAAACGACAACCAACAAATTGGGAAAAGATCTTTACCAGTCCTTCATCTGATAGAGGGCTAATACCCAATATATACAAAGAACTCAAGAAATTAGACTCCAGGCAGCCAAATAACCCTATTAAAAAATGGGGTATAGTGCTTAACAAAGAATTTTCAACTGAGGAAACTCGAATGGCCGAGAAGCACCTAAAGAAATGTTCAGTATCCTTAGTCATCAGGGAAATGCAAATCAAAACAACCCTGAAATTCCACCTCACACCAGTCAGAATGTCTAAGATTAAAAACTCAGGTGATAGTAGATGCTGGCGAGGGTGTGGAGAAAGAGGAACACTTCTCCATTGTTGGTGGGACTGGTGCAACCACTTTGGAAATCAGTCTGGCAGTTCCTCAGAAAATTGGACATAGCATTACCTGAGGATCCAGCTATACCACTCCTAGGCATATACCCAGAAGATGTTCTAACATATAACAAGTACATATGCTCAACTATGTTCATAGCAGCCTTATTTATAATAGCCAGGAGCTGGAAAGAACCCAGATGTCCTTCAACTGAGGAATGGCTACAAAAAAATGTGGTACATTTACAGAATGGAGTATTACTCAGCTATTAAAAACAATGAATTTGAGAAATTCTTAGGTAAATGGATAGAACTAGAAATTATCATCCTGAGTGTGGTAAGTCAATCACAAAAGAACACACATGGTATTCACTCACTGATTATTGGATATTAGCCCAGAACCTTGAAATACCCAAGATTCAACTCACAGGTCACATGAAGCTCATGAAAAAGAAAGACCAAGTGGGGGTGCTTCGGTCCTTCTTAGAAGGAGCAACAAAATACTTAAGGGAGCAAATATGGAGACAAAGTGAGGGACAGAAACTGAAGGAGGGGCCATCTGAAGACCATTCCACCTGAGTATCTATCCCATGTGCAGTCACCAAAGGTAGTTGCTGATGTGGAAGTCAGGAAGTACATGCTGATAAGAGCCTGATATAGATGTCTCCTCAGAGGTTTTGCAAGAGTCTGACATATTCAGAGGCAGATACTCACAGCTAGCTATTGAACTGATCATTGGGTTCCCAATGGAGGAGTTCCCATTGGGTTCCAAGACTGTTGGAGCTGAAAGGGTTTGCAGCTCCATGAGGAGAGCAACATCACCAACCAACCAGAGCTCCCAGGGTCTAAACAACCAGCCTGGGAGCACTTAGGGAGGGATCCATGGCTTCAACTGTATATGTAAGGGTGGAGGGCCCTGCTGGGCATAGGTGGGAGAAGATATTTTTGGTCTCATGAAGGCTGGATGCCCCAGTGGGTGGGAATTTGAGGGTGAAGAGGTGGGAGTGGGGGGGTAGGTAGGGGTATATCCACAGAGAAGCAGGAGGCGGGGTGAGGGGATAGGGGGTTCCTGGGTGGGTGGGGATGGCGTAAGGGGATAACATATGACATGTAAATAAAACATCCAATTAAAAAAAGAAATATTGGGCTAAATAATGATAACAAAAAAAATTCTTTGTGTTCCCTATACAACCAAACTCTGTTGCCTGATGGCAGTAATCCTAGGATTACCAAAAGAAATGATGTCTGGCAGGTGGGTGTTTTTCATTTTGCAGAGTTTGGAAAATGATACCATTGACATTTACTCAGGGTTTCAATGGCCAACTGCTTTAATTTCTGAAAGGCTAATTGGGCAATTGCATACTTATTTGAAATAATGGAAATTATGGTAATACCTGCACAAATTAAAACTAATAATGCTCCCAAATATATCTCCAATAAGATGAAGCAATTCTTTGCATTTTTGTAATATAAAGCATGTTGCTAGAATATCACACAATCCCACAGGACAAGCAATTATAGAAAGAGCCAATTGTACTTTAAAAGATGAGTATTAAACAAAAAGAAAGAGTAAAACTCCTCAGGGACAGACTGGATAATGCTTCATTTACTCTACATTTTCTTAATGTTGGTGAAAAAGGAACAACAGCAGCTGAGAGTCACTGGCTGTGTTAGTTACATTTCTCTGGAGTCATAGAGATTGTAGAATGTCTATATATTAAGGAAATTTATTGTAATGATTTACAGTTTTAATCCAACCAACCCAACAAAGGGTGGCTGTGAATGGGAAGTCCAAGAATGTAGTAGTTGCTCAGTACCCCTAGGTTAGTTGTTTCAGCTGGTCTTCTGTATAAACTGGAATCCTGAAGAAGTGGGTTCCAACAGATATGCTGGCAAGTAAGGGCAAGTAGTCAAAGAGTAAATCTTCCTTCTTCCAATGTCCTTATGTAGGCCTCCAGTAGAAGGTGTGGCCCAGATTAAAGGTGTGTACCACCATACCTGTATCTAAAAGTTGCTTTGCCCTGGGCTGACCTTGAACTCTGCTTGGTTTAGTCTCCTGAAGTGTGTTCTACCTTGCCTGGACCTAAGACTCTCATGGTCACTATGCCTCAAGATCTCCATGTCAAGATCTAGGTCAAAAACCTGTCTTCCAGCCTCAAGGTATGGATCACAGATGTGACCTCCATTTCTGGACTGTAGTTCATTCCAAATATAATCAAATTGACAACCAGGAATAGCTATCACATGGGGTTATTGAAAAAAACAAGGAACTGGTTCAACCACTGTACTATAAGAATGTGTTGACATTAGAGTAGAAACCTACAATAGTTTTAAGGTGGGGATGTGTTTATGCTGAGGTATCTACAGGGAATGAAAAAACATGGATACCACCAAAACTTACAAAGATTAGATCTGACCAGGGAAAACCCTTTATCAGCTGAGATGTAAATGTCTTCAGAAAGCAAATAAGTCAGGGTGATTCACTCTCACAGACTGTCTCAGTTACTGATTTCTCCAAAGTATGCTAAAAATCAATTTTAAAAGGGCTACCCCAATTGATTGATCACACAGACTGGACAACACGTAGACTAGACAGACAACATAAAGACTGGACAACAAATGCTAGAGATAGATTTTTTTCAGACTAACCATTTTCCCCTTTGGCCCCAAACAGAATTCTTTGCCCCAATTCAGCAAGAAGAAATTATAATACCATCATTCCAGTCCCTTAAGTTGAGGTGGATAGTTTTGATCGTTTAATATGTTATAGTCGTTATCAAGTAGGGTGGTATGTTATTATTGGTTATGATCAGGGAGGAAATAATATAAAGATGATTAATGCATATTGATAGATGGTTAAGGTGGTTTTGTTTGAATTATTGTACACTGATAAGAATTTAAGGTTGTTTTGTTTGACTATATTGTATATAAGACATTTCAAATGTGATATAAAGTTCTAGTTTACAGTATTTAGAATTATTTTTACTGTGTGTAGATTGTTAAAGTCAGATGAAAAGACAAACTTTTAACCAGAAAGGGAGATATGAAGTGGAAATTTTTGGTTTCTTTGAAGACTCAGTTGTGTCATGTGATGTATTCTGGAAGCTCTTAGGAGTGGATGTTTTGCTGAAGCAGACACAAGAGAGGAAAGAGTGTAGGTAGAACCCAACAGTGATTGATGCTCTTGCATTGGTTCACCTTGCAACACTTTGCTGGTCTTCACAGATCTTCACTTGTCCTGAATACGTAAAGAGAAATGCACCAAAGAACTTCTTGTGGTATTGTGACTGCTTCTTGCTGCTTCGGTAGACTTGTGCCAATTTGGCAGAGCCTTGCAGTGACTTCTAGATTCAGCCACTGCTAATGATTCCTGTTTGCTGTTTGTCAGTTGTACTGGACTTCCACTACTGATTTGTACTGGATGTTTTAGACTGGACTGTTAACATCCTGACAAAGAAAATTGGTATCAGCCCAAAGTACCAAAGTTCTAAACAAGTCCACATCCCCCTTATCTAATTAACCATCTTTCTCCCCTATTTTTGATCAGTGGGATAGAAGGGAGATTGAAGCATTGAAGAACCTTTTTTAAAAAAGAATTTATAAAAAAAATCTAAGCCTAGAATTACTGAGGTTTCTATTTTTAGACTGAGAACAGCAGTGCCAGGGCAGCAAATGATGTTCCTGACAGTTGCCTCAGGATGGCAATCACTCAGCTCTTGGTTCAATTATACAGACATGATTGCCACATTTGTGCTCTTTTACTTATCTGAGGCTGGGTTCAACTGATCTCCAGTGAAGCAGAATGAACACCCAAAATTATATATTCACACACACACACACTGACCATCTGAGTTTCATAGAAAGACCTCATCTCGAAACAACATAGAATGAACTTTATTAGGTTTTCTCCATAGCACACATAATAGGGGAACCTAGGCCACAGTGACTTTACAAAGAAATAACTTCTGCACAGCAGTGTTGGCACAGGCTTTTAATCCCAACATTCAGGAGGTAGAGGCATACAGATCTCTGAGTTCGAGATCTGGTGTACAGAGAGTGAGTTCAACAATAGCCAGGGCTACACACACACACATACACACACACACACACACACCAAACAAGCAAACAAATAAAACAATAATTTCTGTCCTCTACTATTAACTGCCCTGTGTGTCAACTGAGAGTCACAAGGACTTGGTACAAGCTATGGCATCTCATTCCCATGTTTCTTGTGCTCTCCCTGGGTCTCAGCATGCACAGTCTGCCTAGGGGAGCAGACTGGACAGGAAGAGTCAACAAGCAGGACAGATCACCTCCACAGCACATCTTCCCTTTGTCACGCATGTGCCCAGAGTCAATAAGGCCCATGTGCCCTCAGAAAGGGCAATCATTTGTCAGAAGCCACAACAAATGTGTAAACATTATAATACAGGGAAATGAACGCTAGAGGCCTGTGTGTGAGTTTATTAGGAAAACATCAGTGCTTCTGAGAAACTACAGATCTAACTCGAATTGATTACATTTTGCAAATGTTTTGAAACAAGATCTCATATAGGAAAAGTGTCCTCAATCTTTTGATGTAGCTGGGCTGGCCTAAATTCTTGATCCTTCAGTATTTACCTTTGGAGTTATGGGATTACATTTATGGACCACTACACATTGTTTTAAAACAAACACCAAAGTCTCGGTGCCTGATTGCCTGAAACCCAGGCAATCGGGCTGCTAATGGAATAGAATTATTAATTTAGGAATGGCCTGAATGCGTGGCATGATCCCAAGTAAGAAGGAGGCAGAGAGAGAAAGTGATATTTTCAAAAGAGAACTATAAAAGTGGGCTGGAAACTAAGTCGTGAGTAGAGTGCCTAGCACACCCATGGTGGTTGGTTCATCCAGGATCTGAAAAATAATGAGAGTGTAGTAGACACAGCACACCCTAGAGGTTGAGCAACACCAGGAATTCAGTCAACCAGGCTTAGCTGTCTTTACTGGTGTCAGCTCTCATTACAATTAAAATGTTGGTTGGAGGCCTACTCAGTTGTTAGAGCACTTGCTGCTCTTGCAGAGGACCTGGGTTCAGTTTCCAGGACCATCAGGGTAACTGACAACTGCCTGCAACTCTAGCTCCAGGCCTCCCTGGGCACAAGGCACATGGTGCACATACATGCATCCAAGCATAACACTTAGACAAATAAAATCAATAAATTCCCAAACTTTTTATTAAACATAAACAATCAAAATGTTAGATGAAGATGTAAGTAGAAATAAAGGATATTACATATGCAGAATTATATTAGGATGGTAAAAGACAGTTCAAATCTGAGACCAGGTTGCAAATTTAAGTAATGGCTTTTTCTTTCGCCTCTCCTTCAAATGTTCCAAGAAGGAACATATTATATACATCGGAACATCTCACACAAACATCATCATCCTCAAAGAAACATGTTTTGAAGAAGCTTTAAGTGCATCACAAAACCTTACTTGACATACGGTAAAACAGACACATGTAACAGTGTTTATGCTAAAGAAGGAGGAGTTCGAAAAAAGGCACAAGGGTCAGGTGACTTGGATATAGGACTTTAGAAATGATTGTCCTATACCAACCAACCACAGCTCCCAGGGTCTAAACCACCAGCCTGGGAGCACTTAGGGAGGGATCCAGGGCTTCAGCTGAATACATAAGAGTGGAGGGCCCTGCTGGGCATAGGTGGAAGAAGAGAACCTTGACCTCATGAAGGCTGGACGCCCCAGGGGGTGGGAATTTTGAGGGTGGGGAGGTGGGAGTGGGGGCGGGTAGGTAGGGGTTACATCCACAGAGAAGAAGGAGGAGGGGTGAGGGGATAGGGGGTTCCTGGTTGGGTGGGGGATGGGGTAAGGGGACAACATATGAAATGTAAGTAAAACATCCAATAAAAATTTTTTTTTAAAAAAAGAAACAATTGTTCTTTCCTCTTTATAAGTGTCTTCATTTTCATTAACAACAAAAGAGAGAGACTTTCAGTCACCATTCTCAGGAGCTGTGCAGAGGGCAGGAGATGCTTCTCCGAGGCAGAGGGCTTGCCTAGGGTCCAGGGCTCACCTTTCTGTCCCCAGCACGAAAAGCAAACAAAGGTTCAGCCTATACTCTTTCATCCCTTTGCCTTTACTGCTGCTGATTTTCTTCCTTTCACTAAACTTGACCGTTGCCTTTGCTTAAGGCCATGAAGAGCAGTGAGTGTGAGGGCAGAGGCTGCTCATCAGCTGAAGGATGTCTTATGGTGAGGATGGAATAAATAACTCAAGAGCGGCTTTGTGGGAAGGGGTGCCACAGGGCTTGGATAACAAGAATACAGATGGTCTGAAGAGACCTGGCAGTGCCTCTCGGCAGAGGGAACACTGAGTGCTGGAGTTCTTACCTTATGCCCCACATACCTCAGCTATGCACAGCCCTAAGGTGACACAGCCAACCAGGATGCTCTTTGAAGGGTCCCAGGCTTTGGTGCTCCTCATCTCTGGGGGCCTGAAGCCATCTCCTATCTGGGGCTTCTGAAATGTGCTTACTGAAGAGAGTCGTCACCTCAATGAAGACTATAATGGAAGACATGGAAAGAAGGCTGAGGCCAATTCTCTCCTTGCACACTGGTCATTAGAAACACCTGAGAGGGTTACTCAGTCTCCCTGTTGCCCCTTCATCCAGAGCCCCTAACTGATTGTTCAGTGTGGAGATTGTACACTGTATTAGATCCATAGGTAATATCATTATGCAAATGCACATGTTAACACCTATCTCCCAAACAGAGCTCCTGAGAGGGGCATCCTCAGGGGCAAGTGAGGTGTCTCAGAGGATGAAGGCATTTGCCACAAGAACTGACCATATGAGTTGGGTTCCACGACATGCATGTACACACGCACTGACACACAGGGACACACACATAAATACATTGAAATAACAAAAGTAAATCTCTTTTGATTGTATGTATTTGAGACAAGGTCTCACAATGCAGCCTTAGCTGGCCTTGTACTCTCTCTATAGACCAGGCTGGCCTCAGCTTACAGACATCCACTGTGTCTGTGGGTGGTACCATGCTGACCTCAAAAATTAGTCTTATTTAAACAGGAGATGGTTCTGTCTGTAAGGTGGTTCCCTTCTGAACTTGAAAGACTGGTTTAATCCTCCGAACCAATGTAAAGGCAGGACTCACTTGACTGCTTTTGTAATCCCAGGGTTGAGGGATGAGAATGAGATGATTCAGGGGTGCACTGGCCTGTTTGAGGAGCCTACAGTCACAGAGGCACTGTCTCAAAAAGAGCATGTATGGCTCCTGAGACATGACATGCAAGATTGACCTCTGTTCTCTATTCACATGTTCACAAACACACCAAACATCTGGATGTACAGCAAGAGAGAAAAACAGATGAGCAAAAAGTAAGGACTTGACCTCCACACAAAATAACTGCGTAGTTCATAGGAATGTCTACAGAATGCAGTTCAGTCATTGAGCTCTTCCATAGCATGTGCCAAGTTCCATAATTATAACCCAAGAAACAAACAACACAAGACTAATTCCCATGATTTTGTAAATCCAACTATGTAAATCCAATGAACCTGGAGACAGAGAGTTCCCTAAGAAGCAGAAAACAATTGTTTTGTGACTGAGCCTACCTAAGTTCAGTTACTGAACTGTGCTCAACTCTGAAATGTGGTAAGCATGGTCAGACCAAATATTCTCACAGAATAGAAAAAGTGCATCCCTGGACAATTTTTCCTAGAGCTCTTTTCAGGTCCCTGTTCCTCAGGCTATAGATAAAAGGGTTCAACATGGGAGTCACCACTGTGTAGAGCACAGTGGCTGCCGTGTCCTTCTCAGATGAGTGAGCAGAGGAGGGGTTGAAATACACAGCAATGATGGTGCCATAGAAGAGGCAGACGACAGCCAGGTGGGAGCCACAGGTGGAGAAGGCTTTCCATCCTCCTCTTGGGGAAGAGACTCTCAGGACAGCACAGGTGATGTGAATGTAGGAGATCAGGATGCAGACAAACGGGGCGACCATGACCACAGCTCCCTCTGTAAGAATCATCAGCTCATTGAGATGTGTGTCTGAGCAGGAGAGTTTCAGGAGGGGAGTCACATCACAGAAGAAGTGGGGGATGATGTTGTCCCCACAGAAGGAGAGTTGAGCTATGAGCAGAGTGGGTAATAAGATATTCAGATTGGCAGTGACCCATGATCCAGCCACCATCAGGACACAGAGCTTAGAGGTCATCTTTGTTGTATAGTGTAAAGGGTGGCATATGGCCACAAATCTGTCATAAGCCATCACAGCCAACAGGAAATTGTCCATGTCCACAAACATGAAAAGGAAATACATCTGCGTGAGACACCCAGAGAAAGAAATGGCCTGACTCCCAAGTATGTGGTTGGCCAGTACCTTGGGGACAGTGGTGGAGGAGAAGCAGACATCCACAAAGGACAGGTTGCTGAGGAAGAAGTACATGGGGGTGTGCAGGTGGGAGTCTGTGCTGATGGCCAGGATGATGAGCAGGTTTCCCAGGACAGTGGCCAGGTACATGATGAGGAAGAGCAGGAAGAGGAGCTGCTGCTGCTGGGGCTGCCTGGAGAGTCCCAGGAGGAGGAACTCAGTGACACTTGACTGGTTGGTGCCTCTCATTAAACTATGAGCAGGCATAGATGATTAAACCTTGTACTTGGGGATACTGATGAAGACTGAGTAATTAAAATAACAGAGAAGCCGGGCAGTGGTGGCGCACATCTTTAATCCCAGCACTTGGGAGGCAGAGGCAGGCAGATTTCTGAGTTCAAGGCCAGCCTGGTCTACAGAGTGAGTTCCAGAACAGCCAGGGTTACACAGAGAAACCCTGTCTTGGAAAACCAAAAATAAATAAATAAATAAATAAATAAATAAATAATAACAGAGAAATAGGTCAGACGAGCTGGTACAACTGTGAGTGTTGTGTCCCTTGCAGTGGCTTCACTTCTTTATTAGCTCAGAGACACGGCTTCTTAATGGTCTCTGTGTAGCATCACAGGAAGACACAGAACAGATTATGACAGTTCCTGTTGGTGGATTGCTGGTCAGCTTTTTGTGTGCTTTTTGTTCTTTGAGACAGGGTCTCTTGTGTTAACTAGGACGATCTAGAATTCTCCTGATTCTGCCTCCCAAGTTCATTGGGAGGAGACCGCAATGCCTGACCATCTAATGTTTTAAAAATAATGACTTTTAAGAATTACAGACTTAAAAGTTAGAGGAGAGGTAGGTAGGAGGGAATACCTGGAATCCCAGTGTGGAAAAGGCAGAAGTGCAGGATCATAGTTCAAGGTCGTAAGCCACAGAGCCAGTCTGAGAGCAGCCGAAGCTACATCCAGTTTCTTATAAATGCCTATCAATGGATTAATGGACAAATAAATTATTGTGTGTGTATTTATACACAGCAGTGTTTTATTTAAATATATGAACAAAATTAGGTCATTTGAAAGAGAATAGATGGAACAATTTTAACATAGCAGATGAACATATGCTAGACTCAGAAAAAAACTACATTTCTGTTTGTTTGTTTGTTTGTAGATAGGGTTTCTTTCTATAGTTCTGGCTGTTCTGGAACTGGCTCTATAGACCAGGCTCGTCTTGAACTCACAGAGATCCACTTGGCTCAGCCTGCCAAATGCTAAGATTAAAAGTGTGCATAGCCACCACAACCCAGCTACATTTCTTTTCAAATGGAGAAATCTGGGTTAAAAACAAAAACAAAAACAAACAAACAAACAAACAAATAAGGTCAGGTGTGGTGTTGCACATGTTTAATCTAGAGGCAGAGCAAACAGATTTCTGTAAGTTTGAAGAGTCTGGTCTTCATAGAATCTAGTACAGCCAGAGCTACAGAGAGAGACTCTATTTTTTTTTATTAATTAATTGCATTACTTTTAGTAATTAATGCATAATAATTTTAAAAACATTAAAGTCGAAGGAGACCTAATGCAAGGGACAGGGAGGGCAGAGGGGATGCAAAAGGTGGTGACAGGTGAAATGATTTGCTTGTGATCAAAGTACATTTTCCACATGTGTAAAATGACATCATGAAGCCATTACTTTGCACAAGTAATCTATATTAACAATAAAAATAAAACCACAAAAAATACTCCCACCCACACAGAGTGGTTGCCATAGATGTCCAGTTCGGTGGAACCCTTGGCATCATTACTATGTTGCTTTAGAGAAAATATGTGCTCTCCATCCTCTATACTCTGAACCAGAAGCACCATCCTCGCCTGTTTGCTCTGCAGACCAAACTGGCCTCATCCAAAACCACTTCCGGATAGTAATGACAGTGTGCTGTGCTCTAGACTCTGTCTACAGAGTCTCCTACAAGTCCTAAGCCAAGACTTCTTTGCTATGTGCACTGAGCTGAACTTAAAGTATTAAACCAGAAAGGATGATGACAATGTCTGGACAGAAACATTGCCAGCCTAGACTACCCACGGTCAGACCCCAGTGCCTGACAAGAACAGTGCTGGTTACAATGGGTGATTACAACAAATGTGTAGTCACCTCAGGACTGTTTCCATGGCTCCATTTAAAACTAAGGGCCTCCCTAGAAGGCTTCACCTCCAATATGCAGTTAGTTACTGGTGAAGTCCTACTGACCTGAGTTTAGAGCAGATGGCAGTTCTCAATGTCACCAGAAGAGTTGGGAGAGGACTTGTCATTGGCGTTGTTACTATCTGTGGGAGCTCTGGAGCAATGGCTCAGCCCTTAGAACCAGGACAACTGAGAAAGTCACAGGGCAAGCTCTTCAGAGGATTTCCATGACCACTAGGGCCATTGTCCCTGAGAGCCTCATTAGACACAAGCAGAGTGCAATTTGTCTTTTCTCCGTCTTGGGCTCTTTGGGGTCCAAGGCTGGTAATAACAACCTGTCACCTGAGTTACGCAGTTTCTGTCTTAGGACATAATAACATTGAAAATTGTAGAATATTGAGATTTACTACAGGCAATAGCCTTCTGCCACAGAAAAACTCGGAATCCAACATTTTCTCCTCTACCCATCCCAGTCCAAGTTAATGTCATTGTTGAGAAATATGACACTATATAAGAAGGAAGAGACTGGCCTTCAAGAGCTAGTAAGATGGCTCAATTAAATGCTCTTGCCACCAATTATGAGTACTTCAGCTGATCCTCAAGTACCACATGATCAAAGCAAGTACTGCAAGTTTTCTCTGACATCTACAAGGGTACCATAACCTATTTGTACATGCACACATAGAGAGGCCAGGTGCTTTGAATGAGAATGGCCCCTATAGCCTCATAATTGAATACTTGGATCCTAGTTGGTGAACTGTTTTGAGGAAGATTTAGAGGTATGGCCTTTTTGAAAGAAGTGGGTCATGCAGGAAGGGTGTGGAGAAGAGGGATGGAGGAAGGAGGGTGGGAGAGTAGGAGGATCAAAAGGTGCTGGTGGGTTTTGATGTTTCAAACACCCACAGCCATTTGCCATTGAGGGCTATTCCTGGGCACATGGTCCTACAGAAGCCAGGGTCTGTGTTAATGTCCATGGCCCATGTTACCACCAAAGGCCACAGGGATGTCCATGATCTGGAACCAGGTTAGTGTCCATGGGCTCTGCTGACACCTGAGACCATAGTGATGTCAGTGGTCTGGGCTGCCTTGAGGGCCTCGTCTGCTGGGTCCCTGAGCCTACAGCAGCCAGGAGGAGTGTTCACAGTCTGTTGTCACCAGAAGCCATGAAGAGAACTCTTAAAAATGGTAAAGAAGCCTTTCCAGCAGGCACTTTCTACCAAGGCAGATCACCAGTTTGTCTGGCTCCTCTGAAGACACCACAGTCTCAAGGCCTCTAGGAGGTCTGCTGCATGCAGGGCAACTGGTAAGGGACCTTCCCTAACAGTCACACCTGTTGGGATTCCCGAGGAGCCAAGTGGTATGGGACCCATCACCCCCCAAAACCACTGCTCCCGAAATTCCACTCCTTTTCCTGCTCACACCTTCTGCAGGATCAGCTCATTATCAGAACCCACAGCAAGCCCTGGATACCCCAAAACGCCTGAAAATCAGGAAGCTCTTCTAAAACCCTGTCTCATGAAGATAATACAGTCCTTTAAAGAGGATATAAACAGCTTCTGGTTTCATCTGCATCCAGGGCTGACTATGTGCCACAGCTATCTGCACTCCAGTCCTGCCCCACACCTGAGTCCCACCCAGAGAGAGCAGGTCTCCCAGGAGTGCTGACACACCAAAGATCACATGTGAGACCACCACTGCCGCCCAAATACTGAGCCCAAGTGGGAACTGCCCAGAGCCCAGAGGACCCAGGAACTGTGGAGCAGCATTGAACAGGATCATTCTGGTTTCCATCTGTGCCCAGGGACTGACCCTGTGCCACAGCTATTCCCACCAAAATCCTGCACAGAGAGCAAGTCTCCCAGGAGTGCTGACAAGTGTAAGATCAAAGGTCTCTCAGGAGTGCTGACACACCTAAAACCACAGGCTACCAGGTTCACAGGAGGGACAAACTCCAGTCAGAGACAGTAAAACCAGCTAACACCAAAGATAACAAGATGGCAAGAGGCAATCCCAAGAACATAAGCAACAGAAACCAAGGTTATTTGGCATCATCAGAACCCAGTTCTCCCACCACAGCAAGACCTGGATACCTCAACACGTCTGAAAAGTAAGACTCTGATGCAAAATCATATCTCATGATGATGATAGAGGACTTTAAGAAGGACATAAATAACTCCCTTAAAGAAATACAGAAGAACACAGGTAAACAGTAGAAGCCCTTAATGAGGAAACACATAAGTCTCTTAAAGAAATATAGGGAAAAAACCAACCAAACAGGTGAAGGAATTTTTAAAAAGCCATTCAGGATTTAAAAATGGAAATAGAAACAATAAAGAACTCATAAAGGAAGACAACCCTGGAGATGGAAAACCTAGGAAAGAGATCAGGAATCATAGATACAAGCATCATTAACAGAATACAAGAGATAGAGAATCTCAGGTGTAGAAGATACCATAGAAAACATTGACACAACAGTCAAAGAAAATGCAAAAAGTTCCTGACCCAAAACATCCAGGAAACCCAGGATGCATCGAAAAAACCAAACCTAAAGATAATAGGCATAGAAGAAAGTAAAGCACCTCTGAACCTGTTTCCAGCAGATGTAGATGCCTTTGACATTATGTCTGCAGAAGATTCCACCACAGCCATGAACAGCGATCCAACAGCGGGGTCCTCCACCAAGGTAGCGGAGGGTGTGGCGGGCGCTCCCAATGAGGCTGCACTGTTAGCGTTGATAGAACACACGAGCTACAGCATGGTACAGGAGAATAGGCAGCGCAAGTATGATGGACCCCCTCCCCTGCTGGGAGAACTTGTATCCCCAGAGTGACTGTGAGGTCTTTGTGGGCAAGATCTCGTGTAGTGTCTATGAATATGAGCTGGTGCCTATGATTGAGACCATAGGTCGCATCTATGAGCTGTGCCTCCTGACAGATTTCAATGGCAAAAACTGCGGCTGTGCCTTCGTGATGTACTGCCAGAAGCATGAGGCCGAGAGAGCTGTTCGTGAGATCAACAACTAGGAAATCCGCCCCGGCCGTCTGCTGGGTATGTGCTTCAGTGTGGACAACTGCCGCCTCTTCATTGGAGGCATTCCCAAGATGAAGAAGCGCAGGGAGATCCTGGAGGAGGTCACCAAGGTCCCCGAGGGCGTGCTCAATATAATTGTGTATGCCAGTGTCGCTGACAAGATGTAAAACCGAGGCTTCGCCTTTGTAGAGTATGAGAGCCATTGTGTCGCAGCAATGGCACATCACAAGCTCATGCCGGGTCGTATCCAACTAGGGGCCACAAGATTGCTGTGGACTGGGCCGAGCCTGAGATGGATGTGGATGAAGATGTGATGCAGACAGTGAAGATCCTCTAAGTATGCAACCTCATGATCGAGACCACTGAGGAGATCATCAAGAGGAGCTTTGGTCAGTTCAACCCAGGCTGCGTCGAAAGGATCAAGACTTTCGTGCTATGAACAACCTCAATGGCACAGAGCTGGAGGGTTCCTGCTTAGAAGTCACGCTGGCCAAGCCTGTGGACAAGGAGCAGTACTCTCAATACCAGAAGGGATGGGAGAATGTGGGTGAGTGGGGAAGCACTCTCATACATGCAAAGGGGAGGGGGGGAATATGTGGGATGCAGGGTTTGTGGAAGGATAACTGGGAAATGGGATACCATGGGATGGAGAGTGAGTTAGAGGGAGTAACTGGGACGTGGGATAGCATTTGAGATGTAAACAAATGGAATGATTAATAAAAATGTTTTTTAAAAGTAAAAGAAAAAAAGACATGATCATTTCATTAGATGCTGAAAGAGCATTGACAAAATTCAACATCCCTTCATGGTAAAAGTCTTGGAAAGATCAGGAATTCAAAGCCCATACCTAAACACAGTAAAAGCAATGTACAGCAAACCAGTAGCCAACATCAAACTAAATGGAGAGAAACTTGAAGCAATCCCACTAAGATCAGGGACTAGACAAGGCTGCCCATTCTCTCCCTGTCTATTAAATATAGTTCTTGAAGTTCTAGCTAGAGCAATTGGACAACAAAAAGAGATCAAAGGGATACAAATAGGAAAAGAAGAAGTCAAAATATCACTATTTGCAGAAGATATGATAGTATACTTAAGTGACCCCAAAACTTCCACCAGAGAACTCCTAAACCTGATAAACAACTTCAGCGATGTGGCTGGATATAATTTGAACTCAAACAAATCAGTAGCCTTTCTATACTCAAAGGATAAACAGGCTGAAAAAGAAATTAAGAAAAAAACACACTTCACAATAGTCACAAGCAATATAAAATACCTTGGTGTGATTCTAACCAAACAAATGAAAGACCTGTATGACAAGAACTTCAAGTCTCTGAAGAAAGAAATGGAAGAAGGTCTCAAAGATGAAAAGATCTCCCATGCTCATGGATTGGAAGGATTAATATAGGAAAAATGGCCATCTTGCCAAAAGCAGTCTACAGATTCAGTACAATCCCTGTCAAAATATTCTCAACAATAAAAGAACTTCTGGGGAGTCACCATACCTGACCTCAAGCTGTACTACAGAGCAAACCATCCAGTGAAAAAATGACAGCATCTTAAACAAATGGTCCTGGTTCAACTACCTGCCAACATGTAGAAGAATTCAAATTGATCCATTTTTATCTCATTGTACATAGTTCAAGTCCAAATGGATCAATGACTTCCACATACAACCAGCTACACTGACATTAATAGAAGAGAAAGTGGGGGAAACCATCGAACATATGGGCACAAGGGGAAATTTCCTGAACAGGACACCAGTGCCTTATGCTCTAAGATCAACAATCGACAAATGGGACTTCACAAAACTGCAAAGCTTCTGTAAGCCAAAGGACACTGTCAATAGGACAAAACAGCATCCAACATATTAGAAAAATGTGTTTAAAAGTGTACCAATCCTACATTTGATAGAGGGCTAATATCCAACATATACAAAAAACTCAAGAAGTTAGACTCCAGAGAACTAAATAACCTTAGTTTAAAATGAGGAACAGCCTTTCGGCTGGGGCAGACACCTAGTGGGTCTCCTGTGGAGACACCTTATCCTGAGCCATCCTAGAGGAGCCACTGCACTCAGAGCAGAGGGTAAGAAGCCTCACCCACTACCCCACGCCCCAGAGTTACAACTGGGAGCCAAGGGTGCTCAGGAACCATCAGCCACCCAAACCCCACTACTCTGGAATACCACTTCCCTTCTGCCCCGTGCCTGGTCCTTTTAGCTGGGGCAGACAACTAGCAGGTCTGCTCCTGTGGAAACACCTTATCCTGAACCATCCTAGAGGAGCCACTGCACTGAGAGCAGCGGGAGCTTAGGATCACAGGAAGACAGAGACATCTGGACTCTGAGGAGTTCTGACTCAAGCAAGATAACTGGAAAGACAGACTCCAGTCAGATATAGTGAGCACAGGTAACACTAGAGTTAACCAGATGGCGAAAGGCAAACACAAGAACACAAGCAACAGAAACCAAAGTTACTTGGCATCACCAGAACCGAGATCTCCCACCATAGCAAGCCCTGGACACCCCCATCACATTGGAAAAGCAGGAATCAGGATTAAAATCACTTCTGATGATGATAGAGGACCTTAGAAGGACATAAGTAACTCCCTTAAAGAAGTACAGGAGAACACAGGTAAACAAGTAGAATCCCTTAAAGAGGAAACACAAAAATCCCTTAAAGAATTGCAAGAAAACACAACCAAATAGGTGAAGGAATTGAACAAAACCATCCATGATCTAAAAATGGAAATAGAAACAGTAAAGAAATCTCAAAGGGACACTACCCTGGAGATAGAAAACCTAGGAAAAAAAATTAGGAGCCATAGACGCAAGCATCACCAACAAAATACAAGAGATAGAAGAGAGAATCTCATGTGAGTGTGGAAGATACCATGGAAAACATTGACACAACTGTCAAAGAAAACACAAAATGCAAAAAGCTCCTAACTCAAAACATCCAGGAAATCGAGGACACAATGAGAAGACCAAACTTAAGGATAATAGGTATAGATAAGAGTGAAAATTCCCAACTTAAAGGGCCAGTAAATATCTTCAACAAAATTATAGAGGAAAACTTCCCTAACCTAAAGAACGATATGCCCATAAACATACAAGAAGCCTACAGAACGCCAAACAGACTAGACCAGAAAAGAAACACCTCCCATCACAATAATAATCAAAACATCAAATGCACAAAACAAAACAAAAATGCTAAAAGCAGTAAGGGAAGAAGGTCAAGTAACATATGAAGGCAGACCTATAAGAATTACACCAGACTTCTCACCAAAGGCTATAAAAGCCAGAAGATCCTGGACTGACATCATACAGACCCTAAGAGAACACAATTGCCAGCCGAGATTACTATACCCAGAAAAACTCTCAATCACTATAGATGGTGAAACCAAGATATTCCATGACAAAACCAAATTTGCACAATATCTTCACACAAACCCAGTACTTCAAAGGATAATTGATGGGAAAAGCCAACACAAGGAGAGAAACTACAACGTAGAAAAAGCAAGGAAGTAATCTTCCAACAACCCCAAAAGAAGATAACTATACAAACATAATTCTACCTCTAATAAAAAAAATAACAGGAAGCCACAATTATTTTTCCTTAATATCTCTTAACATCAATGGTCTCAGTTTCCCCAATAAAAAGACGCAGACTATCAGACTGGATACATAAACAGGCACCAGAATTTTGCTGCATACAGTCAATTCACCTCAGTGACAAAGATAGACACTACCTCAGAGTAAAAGGATGGAAAACAATTTTCCAAGCAAATGATCCCAAGGAACAAGCTGGAGTAGCCATTCTAATATCAAGTAAAATCGACTTTCAACCAAAAGTAATCAAAAAAGATAAGGAAAGACACTTCATACTCATCAAACGAAAAATCTACCAAGATGAACTTTCAATTCTGAACATCTATGCTCCAAATTCAAGGGCACCCACATACATAAAAGAAACTTTGCTGCCCCTTTAAATTGAAAGCTTAACATTAAACCATCGAGCCTTGATCAGAGGAAAAAAAAAGAAAGAAAGAAACTTTGCTAAAGCTCAAAACACACATTGCACCTCACACAATAATAGTGGGGGATTTTAACACTACACTCTCTGCAATGGACAGATCATGAAAACAGAAACTAAACAAAGACACATTGAAATTAACAGAAGTTATGAACCAAAAGTATTTCACAGATATCTATAGAACATTTCATCCTAAAACAAAAGAATATACCTTTTTCTCAGCACCTCATGATACCTTCTCCAAAATAGACCATATAATTGGTCACAAAACAGGCCTCTACAGAT
>NW_021621401.1:2328607-2392837 GCF_004785775.1 Grammomys surdaster | reverse complement strand
TGGTCTTTAATAATGACAAAACCAATGGAAAACCCACATGCATGTGGAAACTGAACAATGCTCTACTCAATGATAACTTAGTCAAGGAAGAAATAAAGAAAGAAATTAAAGACTTTTTAGAATTTAATGAAAATGAGGAAATATCATAACAAAACTTGTGGGACTCCATGAAGGCAGTGCTAAGAGGAAAACTCATAGCTCTAAGTGCCTACAAAAAGAAATTGGAGAAAGCATACATTAACAACTTGACAGCACACCTGAAAGCTCTAGAACAAAAAGAAGCAAATACACCCAAGAGGAGTAGAAGGCAGAAAATAATCAAACTCGGGGCTGAAATCAACCAAGTAGAAACAAAAAGAACTATAAAAAATATCAACAAAACCAGGAATTGGTTCTTTGAGAAAATCAACAGGATAGATAAACCGTTAGCCATATTAAAAAGAGGGCACAGAGACAGCATCCAAATTAATAAAATCAGAACTGAAAAGGGAGACATAACAACAGAAACTGAAGAAATTCAAAAAATCATCAGATCCTACTACAAAGGCTTATACTCAAAAAACTGGAAAATCTTGATGAAATGGACAATTTTCTAGCAGATACCAGGTACCAAAGTTAAATCAGGAGCAGATAAACCATCTAAACAGTCCCACAACCCCTGAAGAAATAGCAGAAGTCATTAAAAGTCTCCCCACTAAAAAAAGCCCAGGACCAGATGGTTTTAGTGAAGAATTCTATCAGACCTTCAAGGAAGACCTAATACCAATTCTCTTCAAACTGTTCTACAAAATAGAAACGGAAGGAACCCTACCCAATTCGTTCTATGAAGCTATAATCACACTCATACCTAAACCTCACAAAGACTCAACAAAGAAAGAGAACTTCAGACCAATCTCCCTTATGAACATTGATGCAAAAATACTCAATAAAATTCTAGCAAACCAAATCCAAGAACACATCAAAACAATCATCCATCATGATCAAGTGGGCTTTATTCAAGGAATGCAGGGATGGTTCAATATTCGGAAATCTATCAATGTAATTCACTATATAAACAAACTCAAAGAAAAAAACCACATGAACATCTCACGAGATGCTGAGAAAGCATTTGACAAAATTCATCATCACTTCATGATAAAAGTCTTGGAAAGATCAGGAATTCAAGGCCCCTACCTAAACATAGTAAAAGCAATATACAGCAAACCAGTAGCCAACATCAAACTAAATGGAGAGAAACTTGAAGCAATCCCACTAAGAAAAGGGACTAGACAAGGCTGCCCACTCTCCCCCATCTATTCAATATAGTACTGGAAGTCCTAGTCAGACAACAAAAAGAAGTCAAAGGGATACAAATAGGAAAGGAAGAAGTCAAAATATCGCTATTTGCAGATGACATGATAGTATACTTAAGTGACCCCAGAACTTCCACCAGAGAACTCCTAAACCTGATAAACAACTTCAGCAAAGTGGTGGGTTATAAAATCAACTCAAACAAATCAGTAGCCTTCCTCTACATGAAAGATAAACAGACTGAAAAGAAATTAGGGAAATGACACCCTTCACAATAGTCACAAATAATATAAAATACCTTGGTGTGAATCTGACCAAGCAAATGAAAGATCTATATGACAAGAACTTCAAGTTTTTGAAGAAAGAAATTGAAGATCTCAGAAGATGGAAAGATCTCCCATGCTCATGGATTGGCAGGATTAATATAGTAAAAATGGCCATCTTGCCAAAAACAATCTACAGATTCAATGCAATACCCAATAAAATCCCAACTCAATTCTTCACAGAGTTAAAAAGAGAAATTCTCAAATTTATTTGGAATAACAAAAAACCAATGATAGCAAAAACTATTCTCAACAATAAAAGAACTTCTGGTGGAATCACCATCCCTGTCCTCAAGCTGTACTACAGAGCAATAGTGATAAAAAAAAACTGCATGGTATTGGTACAGAGACAGGCAGGAAGATCAATGGAATAGAATTGAAGACACAGAAATGAACCCACACACCTATGGTCATTTGATTTTTGACAAAGGAGCTAAAACCATTCAGTGGAAAAAGGACAGCATTTTCAACAAATGGTGCTGGTTCGACTGGAGGACAACATGTAGAAGAATACAAATCGATCCATTCTTATCTACTTTTACAAAGCTAAAGTCCAAGTGGATAAAGGACCTCCACATGAAATGAGACACAATAGAAGAGAAGATGGGGAAGACCCTCAAATACCAAGGCACAGGGGAAAAGTTCCTGAGCAGAACACCAATGGCTTATGCTCTAAGATCAAGAATTGACAAATGGGACTTCATAAAATTGCAAAGTTTCTGTAAGGCAAAGGACACTGTCAATAAGACAAAATGACAACCAACAGATTGGGAAAAGATCTTTACCAAACCCACATCTGATAGAGGGCTAATATCCAATATATACAAAGAACTCAAGAAATTAGACTCTAGACAACCAAATAACCCGATTTTAAAAATGGGATGTAGAGCTAAACAAAGAATTCTCAACTGAGAAAACGTGAATGGCCGAGAAGCACTTAAAGAAATGTTCAGCATCCTTAGTCATCAGGAAAATGCAAATCAAAACAACCCTGAGATTCCACCTCACACCAGTCAGAATGCTAAGATCAAAAACTCAGGTGATAGTAGATCCTGGTGAGGGTGTGGAGAAAGAGGAACACTCCTCCATTGTTGGTGGGACTGCAAGATGGTGCAACCACTTTGGAAATCAGTCTGGCAGTTCCTCAGAAAATTAGAAATAGCATTACCTGAGGACCCAGCTATACCACTCCTGGGCATATACCCAGAAGATTCTCTAACATATAACAAGGACATATGCTCAACTATGTTCATAGCAGCTTTATTTATAATAGCCAGAAGCTGGAAAGAACCCAGATGTCCTTCAAATGAGGAATGGGTACAAAAAATGTAGTACATTTACACAATGGAATATTACTCAGCTATTAAAAACAATGAATTTGAGAAATTCTTAGGTAAATGGATGAAACTAGAAAATATCATCCTGAGTGAGGTAACCAAATCACATAAGAACACACATGGTATTTACTCACTGATTATTGGATTTTAGCCGAGAAGCTTGAAATATCCAAGATTCAACTCACAGACCACATGAAGCTCATGAAGAAGAAAGACCAAGTCAGGGTGCTTCGGTCCTTCTTAGAAGAAGTAACAAAATACTCAAGGGAGCAAATATGGAGACAAAGAGTAGGACAGAAACTGAAGGAGGGGCTATCTGGAGACCATCCCACCTGGGTATCCATTCCATGTGCAGTCACCAAAGGTAGATGCTGATGTGGATGTCAGGAAGTACATGCTGACAGGGGCCTGACATGGCTGTCTCCTTTGAGGTCTGCAAGAGTTTTACATATTCAGAGGCAGATGCTCACAGCTAACCATTGAGCTGATCATGGGGTAACCAATTGAAGAGTTAGAGTGAAGACTGAAAGAGTTGAAAGGGTTTGCGACCCCATGAGGAGAGCAACAATACCAATTAACTAGAGCCCCCAGGGACTAAACTGCCATCCTGGGAGCACTTATGGAGGGACCCATGGCTCCAGCTATATATGCAAGGGAGGATGATTCTGTCAGGTATAGGTGGAAGAGGAGATCCTTGGTCCCATGAAGGCTGGACTCCGTGTGAGGGAGAATTCGAGGGTGGGAAGGTGGGAGTTGGGGGGTAGGTGGGGGCATATCCTCATAGAATCAGGAGGAGGAGGGATGGGATAAGGGGTTCCTGGGTGGGAAGGGGGAAATGGGGTAAGGGGAGAACATCTGAAATGTAAATAAAATACCCAATAAAAAAATTGGGGAACAGAGCTAAACAAAGAATTCTCAACTGAGGAGTCTCAAATGGTAGAGAAGCACCTAAAGAAATGTTCAACATCCTTAGTCATCAGGGAAATGCAAATCAAAATGACCCTGAGAATCCACTTCTCACCAGTCAGAATGGCTAAGGTCAAAAACTAAGGTGACAGCAAATGTTGGTGAGGATGTGGAGAAAAAGGAACACTCCTCCATTGCTGTTGAGATTGCAAATTGGTACAACCACTGGAAATCAGTCTGGCTGTTCTTCAGATAATTAGACATAATACTACCTGAGGACCCAGCTACACCACTCCTCAGCATATAACCAGAAGAAGCTCCAACACGTAGTAAGGGCACATGTTCCACTATGTTCATAGCAGTCATATTTATAATAGCCAGAAGCTAGAAACAACCCAGATGTCCCTCAACCGAGGAATGGATACAGAAAATGTGGTACATTTACACAATGGAGTACTACTCAGCTATTAAAAACAATGACTTCATGAAATTCGCAGGCAAATGGATGGAACTAGAAAATATCATCCTGTGTGAGGTAACCCAATCACAAAAGAATACACATGGTATACAATCACTGATAATTGGATATTAGCCCAAACACTCACAATACCCAAGATACAGTTCACAGACCATATGAAACTGGAGAAAAAGGAAGATCAAAGTGTGGGTGCCTTCAGTCCTTCTTAGAAAGAGGATCAAAATAATCACAGGAGGAAATGGGGAGACAAAGTATGGAGCAGAAACTGAAAGAAAGGCCATCCAGAGACTACCCCACCTGGGGATCCATCCCATATACAGTTGTCAAACCTGGACGATATTGAGGATGCCGGGAAGTGCTTGCTGATGAAAGTCTGATATGGCTGTCTCCTGAGAGGCTCTGTCAGAGCCTGACAAATACAGAGGCAGATGCTTGAAGCCAACCATTGGACTCAGCACAGGGTCTCTGATGGAGGAGCTGATGAAGTGACTGAAGGAGCTGAGAGGGTTTGCAGCCCCATGGCAGGGGGGGTGAATAACAGTGTCAACAGGCTAGACCTCCAGAACTCCTGGGGACTGGACCACCAACCAAAGAGTACACATGGAGGGACCCATGTCTCCGGCCACATAAGTAGCAGAGGATTGCCTTGTTGGACATCAGTGAGAGGAGCAGCCCTTGGGCCTGAGGGGTTCGATGCCACAGTGTAGAGGAATGCCAGGGCTGGAAGGCAGGAGTGGTGGATAGGTGGGGGAGCACCCTCATAGAGGCAGGGGGAGGTGGGATGGTATAGGGGTTTCCGAAGGGCAAACCTGGAAAGGGGATAACATTTGAAATGTAAATAAAGAAAATATCCAATAAAAAAAAGAAAGCAAAAATAAAAAGTGGTAAAGATAATGAAGTAACCTTTCCACAGTTGACTGCTTCTGGTGGAGTTGCAGAGGGGAATGATTCCATTCTATTTAAGGGACAGGCCAGTGAGAGTTTGACCATGCTCCACTGAGTATGTAGATAAACAAATTAGACTTCATTTCGGGGGGTCTAATTTTCCATTTTCTTTTGGGTGGAGGTCACAAGGGTGTGTGGCACACGTGAAAGAACTGGGAAATGAGTGTTAATGGAGAATAAGAAGAGAGGTAGAGGCTTGCAGGACTAAAGACTAAAACAGCTACAAAACTATTTAAAAATAGTTAAAAACAGGAACAGGCCGGTGGGATTAACAGTTTTTAAAAAGGCTCCAAAATATCAGAAGGTAGAGGATTTCTGTGCATTGAAGGCCAGCCTGGTCTAAACAGTGAGTTCCAGGACACCCAGGGCTACAAAGAGAGAGCCTGTCTCAAAACGAAACACCCAGCTCTGAAGCAAGTTCACTTACATATGACAATATGACAGCTTAATTGAAGAGAGCTCCACAGAGCAACAAGAAAATCCCATCGCGGTGATGACAAACGTCAGCTTGACAAAATCCATCTAGAGATGAGTCTCTAAGCATGCCTTTAGGGAACTGTCTGGAAACCATCCTGAGGTACCTCTGTGTGGCGCCAGTCTACGACTGGGATCCCAGACCATGTCCACGGGGAAAGAACAGCAGTTTGGAATCTCTGCTCTCTGCTTCTTTACTACGGATGCAACGGATGCAACGTGAATCGCTACCCTAAGCTCCTACGGCTGTGGCTTCTTCCCCTGCCAATGTGGATTGATGGACCACAACTTTGAATGACTGTGAGCTGAAATGAACCCTTCCCAACGAATCTATTACAGTGTTCAAATCCATGTTGAACATCTGACTCTTTCCTGTACAGTCTACTCCAATAGGTTAACCCTGCATGCTAAGACCCTGGATGAGAGGTGGTAGCTGGTTTCTCATCCTGAAGACCCACAGTTGACCAATGAATAGAAGAGGATAGAAACTACTGCTTTCTAAAAACTTGTTTGTTTGATTGATTGATTGATTGATTGATTGATTGACTTTAAAGAGGGTTATTTGAGCAGTCCTGGCTGTCCTGAGACTCTCTGTAGATCAGGCTGGCCTCAGACTCAGACTTACACCTGCCTTTGCCTCCCTAGTACGGATTGAAGTCATGCTTCACTATTGCCTGGCAGAAGTCTCTGTGGCTAGTCTCCTCTATTACTTGTTCTATGGAAAACACTAATAGAGTCCATTCTATGATGTTTTGAGACAAGGTCTTTCTATGTATCCTAGACTGTCATCACAGAAGCCATCGTCATCGTGTGTGTGTGTGTGTGTGTGTGTGTGTGTGTGTGTGTGTGTGAACATATACTTTGGGGTGTTGGTTCTGTTTTCCTGAAGAGCGTTTGAATCCAGCCTCAGAAGATCATCAGATCTGAATAATGGAATTAAATGCTAGGTGCTGCCGTTTGCCATTCTGAGACAGCAGCCAGTAACATCAGCTGCTGGCCCTGCCCCAATGCTTCCAATCCCCAAATGGTACACTTCAGGAAGGGTTAGTGCAATTTGTTTTTCAGATACTCACACATGGCTGAATCAAGCTTCATTTATTAAAAAGTCTTCCTATTGGGACTTTGTAGAAGGCACAGTGTATAATTGTTAACCATGCAAGTATGAGGAGCAAGTCCAGATTCCTAGATCAAAGTAAATGCCATGCCAGCATGGTGGATACCTGCAACCTTAACCCTGGGGAGGCCAATGCCCAGGGTATCCCTAGGGCAAGCCAGCTAGTTAGACTAGTCATGATCGCTGGTTGCAGCAGGAGACCTTGCCTAAAAGCAAGGTGGAGAACAATTGAGGAAGATACTTGGTGTGGTGGTTCCAGTCAGAATGGTTCCCATCAGCTCACACTCTTGAATGTCTAGTCCCTTGTTGGTGGACTGTTTTGGGGAGGATTAAGAGGTGTGGCCTTGTGGGAGGTGTGTTACTGGGGGCAGGTTATAAACACAAAAAGGCAGGATGTGGGGAAGGGGATGACACCACAGGGCCATAAGTGTTCAGGGGGAGTACAGATATCTTTCAGAACAGTGTATCGAAGGTTCAGGGGACAGATCACTATGACTCTGTCTATGATTCATATGTCCTTATCTAAGTTGGTACTATCTGCTAAGGCTACCTATTTACAAGGTCTATGACTACTCAGGCTGGTAAATTTCCACAAAAGCTCCCTGTTTAATTTGTGAAAACGGTTAACTTTTTTCAAGGTTCTTTCTGTCAGTGCCCCTCTCCCAGCCACAGAGCAGGGTAAATTATCAGTTTTTGTTGTGTAAACTGAGACTGTCTCCTAAGCAAATTTTAAACTAAATCGAGCAAGCAGTTTTAACCAGTTTTTCTTTTAAACATGAAACATAGAACAACAATTATTTAAACAATGAGACAAAGACAGACAATTGACACACATGGACAATACTGATGCACCAATGACAGACAATAGACAGAGAAAGCAGAACTAGGGCGTCCCCATCATATCTTGCTCTCAGGAGGGCTCTGTAATAAGCTTTTTGTTTTTCTTTTTTAACACGCCAGAGAGTGGGCAACTCCTTTTGCTTTTTCTCTCTCTCATTTTCAAGGTTTAACTTCTTATCTCCTCCTTAGGAGGTATAACATTTTTTTATCAATAGTCCCCTCTTGGGATAAACAACACTAATAAAAGTAAAGAATTTTTAAAGATCCTTTTTTCTTAACTCTGGTTCCTCACATTCTGAAGATAGGCTCCTTGAGCCATATCACAAAGAGTGACTGTTTAGAGAAGGTTTGTCCCATGTCTTTTATTAACTCTAATTCTTTGCACCCAGGGTGACTCACTCCTTGAGTGTCACGAAATGCCTGTCCAGGGGGTGCTTTTACCTCAAGGCTGATGCCACTCCGATCCTGCCAAGGATTGTCCCACAGTTGGGTGAACTGTGATATCCTTCTAAATGGGAGTGCCCTCAAGCAACTCCAGAGGGGAAACAGCTCACTTGGATGCTCCTTTGGGGGAGTCACTCTGAAAAGTGCTCCGAGATTGGGAGTGCCTCCATGCACTCCGGGCAGCCACCCTCAATGTTCCCGAAAACCTGGTAGGTCTACCTTCTTTGGGGGAGTTGGCGTTCTCTCTTTTGCAATCTCCTCGAGCTCCTGAATGCAGGGGGCAGAACATCTCATCTTCAAGCCCCACAATGCTGGGCCCCAAAATGTCCTGGTCCAGCAGGGCATTAAACAGAGGTATGAGGAGGTCACCTGAAAGAGAGGGGAGGGACAGGCAAAGACGCAAAGAATGGAGATCTGTCTATAGTCTGATCAAATCACCATTTTTACCTTTTCACACAGGGGTTATATACACAAAAAAGGCAGGAAGTGGGGAAGGGGATGACGCAGGAGCATAAGTGTTCAGGAGGAGTACAGATATCTTCCAGAAGAGAGTAGCAGCTGAGTGAAGGTTCAGGAGACAGATCACTATGACTCTGTCTATGATTCACTTGTCCTTATCTAAATTGGTACCGTCCACCAAGGCTCCCTATCTACAAGGTCTATGACTATTCAGACAGGCAATTTTCAACCAAAGCTGCTTGTTTACAATAGCTTCTAGTCATCTGTTTCAGTGTTTTTCCACAGAGACCCAAGACTTTGTGCTAGCAGGCATGTATGTAGGGCCAATTGCTGATTTTTGGGCCTATGGCTGGTTTCAGGCCTTCAGTGTATAAGCAGGGCTGCCCCTGACACCAGTGGAAAAGGCAGGTCTCAGTTGAATGCTTTTGTAATCCAGGGCTGAGAAGATGAGAACCAGAAGATCCTGGGGTACACTGGCCATCCAGTCTAACCTGATTGATGAGCCTACGGTCCCCTGAGAGGCACTGTTGTCAGGAGCCATAATGGAATAAGCTAATAATTAGCAGGCGGTTACCCTGAAATGGCTTGCTTTGGATTATTATATAATCTGAGACAAGTGAGTCCTTATTTAGCAAGGCTGTAAGGTACTTATTTTAGGAAAGATTCCTGCTATTAATATGCTTTTCCTATTATTATTATTAGTAGTAGTAGTATTATTATTAAACATATGTAACAATCACTAAGCAATAGCATACCCCTATGGAGCAGATCTCTGCAGATCCATGAAGATGTTCTGTCTTCTGATGATGCTATATAGACAAATAGATGACTTCTTAAGTCTTAATGATGATCTTATAAGAATTCCTAAAGTTAAATCAATGATTATTAAGCTTTTTTATACTGGGACTGCTATCAGTTGCCTTTCTGATAGTCAAAACTGCAATGAGAACTCTGCCAGTCTCTCAAGTGTCATCAGTTAATTGCTCTTAGATAGTAACTAGACTTTCTCCTACTCAGAGCACATTCCAAGAGGTTGTAAAACAATTAACCAAAGGTCATTAATAGGGAGCTAACAATTTATTATAGGTGCTGGGACAGAAAATAAAATATTGCCTGGGCTTATCTATACAAAACTTCACTAAATTCTTAGTTACAGTTTTAAACCTTCAGCGAACTTGTGGAGCTAGATAGGTGATAGATGTTTAGCCAGATAATTACTCCTAGTGGATATGCATGTAAACATTCTCTGTTGTAAACTTCTATTTCAATTTATGACTTGATTTTTGGTGTGAACTTGTGATGAACTTTGTAACATGTGACCATGTACTCTGAAGATGTATAAGTACTGAAGACAAAGAAAGGTTCATTCGTCCCTTCCCTTCCTTTTCCCCTGCCTAAAATTTTTTCCCTTAGAATTTATCCCCTGTTAGAATTTTTTCCTTTTCCCCACTAGGACCTTTCCACTTTTACCCTTAAATAGCTTTCATAGGAAACCTTTTACACTTATTAATAAACTCTATAATCACTTCTCTAAGTGTCTTTACTTCCTGCGACCTCAGACTAGCAGGCATAAGTTAGAGCCCAGCAGTTCCTGCTGAGATAGAACAAAGACCACTGTCTAATCTTCTGCTGTTAGGCTACAGGTGTTAAGCCTGTAGTCTTTTACCCTCAGAAGTTTTTAGGACTTTTTAGAAGTTATCATCAGCATTTCAGTACAGGTCAGAGAGCTGTAAAGCCCTGAGACCCTCAGACTTTAAAGCCATCACCAGAGTCCTACTCTGTGTCCCTGCCACTACCCTCTCAGGGCCGGGAGGCTCAAGGGACACTGACTCACAAAGAGACATGATATGAAAGGTAGACCTCTGTCTTCTATTTATACATTAACAAACATATGCCAAACATATGAGCAGGAAACAGGAGACACAGACTGACATACAAAATGTAAGAACTGGACCTGCACACAAAATGATTTTATAGTTCATATGAATGTCTACAGAATGCAGATCACTGGTTGAGCCTTTCCATAGCATGTGCTGAGTTCCATCCCTAGAATCCCAAAAACAAACAACACAAGACCAATTATAATCATTTGGCAAATCCACCCATGCACCGGGTAAATGAGAGTCCCCTAAAAAACAATGACTACATTGTTTTGTGACTGAGCCTACTAGAGTCCATTTGCTGAATCATGCTGAACCCTGAAATATGATTTTTTTTTTTAAAAAAAAGGCCGATCCAAATATTTTCTCAGAAGACAAAAAGTGTGTCCCTGGACAACTTTTTGTAGAGCCCCTTTAAGGTCCCTGTTCCTCAGGCTGTAGATAAAAGGGTTCACCATGGGAGTCACCACTGTGTAGAGCACAGTGGCTGCCGTGTCCTTCTCAGGTGAATGGGAAGAGGAGGGGTTGAAATACACAGCAATGATGGTGCCATAGAAGAGGCAGACCACAGTCAGGTGCGAGCCACAGGTGGAGAAGGCTTTCCATCCTCCCCTTGGGGAAGAGACTCTCAGGACAGCACAGGTAATGTGGATGTAGGAGACCAGGATGCAGACAAACGGGGTGACTATGACCACAGCTCCCTCTGTATGAATAATTAGTTCATTGAGATGTGTGTCTGAGCAGGAGAGTCTGAGGAGGGGAGTCACATCACAGAAGAAATGAGGGATGATGTTGTCCCCACAGAAGGAGAGTTGAGCTATGAGCAGAGTATGTAATAGGACATTCAGATTGGCAGTGACCCACGATCCAGCCACCATCAGAATACAGAGCTGATGGGTCATCTTTGTTGTGTAGTGTAATGGGTGGCATATGGCCACAAATCTGTCATAAGCCATCACAGCCAGCAAGAAATTGTCCATGTCCACAAACATGAAAAGGAAATACATCTGTGTGAGACACCCAGAGAAGGAAATGGCCTGACTCCCAAGTATGTGGTTGGCCAGTACCTTGGGGACAGTGGTGGAGGAGAAGCAGACATCCACAAAGGACAGGTTGCTGAGGAAGAAGTACATGGGGGTGTGCAGGCAGGAGTCTGTGCTGATGGCCAGGATGATGAGCAGGTTTCCCAGGACAGTGGCCAGGTACATGATGAGGAAGAGCAGGAAGAGGAGCTGCTGCTGCTGCTGGGGCTGCCTGGAGAGTCCCAGGAGGAGGAATTCAGTGACACTAGACTGGTTGGTGTTGCTCATGAGCCTGAGGCCACCAAGGTGAATAGAAGACAATAAAGTCAAAACCTTGATGGCAGGGTCACACTGTGATAAGGGTGCCAGGCAGGGTCACGATGTGATAGGACACTGGTGATCTGGATTTACAAATGAATGCATAGAGTTGCTAACACAGAATATGCCCACCCCATTTACACATCTTCATCCCAACACTCACACCTGATGTATTACCTACCTGAGCATCCCTCAGTCCACACAGCCCCTAAGACTACCTGTGTGCATGCTCACACCTCTCAGCTCTCCCTCCACCTCAAACACAGCTCAGAACAACATCAGAATGGTTTTTTAGTCCTGTGTTCATTTCATGTGTTAACCAATGAATTCAGAGCTTCTAAATTGCCTCCTTGCCTCTGGAAGAAGTGGAAAGGAGGTTTCTAAACTAATTTCATCTCAGAATAATCAAATGTTTATGTCCCCACTACTGTAACCTTACCTCTGGAGGGAGGTTGTTGCTATCCAATGATCTTCAGCTTGACCTAATTGCAGGGTCTGTGGTGTCTGGAAACACTGGCAAGCCCTGAGCAAGTGAGGAGCAGGTGTTTGTTTTCTTTGTCTTCTGAGCAGGAAAGATGTTCAGAACAATCACAGAGCAGACATTTACAGAAGTCTCTTTGTCCACTGGGACCAGAATCCCTCAGAGCCTCATTAGAGACAAGAAGAGACAAATTCCCATCTACATCTTTGGCCCCTTTGGATCTAATGATGATGACAGAAGATTTTATCACAGTTTACATACAATAGTTTGTTCAAAATGTACAAGCTTCAGAAATGAGTCCACCTTTATAGACACAGATCCCAAATAGCATTATTTGCCACATCAAATCTCAATCACTTTTATGATCGGAGCCTCTGTCTACTGGTGTGGAGAAGAATTTTTGCACTCTTGTATGTATGATGTAATTTTTGCATTTTCATGTTCTGTCATCTTTAGGAGTCATATCATCTTCAGTTTGATCCAGGAATAATTAAGGGCATATACTGAGTTGAATTGGTTACCTGAGTGTTTGAATTAAAGGGGGTCAGCACCAAAGGGGCACTGTGTTGTTTTGAAACAAAATCCCAATAGTTCAGTTTTACCAACTGAAGACTCAGAAACCAGCTGATATGATCATTTCTACTAGCTCAGAGAGGCAGAGAAAGCACACAGCTGACCTTCCTTCCTCCTCAGCTGATGTTTCAGAAAGATAGAGCTTCTTTCTCTTATCCACACTCTCTGTTAAAACTTCTCAAACTGAATGTCCTGCTTTCTGCTTCCTGCGTGTCTCTCTATGCTCCTCCTGATTTTTTTTTTTTTTGTATGTTCACTCCATGTCAACTGGGTGCCTGCCCTGGCTCTTGACATATTGTTGATTTTATTTTGTCTTGTTTACACTAAATCAAAAAGTCTAAAAGTGTGTTCTGGAGCTGAGCCACACCACAACCAGAAACAGAATTTTCCAGTTCACAATCTCTGGGATCACAGTTTGATCAGATGTCTTACACAGCACTGTCTATGAGACACTTGGCCTTTACAGTAGATGCCTTTTCCAACTCACATGGGTTACTGCTTTCTGGGAATGGAACCCTATCCCACATATTTTCAGTGTGGTGGGACTGGGAAGACATGTTCCTAACACACACACACACACACACACACACACACACGCACGCACATGCACACGCACATGCACACCTCCAGAGCATGTGGAAGTAGGCGGAGTTCCATCTGTTTATATCACTGTGGCAATGGACCACAGTGAGTAACTCTAACCCTTTCTGCTTCCCCCATTTTTATCTGAAAAGCAGACAGAGACTAAAGAAGGAAGCAAACAAACAGAATTGATGGCACACAGCTGCAATTCCTGGAGAGTCGAGGCAGAAGTGTTATAATTTGGAGACTTGCCTGAGATTCATAGTAGGGGAAAGAAAGGAGAAATGGGCTAAAGAAGAAAAGAAGGATGAGGAGAAATTATTTGAAGAAAGCCCTCCTCTTTTTCTTTTTCTCAATTTGAGTTTTTTCTGATGACTTTATACTTCTAGTCATATTTTATCAAGATTCATAGTTTTACATCACAGAAGCAAACTGTGCCTAGTTTAAATCAGAAAAGATTCATGTTTGTTTGTGCATATATGTGCTTGTGTGTGTGTTTATGTGTATGTTGTGTATTTGTGCATGCATGTATATATGTGTGCATGCATATTTGTGTTTGTAAGTTTATATGTATATACATAGGGGAAGTATGTGTGGAATGGTGTAATGTGTATATATGGGGCTTTCATATGCATATGGAGGGCCAAAGTTGGTGTCAGGTGTTCTAGTTACAGTTCTATTGCTGTGAAGAAACACTATGGCCAAAGAAACTCTTACAAAAGCAAGCCCTTAATTGGGGCCTCTTTTGCAGTTTTAGAAGGTTAGTTCATGGGCATGATACTGAAACGCAGACAGACTTGGTTCTGGACCAGTAATTGAGAGCTTTACATCCTAATTCAAAGACTGAAAGGAGAGAGAGAGATAAAGAAAGAGAGAGGGGGGGAGAGAGGGAGGGGGAGAGGGAGAGGGAGAGGGAGAGGGAGAGGGAGAGGGAGAGGGAGAGGGAGAGGGAGAGGGAGAGGGAGAGGGAGAGGGAGAGAGGACAGAAAGAGACAGCCATAGAAACAGAGACAGACAGAGAGACAGTGACACAAAGAAAGACAGAAATTGGAAGAGAGAGACAGAGAGACACTGGACCTGGTGAAGACTTTTGAAACCTCAAAGCTCAACCCCAGTAGTACACCTCACACAAGGACATACCTCTTAATCCTTTCCTAAGCTATCAACCAGCTAGGAACTACACATTCGAGTATATAAGTAAGTCCACGCAAGCCATTTTCCTTCAAAACACCATGCCAGGTATCTTCTTCAATTGCTCTTCACCTTAAATTTTTAGGCAAGGACTTCTGCTGAACAGAGAAATCACCATTATCACTAGTCTACCTTGCACTAGGGATCCCCTGTTAAAGAGTCTCCAAGGTAGCTCCCGTGCTGGCCTGGTTTTTACATTGGTTCACTGATCTGAACTCTCTCCTCATGCTTGCATGGTAATGATTATACACTAAGCCTTCTGCAAAGTTCTGCCAGAAATAGGTTTTAATAAATGAATCTTGACTTAGCAGTGGATAAATATTGTCAGGAGCTGCATTCACCATTGCAAGATGGCCCCGGTTTCCTGTTTCCTGGTTCTTCTTGGGAGCTTTGCTTGATTGTGCGCCTGCGCAAAGCGCGAAAACCAGTATGCTAATTTGGCAATATCATAAGAGCCAATGAGTGTGCGGCACATCTCCTAAGGCTCTATATAAGCCACAGGATTTTGGGGCTTGGGGTCCCTCGCCTCACTGCCATCTAAAAGAGCTGTAACAATAAACTGCTGTCAGAAGAATCCTGAGTGTGGCATCCTCCTTATCGGCGAGGCTGCGCGCCGCAACTGGTGCCGGAAATCCGGGGGCGAAGCCGAACGTCTCAGTGTTTTATCCAGTTTCGAGGGAACCTGTTGGCTCAACAGAGGGTTCAGAACTGATGCCGCGAGAAGTCTAGATGCTTTTCTGCAAGGTATGGTGGATCCTGTCTATTGTGCTATTGCTATCCCCGTTTGGGCCGTGGTAGTTCTTGTGCTCTGCTTCTGTTTTAACTGCCATACACAAGGAAAGGAGTGTACTTGCCCTCCGTGTATTCAGGAGCTGTAAGTCACAGGTAGATAACTGTGCAAGTTTGTTCCCTCTAAACAGTATGGGTAACCACCAAATGAAGCCGCTTCTCTCAGCAACGCAGGCGTTGCTGCGCGAGCGCGGTTTAAAGGTTCCCGAGAAAGTGTTGTGTAATTTTCTGCAAGATGTGGATCGAGTAGCTCCCTGGTTTGTTTCCACGGGGTCCTTGTCAAAGGGCTCCTGGGACAAGCTCGGCGGCGACTTGATTAATGAAAAGGAGAAGGGAAAGTTAAGACCAGGCACATGGCCGCTGTACAAAATGGTTAGAGCCTGTATAGAGGATGCAAAATGCCAAGACAAGGTAAGAGAGGGACAAAGAGCTTTAGCAGAACACCAGGATAGCCTATCAGAAGCAGAAAAGGATAAGAGCGCTAAAAATAAAATAAAGAAAAAGGAAAAGAAAAAAGAGGAAATTAAAAACGAAGTAGCTACAAAAAAGGAACATAAAAAACAGGAAGAGCCTAAGAGAAAACTATATCCTGTGTTAACTGAGTTTCAAAATCTAAATGATTCCACCTCTGAGGAGACGTCCTCGGGGGATGAAGAAGATACAGAGGATACCGACACCTCATCCTCTGATAGTGTGTTAGATCTTGAGGAACAGGCAGAGTTAGATAAAGAAGCAGCCCGTTATGAGTCTGAAAGATACGGGCCGGATTCGCCTTATGCACCGGGGTATGCCCCATCTGCCCCACCATTGGAGGAAGTAGTTAGAGTTAAAAAGAAAAAACCAAAAGAGAGACAGGAAAGACTGCCGTCCAATTCTCTTATTACAGCTAAGGAAAGAAAAAAGATAAGAGTAGCCTTTCCCGTATGGGAAGATGCTAACCAAGCTAGGCAACATTCACAGCTAGATTTAAAACAATTAAAAGCGCTGGCCGAATCAGTACAGACTTATGGAATCAATGCCTCTTTTACTCAGGCATTAATAGAAAGACTGATGGTCAGTGCCATGACACCAGATGACTGGTATAATACTGTTAAGGTTTGCCTGACTATGGGACAATATCTAGATTGGAAATCTATTTTTCAAGAACTCTGTGCTTCACAGGCAAGACAAAATTTAGCTCAGGGGCATCCACAATGGAACTTTGACATGCTTACAGGGCAGGGACAATGGGCTATCAATCAAACGGCCTACCCTGTAGAGGTATATGAGCAAATTAATAAGGCAGCTGTAAAAGCATGGAAAAGTCTCCCTAACAAAGGACAGGTTTCAGGAAACTTGACAAGAATTATTCAAGGAAACAATGAGCCGTTCTCAGACTTTGTGGCAAGGATGATGGAGGCGGCAGGAAGGATTTTTGGAGATCCTGAGACGGCCATGCCTCTCATAGAACAACTAATTTTTGAACAGTGTACTAGAGAATGCAGAAATGCTATTACACCTTGGAAAGGAAAAGGACTAAATGCATGGATGAAGGCTTGTAGAGAAATAGGAGGACCTCTATCTAATGCCGGATTGGCAGCTGCTGTTTTAGCGGCTCAGAGGGCCTCTAATGTTAAATGTTTCAGGTATGGAAAGCTGGGACACATACAAAGACAATGTAGAGCACCTAACACTAGTAGTAACAATCGTCCAAAGGTGCCTGGAATGTGTCCTAGGTGTAATAAAGGAAAACATTGGGCAAATGAATGTAGATCAGTTAAAGACGAGAGAGGACGTACAATTTCTCCTCTGCCAAAAAATGGGCAACGGGGCCCACATCCCCAGGGCCCGCAAATATATGGGGCAATAGAGAACCTGCAGAACAACCCTCAGCAACATCAAAGGATAAGACAATCAGGAGAGCCACGTCAGGCTCAGCAGGACTGGACCTCTGTGCCACCGCCAGAGCAGTACTAACACCCACCATGGGGTGTCAGCCTATACCTTCTGATTTTTCAGGACCCTTACCTGAGAATACAGTAGGACTAGTGCTAGGAAGATCGTCTACGACTCTAAGAGGATTAATTGTTCACCCCGGAGTCATAGATCAAGATTATGAGGGACAAATAAAAATCATGTGCTCATCACCAAGGGGGATTAGCTCTATAGCTCCTGGTGATAGAATTGCACAGCTATTAGTCCTCCCTAGTTTACATTCATTCTTTCCTAGTAAAGGTTTAACTAGAGGCATGAAGGGATTTGGTTCCTCTGGAGGACAGAATGTATTCATTTCATTAGATTTAGATAAACGCCCCACATTAGAGTTGAAAATTCAAGGAAGGCTTTTTACAGGCCTCCTAGACACAGGAGCAGATACTACCATTATCTCTACCAATTGGTGGCCAAAGAACTGACCTGTCAATAGCTCTTCACAAACTTTACAAGGTCTTGGATATGAGTCTGCTCCTGATGTTAGTGCAAGAACATTGCATTGGGAAGATTCTGAAGGCAGATGAGGGACAGTTGTTCCTTATGTCTTGCCACTTCCAGTTAATTTATGGGGAAGAGATATTCTTAAACAATTGGAATTTAGGCTCACCAATGATTATTCTACACAGAGTCAAAAAATGATGAAAGAGATGGGGCATGTCCCTGGAAAAGGATTGGGGAAGGCCTTACAAGGCAGGATCAGCCCTGTTTCTATTACAGAAAAACAAGACAGGAAAGGGCTGGGTTTTTCCTAGGGGCCATTGAGGATGCATTGCCTATACCTTGGTTGTCAGAGGAACCTGTATGGGTTCCTCAATGGCCGTTAACCTCTGAAAAACTAGCAGCTGCAAAAGCTCTAGTTAAAGAACAACTAAAATTAGGACATTTGGAAAATTCTCAGTCGGCATGGAATACGCCTATATTTGTGATTAAGAAAAAATCAGGTAAATGGAGGTTAATACATGATCTTAGAGCTATTAATAATCAGATGCAATTATTAGGATCAATTCAAAAGGGTCTGCCACTGCTGACAGCCTTGCCTAGACATTGGGAGATTATAATAGTAGATATTAAAGACTGTTTTTTCTCTATACCTTTACATCCTAAGGACAAAATTAGATTTGCTTTCACTCTCCCAAGTATTAATCATGAGGAACCAGACCACCGATATCAATGGAGGGTCCTGCCACAAAGCATGGCCAATAGTCCCACTATGTGTCAAATATATGTCTCTTCTGCCATTGAACCAGTTAGAAAACAGTTTCCTAAGGTTAGAATTTGTCATTTTATGGATGATATACTCTTGTGTACCAATAACAAAGAAGTTTTACACCAAGCGTTCTCTCTGTTAGTTTCTACCTTAAAACAGAAAGGACTATCTAAAGCGCCTGAAAAGGTTCAGGAAGGAGAGATAGGAAATTTCTTAGGAGTGATAATTACTCCTGAGTATATTAAACCACAGAAGGTTACTATTAGAAGAGATAAATCAAAAACATTAAATGATTTTCAAAAGTTACTAGGAGATATCAATTGGATTCATCCCTATTTGAAATTAACTACAACTGAACTTCAACCCTTATTTAAAATACTTGAGGGAGATTCTAACATTACTTCATTGAGAACTTTGACCCCTGAATCGTCTAAAGTATTGGATAAAATAGAGATTGCCATACAGCATGCTCAATTAGATAGACTTAACCCCAAATTATCTTTTCAGTTATGTATTCTTCCCTCTCCTCAACAACCAACTGCAGTACTGTGGCAAGAGGGACCCTTGCTATGGATTCATCCACATAGCTCCCCCAGGAAGACCTTAGGCTATTATCCTGCCTTAGTTGCAGAATTGGCTTTAAAGGGGCTTCAACTGTCCATGATGCATTTTGGACAATATCCTTATACAATTGTATGTCCTTATACTATGTATCAAATTCAAGTTTTATGTGCATCTCAAGATGCTTGGGCAATTTTAAAATGCTCATTCCCTGGAAATATTGATAATCATTATCCTAAACATCCCTTGTTACAATTTACTCTTTCTAACTCATTTATATTTCCCAAAGTTACTAAGACACATCCTATTCATCAAGCATTGGATATTTATACCGATGGTTCTAAGACAGGCATTGGTTGTTATGTGGTTAATAATGTCCCTACTCGAATTCAGTTTGATTATACTTCTCCCCAATTAGTAGAATGTGCTATTGTAGCGATAGTGTTGCAAAGATTTTCAGAGCCTATAAACATAATTTCAGATTCGCATTATGTTGTAGGAGCTGTTAAACAATTAGAAGTGGCTGATTTTATTCACCCTAAAAGCATGGTTGCTGAGATATTTAAAGACATTCAAAACCATATCCGTAGTAGGTGTCATCCATTTTTTATTCAACACATGAGAGCACATTCACTACTTCCTGGACCAATGTCTCAAGCTAATGCTATTGCTGATAAAGCCACTAAAAACCTATATTGGGTAAGTTCGCCATTAGAAGGCGCAGTTGATTTCCATAAACTCTATCATGTACCAGCTAATACCCTGAGATTAAAGTTTCATTTAACTCATGCAGAAGTGCGAGATATTGTTCTGAAATGTACCTCCTGTGCAGAATTCAGACCCTCTCCATCTATAGGAGTTAATCCCAGAGGTCTGCAACCTCTTCATGTCTGGCAAATGGATGTCACACATTACAATGCATTTGGAAAACAAAAGTTTATTCATGTATCTGTGGATACATGCTCTGGCATCATCCATGCTACCCCCCTTGCGGGAGAAAAAGTGTCACATGTTATTACTCACTGTCTTGAAGCCTGGGCTGCTTGGGGCAAGCCCCTTCAGCTGAAGACTAATAATGCACCAGCCTATACGTCTAAAACTTTTCAACAGTTTTGTCTGAGGCTTGGTGCCCGTCATATAACTGGCTTGCCATATAATCCTCAGGCACAAGGGATTGTGGAACATGCCAATGGCACGTTGAAAACTTATTTACAAAAACAAAAGGGAGGAATAGGTCCCAACATGGGACCTAAGACATCTATCTCCCTAGCCTTATTTACCTTAAATTTTTTAAAATCTGGATTCTGATGGACAATCTGCTGCTGACAGACATGTGGCTCCAAGTCCTCAAAAAGAATATGTTAAATGGAAAGATGTCTTAACTAACCAATGGAAGGGCCCGGATCCAGTTTTAGTGAGATCCAGGGGAGCTATCTATGTTTTTCCACAGGATCAAGAAAATCCAATCTGGATACCAAGCAGACTGACCAGAACTGTGAAAGAGGACTCACCAACCCCTGAAGAAAATGCTAAAGATCCTGTTGATAATCTGCCTGCTTGAGAGAGCGATAAGTATACCATTGTGGGCTGTGGTAAGATCATGGCCAGTTCCCATCCCAGTACATTCCCACTCTAAAGTACTGCCAATGTTTACATCATCGAGCTGTCAGCTGGAGGCACCATGTGTCATACATTTAAACAAAGAGACTGTCAAGTATAATGCATCAAAATTTAGATTAAATGATACCTTGTGTTTCACCATAACAAACAGGCCAGAGACCCCATGCATCGTACTTCGCAATGCTACATTGGGACACTGGATTGATCCCCTTGGAGATTCCCAAATAGGCACTGGTGTCTTGCTCGAGGTACTCAATAACATAGTGGCAAGACAATCTGAGGCCAGTGGATATACATCAAACAAAAAACAGTCCCCTGTGAATATCACTACATTATTGCTAAAAAGTAAGGTAACCATACTTGAACGATCATATTGGCAAACCAATAGTGCCACTAATGTCAGAGTGTGGCCATGGTGCCCTCCAGATCAGTCATTTCCACCAGTGTTTACGCACTGCCAATCTAAAAGGATGCCTAAGGTAGAAGTATCTCGAGGGTTCACTTTATCGCCACCTCTAAAAAGGTTGGCTATGACAGGAAATAAAACAGGGAATGTAAACGAATGGCCATTTTATCAATGGGTGTTGACAAATTTAGCTGGGGCTGCTACCAGTTTATCAGCCTTTGCAACTCTAGGTGAGTCACAACATGACATTTGGAATGTATCAGCAACCAGAACTAATACTACACCAGTGATATTGAATGATATTAATTATAATAACTTGTTGGCAAATTATTCAGCCAAAAGGGCAGCAGTTTGTGTTTCGGCTCCCTTCTTTTTTATTTTAGCAGAATTTAAAAATAAAAGCAGCATATTAGATTGTGTGAATGTCACCTGCCAGTTGACAGAATGCTGGAATGGGTCCGAATCTTTAGCACTGCTGGTGCGGGTTCCGACATTTGTCCCTATACCGGTGGATGCCGATCCCGATAAATTTCCAATAATCTCTTTAATTAGAGAAAAGAGAGATTTTGGCATCACGGCGGCCATTGTGACGGCCGTTGCAGTGTCGGCTGCTGCAGCGGTGACTGCGGGTATTCCCCTAGCCAATCAAGTTCAAGCAGCAGAAACAATAAATAATATAGTGAATGCCTCAGCAGATGCTATGGTAAAACAGCATAAAATGAATAGCCATTTGATTTCTGGGATACTGCTTGCTAATCAGCGAATAGATCTATTACAAAGTAAAATGGAAGAAATTGCTGATATTCTTCAAGTAAGCTGTGTAAGTCATACTAAACACATGTGTATCACACCCTTGAAATATAACAATGAGTCTTTTACAGAAAGTACTAAATTATTTAATTTTTTGCAAGGAAATTGGTCACAACAGGCTGAGGAGCTACAAGAAGAACTCCTGCTCAAGATTGCTGTTTTGAATGGGACCAGAATAAACCCAATTGATGTTGGAGACTTCACTTCCTGGCTCACGTCCGCCTTCTCCTTTTTTAAGGAGTGGGTGGGGGTGGGAATGTTTGGCTGTATGATCTTTGGGGGAGTGCTGATCACACTCTGGTTGCTCTGCAAATTTAAAAAACAACATCGTAGAGATAAAGTACTTATCACTCAAGCACTGCTTGCCTTAGAACAGGGAACATTCCCTCAAGCTTGGTTGAATATGCTTAAACAATGAGACACTATCATTCAATGGGATATCCTGAGGGCTCGTGTTCCCATTGCACCAGGAATCCTGAGTGGTAGTCCTCCACACTTCCCAGGGCTCGGGTTCCCATTGCACGGGACATAAGTGTGGAGGTCTCAATACTGCTTAACTGCCTTGAATGCCTTACTGGTAGAACGGTGGGCTTGATCGGCGAAATAACAGTTGGAAAATTGTTGCAGTAATTTAATAAAAAAGGGGGAGTTGTCAGGAGCCGCGTTCGCCATTGCAAGATGGCCCCTGTTTCCTGTTTCCTGGTTCTTCTTGGGAGCTTTGCTTGATTGTGCGCCTGCGCAAGGCGCGAAAACCAGTATGCTAATTTGGCGATATCATAAGAGCCAATGAGTGTGTGGCACGTCTCCTAAGGCTCTAGATAAGCCACAGGATTTTGGGGCTTGGGGTCCCTCGCCTCACTGCCATCTAAAAGAGCTGTAACAATAAACTGCTGTCAGAAGAATCCTGAGTGTGGCGTCCTCCTTATCGGCGAGGCTGCGCGCCGCAAAATATCTTATAAACAAATTGTACTAACAATTCTTTGAAGTACAAATTTCTCATTTCTTTGTAGACTCAGTTGTATCATGTGATGATTTTTGGAAGCTATCTTAGGAGAAAATGTTTTACTGAGCAGATACATGGAGAGGATGTTTTGTTGAGGCAGACACTTGATAGGACCCGTGATGTCACAAAAGACTGTAAGTAGAACACAACAGTGAATGAAACTCTGGCATTGCAACATCTCATTGCTTTGCCTTGCAATGCTTCACTGGTCTTCACTGATGACACTCTTGCATTGCTTCACTTTGCAATGTTTTCCTGGTCTCCACAGATCTTAATTTGTTGTGACTTTGTAGAGAGAAATGTGACAAAACTTCTCCTGGTATTCCAGCTGCTTCTTGCTGCTTCTGCGGACTCATGCCAATTCAGCAGAGACTCAAGGTTCTTTCTGGATCTAGCATCTATTTCTAATTTGTGTTTGGTGGTTGCCATTTGGACTGAAGTACCACTTCAAATACATTTGTGTTTGATATTTTGGACTGGACTGATAATATCCTGGCAAAGAAGATTGCTGTCAGCCAAAGTACTACTTTTAACAAGTGCCCTTATCCTATTACCAACTTTTGTCCTCTGCATTCAGTGTGCTAGAAGGGAGGCTGAAGCATTTAAAAATCCTTATTAAAGTAGATTTTGAAAAATCTAAGCCTACAGGTGGTGCCCAACATGACTTAGGCCTGATGGGTACCTCTGCTTCCAATATAGTATAAAAAGAGGCAGGTTTTAATCTGCTGGAAATGCTGTTTAAGAAAGTTAGAAAATAGCAATGCTGCCACAGGGTGGTCTCCTACCTTGCTCCCAGAGGAGGTTTACTGGTCTTCCTTCATAGTCTCGTGTAGACAGTTTTGATAAAGATTGGGGGGAAAGGTGAGCATTCAGGAGGTTCATTCAATTCTCTTGTGTTAGAGAAGATTGCAGAGTTGGCTCTGCACTTAGAGAGTGTGAATAGAGGTTGAAATGCTTATAAAAAGAACCAGTAGGAGGAGAACAACAGTGTTCAGGATTGGTGTTTGAGTCTGAGAAGTTACTGCCTGATGAAAGAGGAAAGCACACTAGACTGGAAGACAAACTACCACCCCGCTATGCCCCACTCACTTTCACTACCAAGTGCCCAAAGCACAGAGTGAGACACCTGTCCAGGAAGAGCAGGAGGTGCTATAGGGACAACAGGTTAGTGCTCAGCCAAGTGCACCACAAGAGGATTCATTTGGGGTTACACAGGCACCTTCAGCCTTCCAGTCTTTGTGCAGCAAATGCCTGCTAATGGTGGTGATCATGCTTATAATAAGTTGACATGTCATCCAATAGAAATGCTAGATCTAAAGCATTTTAAAGAGGATGTGGTATTGTATGACTTGCACTCTCCATGCACTAAAGAAATAAGTAACTGGGTTACACAGCCTAGAGTTATTCCCTAAGATTGGAAGAAACTGGTGTCAGATGTGCTAGAAGGTGGTCAAAAATTACAGTGTTTGTTGTGGTGGAGGTACAAAGCCACAAAAATAGATCGATGGAATATAGCAAGGGGGATAAATGTTACTGAAGACCAACTGCTTAGGGAAGGGCATTATGCTGAGCTACAGGAACAAACTCGATCTGATGGTGTTGTAATGGAACAATGTCATGTTGAGGCTTTAACAGCTTGGGATATGGTTGAGGAACCAGGGGATTGGGGGATGGGGTGGTGAGACTTCCCTCATTAACTAAGATAATACAAGGTCTTGCAGAAGCATTTACTGATTTGTTACAGACACTGGATTCAGCTGTAAATAGAGCCATATCAGACCCTAAAAACAGACAGTCACTGATAGAAATCTTGGCATTTGAAAATGCAAATACTGACTATAAGAGAGCAATCAGACCATTGAAAACACGAGGAGCCCCAGTAGTTAAATAGATAAGAGTGAACTGGCATTGCCTTTCAGAAACATTATTCTAAAAATCCCAGGAAAAGCCATAGCTAGAAGTCTCAGTAATTGAAATACCCAATGCATTAATTGTGGTGATTTTGGCCTTTTCCCAAGACATTGTAAGGCTGGAAGATTCACAGTGCAGAAGAGCAAGGAAACTGACTCTGAAGAATGGTGTTAGTAGAAGAGAACAAGCATTTTTGGGCTACAATGAGACACACAGTCTTCCAGGATACTGTAGCCAATGTGGAAAGAGCAAACATTGGTCAAAGGATCCAAGAAAGATCTGCAAAGTAACCTCCTGCCTTTGGGGAAAGAATCCCGGGGCCTGTCAGCTAGAGGGCCTGCAGCCAAGTTCCTTTGGTCAGCCAAAAAATATCAAACATGCAAGAAAATCAAAACTATTTCTCATCTTATATATGCTATAGAAGGAAGTGCAGCTTTGGAGCTGGCCACAGACACGCCTCTTACACCATCACCAAAAGTTGAATGTAGGAATAATCTTAGAAAGAAGTAGATTAACTTCTCAAGGATTTATTACACATTCAGGTATAGTACATGGGGATATCAAGGGAGAAATTAAAATCATGGCATATGTGGACAAGAAGATGCAAATTAATGCAGGAGATAGAAGTATTCAGCTATTGATGTTTTCTTATGTCCAGGTCGAGGTTACTCCAGTAGAAAGAACCAGGGCTTTGGGAGTACTAAAAAACAAGTGTTCTGGCAAACATGGTTAATAATCAGAGACCCAAATCAATGGTTGAAATGTATAGTTGTTGGAGACACCCCACATTAAGCTTGATATGCCTGGGACCCCGATGACAAGGAAGAAAAACCTGCCAGGTGTACTGTGTTTCAGAGTGCAAGACTATGGCCTCTTGTGCGCCCCAGTATGAGTACTGGGAACCCCCAAGGCCTGATTCTTTGGTGCAAGCACCTTGTGATGTCATTTCTGCAACTATTCTTAGTACTTACCATTCTCCTTATCTATTTACTGTTCCTTCTTCCTTGATTAAACTGGTATTTGGTGACATGGCAAGAACCTAGTAGGATACCACTTAACGTCCAGCAACTAGATGTTACTGATAATATTAAAGTGAAAGTTGTTCATGAGTTCAAGAGAAATGTAACTGTAGAGGAAGCTCTGCAAATTTGGGGAAGTTGCACCCAATGTAAAATTGGATATGGTGATATTTACAACATCTTAGGGAAGTTTGATATGTTACAGTCACTCGCTCGAGGTGAAAATGGAAGTAACCTAGACCTGAGTGCAGAGGTGAATAATTCTGCAGCTGCTCCCCCAGTCTTAGTCACAATTGTGTGTAATAAAAACAGGACTTTTTTATTACAAAACTGAGGATGGAATAACATACAAATATTTCCCAGAAAGTCAGCAATGGGTTCCTTGGGTTTGGGGATGATGGTGGCAGCCCCCTTGCAAATTTTCAAACAGGTTAAGTGAGGATGTTTTTGTAAACAGACAGATGGGGTCCTGGATGTTTGACCCAGATTGGAGATCTCATGGGGTTAGGGTATGGGACTCAGTACTAGAAAGGGATATTGGAGAAGGAACATGCCCTTGGTTACATTTTTTTAATATATATATATTAAAAAAAATTGTAGCACATTGCCATGTGACAGTATACCCAAAGAAAAAATAATTAAGTATTGTCTTAGTCAGGGTTTCTATTCCTGCACAAGTATCATAACCAAGAAGCAAATTGGGGAGGAAAAGGTTTATTCAGCTTACACTTCCTCCTTGCTGTTCATCACCAAAGGAGTCAGGAACTCAAGCAGGTCAGGAAACAGGAGCTGATACAAAAGCCATGGAGGGATGTTACTTACTGGCTTGCTTCTTCTGCCTTGCTCAGCTTGCTTTCTTATAAAACCCAGGTCTACCAGCCCAGGGATGGCAGCACCCACAAGGGGCCCTCCCCCCTTGATCACTAATTGAGAAAATGCCTTGCAGCTGGTTCTCATGGAGGCATTTTCTCAACTGAAGCCACTTTCTCTGTGATGACTCCAGCTTGTGTCAAGTTGACACACAAAACCAGCCAGCACAAGTATCTACAAGAAGAATTAAAATGTAGAAAATTAGAATAGCCAAGAGAATTAAATAGATGGTATACAGGTCATGCCCAGGAAGAATTACAAAGACGGCAGGGTTATCAGCATGACCTCTTGTTCGCCTTTTATGAAACCATACTGTCTCACACATCTCTGAAAGATACTGATTTTGTAACCGAAATACTGGTACCCTCAACCTCACCAGAGACTTGTGATCAGGAGATATAAAAAAAAATGTGCTTGCTATAAAACTATGTTTGAGATTTTATAGTTGCTTTTTTTCTGTTCTAAATCTGTACTACTCTAAATCACAAGAAAATGGTGGCATAGGAAAATAGCAAATCATTTACCCACCCCCCCATGAACTTTGAAACCCAACTTCTTGTGTGATTTCAATAAAAGACTGGGGCTGAGTCAAGTCTGTTGAGCACTGACTCCCGAGTTCAGGAACTCTCACTGCCTAAACAACCTGTCAGCTTTCACCTCAATTGTGTTTTCTTATTCCCCTTCCAGGTGTCCCTAGTCCTTGACAACTCTTGACTCATGTTGAGGCTGGACCCCAGCAAGTAATGCTGACACATAAGGTTTGGTGGATACAGCAGCTGATGCAGATTGGCTGCTTCAGAAGGTTTACACACAGTTTATAGGAATTGGTAAATTATCAGGAATAAGACAAAATGTTCAATGGATTACTGTGTGGGACCAGAAAGGCAAACGGGGAAGTGGAGACCTTATGTGGCTGACATACCCATAAATTTATGAGGGATAGGTCTCTTACAACAATAGGGGAAGCAAATTAATATTCCTGCAATTCTAGGGACAGAAAATGAGGAAATTAAGTGTGATATGATAGATGCTCCTGGGGAAGGTATTAATACTGGTGATCAAAAAATATTACAAGCTGTTCCCATGGTCCAAAAATGGACAACATAGGAAATGAATTTATAAATTTATGAAAAGGTCACTGCTGACATAGCAACAGCCTTGGCCCTAGAATGGTCATCAAACAAACCTGTGTAGCAAGAGCAATGTCCCATAACAAGATAAACATTGAAGGCATTTGAACAACTGCTACAAGAGCAGTTGGAGGCTCAACATATACAAGAGTCTACCAGCCCAGGGAATTCCCCTGTGTGTGTTATTTAAAAAGAGAAATCAGGTAAATGGAGAATAATAACGGCTTTAAGAGCTGATAATAGAGTAACACAACCAGTGAGGTCCTTTACAGCCCGGGCTTGCTTACCTTCTTTTTTACCATACTCATGACCTATAATAATAATTGTCTTGAAAGATTGCTTTTTCCCCACATCCTTACATGAGCAGGATAGGAAAAGGTTTACTTCCTGAGTACCTACACTGAACAACAGTGGTCCAATGAAAAGATATGATTGGAATGTATTTCCACAAGGAATGTTAAGTAGTCCAACTTTCTGTCAATATTTTCTGCAACAACCATTAGAAATAATTTGTAGGTGATATCCTCTATCATTTATCATTATATAGATGATATTTTGTTGGCTCATTCTGATGAAGATATTTTATAGAGACTTATATTTAAGATAACACAAGGAATTCTGCCATGCTGGGAAATACAGATTGCTCCAAAAAAATACAAAGAGGACATTGACTTAGTTATTTGGGTTATAAAATCAATCAAAATAAAATTTGACCAGAAAAGGTACAAAAACATGGGAACCAATTGCAAACTCTTACAATTTTCACTAATTAATGGAAGATATTAACTGGTTGATTCGAATCAGTGCATATAAGTTAAGTGACTTGTTTCAAACATTACAAAGAGATTCAAATTTAAACAGTCCAAAATGTTTAACAGCAGAAGCAGAAAAAGAGTTAATCTTTGTTGAACAAAAACTGCAAGAGGTATATGTGGATAGAACTGATCCTAAACTTGATTGTATTCTGGTCATTTTTCCTTCACCTCATTCTCCTACTGGGCTCATTATGCAAACGGAAGACAGTATTGGAATGGTTCTTCTTAGCTCATGAACAAAGTAAAAAATTAAAGACATATATAGAAAATATTTCTAAAGGTATAATAAGATGATGTCAATTGTCATGACCAAATCTGGCCAAAATTGTTGTATCTCGTACAAATGCTGAGATTGTGTCAATATGGGTGATCAATGAAGATTGACAAAGAGCTTGTAAACTACCTGGGTGAAATTAATAACAAATATCTGAAAAGCAAATGTATAAAAAGAACTAATTTGATTCTTTGACATATATTAAAGAAAACACCAATTCCAGAGGCACCTACATTCTATTCTGATGAACACAGAAGGCAATGACAGGTTATAAGTCAGATAAAATAAGCAAGGTGCTCAAAATCCATATACCTCAGTTCAAAAATCAGAATTGCAATTATTATTATTATTATCCTAAATCTCTTAACATTACTACTGATTCTTTATATGCAGAAAGAGGTATTTTGCATATAGAGACTACTAAATTTGCACCCGATAACTCAGAATTAATGTTCCTTTTTTTTTTTTTTGAGACAGGGTTTCTCTGTGTAGCCCTGGCTGTCCTGGAACTCACTCTGTAGACCAGGCTAGCCTCAAACTCAGAAATCCACCTGCCTCTGCCTCCCAAGTGCTGGGATTAAAGGCGTGCACCACGACCACCCGGCACAGAATTAATGTTCTTATTTAGACAATTGAAATAGGCCATGAGAAGTAAAAAACTAGCCATTATCTATTACTCATATTCCATCTCAAATAGGTTTGCCAGAACCATTAGCTCAAGGAAATGATGAGATTGACCAATTGCTAATAGGAAATGTGTTAGAAGCCACAAAACTCCATGAGAAACATCACATTAATGGGAAAGGTTTAAAGAAAAAATTGTCTATCACTTGGCAGCAAGCCAAAGGAATAATTTTTTAAAATATCCTATGTGTTCTGTATTCAACCAAACTCCGTTCCCTGCTGGAACCAAAAGGGTTACCAAAAGAAATACATCTAGCAGGTGGAAGTCTTCCATTTTACAGAATTTGGAAAACTATACCATTGACACATACTCAGGGTTTCAATGGGCAATTGCTTTAAGTTCTGAAAGTCTGATTGAGTAATTACATACTTATTGGAAATAATGGAAGTTACGAGTATACCTGCATAAATTAAAACTGACAGTGTTCTCAAGTATGTGTCCAATGAGATGAAGCAATTCTTTGCATATTGGAATATAAAGCATGTTACTGGTATACCACACAATCCCACGGACAAGCAGTTATAGAAAAAGCCAATTGTACTTTAAAAGACATGCTTATTAAACAAAAAGGAAGTGTAAAAAGCCCCCAGTGACAGACTAAAAAATGCTTTCTTACTTCTAAATTTTCAAATGTGGATGAAAAGTGGGGAAAAGGCAGCTGAGAGACACTGGATTATCAAAAAGCTGAGGAACTGGTCCAACTAGTTTACTATAAGGATGTGTTGACATTAGAATGAAAACCTGCAATAGTTTTAGTGTAGGGACATGGTTAAACTTATGTATCTACAGGGAATAAAAAAATATCATTACCAAGAAACTTATAAAGATTAGATCTGACCAGGGGAAATCTTTTGTCAGCTGAGACATGAATGTCTTCACAAAACAAATAGCCCAGTTGTTCTCATACACTATCTCAGTTACTGACTTCTCCAAAATATGCATGAAAATCAACTTCGAAAAGGTAAGCCCAAATAATCTGTCACACAGACCTGAACAACACATAGACTGAACAGACAACACAGAGACTGAACAACAAATGCTACAGATAGCTTTTTTCAGACTAACTATTTTTCCCCTTGGGCCCTAAACTGAATTCTTCAACCCAATTAAGCAAGAAGCAATTATAAGAAGACCATCATCCTGATCCCTTAAGTTGGGGTGGATGATTTGGGTCATTTGATATGTTATAATTGTTGTTATTGAGGATGGTAGTTGTTGATGGTTATGGTCAGGAAGGAAACAAAATAAACATCATTAATGTATATTGATAGATATTTAAGGTTGCAGTGTTTGAATTATTGTATACTGATAGAAATTTAAGGTTGTTTTTTTCTAATTATTGTATACTGATAAAAATTTGAGGTTGTTTTGTTTAACTGCATTACATATAAGATATTTATTTAAACTATGATATAAAATTCTTGTTTTCATGCTCTTATAATTATTTCCATTGCACATAAATTGATAATATTAGAGAAAAGCCATTTTTTTAACCAAAAAGAGGAATATAAATTGGAAATTTCTGGTGTCTTTGGAGACTCAGTTGTGTCATGTGATGTTTTTCTGGAAGCTGTCTTATGAGAGGGTGATTTGCTAAAGCAGACACAAGAGAGAATTCATGAATTTTGGAAAGAGAATAAGTAGAACCCAACAGTGAATGACTCTTACATTGGTTCACCTGCAGTGCTTTGCTGGTCTTCACTGACCCGACTGGTGGGTCCTAGTTATCCGTGGGGGCGAGGAGGACCGCAACCTGAAAGAAGAATGGGCGAGAGAGGGAAAGGACTCAAGCAAGCATTTGCTTGTCAGGAGTCATGTATTTGAACATGAAATGCTTTTTTATAGCATGCTTTACAAGGGGAGGGGGTAAGAGGGGCCAGGTGGTGGAAAAGTACAGAATCTTCTTGGCCTGTGCCTTGAAACATGTCATGGTCTATACGGTACACTGCCTTGAATTATGATCTACCTGCTGTTCTTCAGAAGATATGGTACACTGCTTTAAGTTATGGTCTCCCTGCTATACACTGCTTTCCAAGCAGGATCTTGTGGTTGCCAAGCTGCAGGGGACATTATGCAGGTGGGGAAAGGTAGGGGGTGAGGGTAAGGGTGAGGGTCCTGGCTTCTGGCACTTCACAGATCTTCACTTGTCATGAATATGTAGAAAGGAACACACCAAAGAACTTCTTGTGGTATTGTGACTGCTTCTTGCTGTTTCTGTAGGCTTGTGCCAATTTGGAGGAGCCTTGCAGTGCCTTCTAGATCCAGCCACCACTACTGATTCCTGTTTAGTGTTTGTCAATTGATTGGACTGCCAATACTGATTTGTGTTGGATATTTAACACTGGACTGCTGATATCCTGACAACAAAGATTGGTATCACCCTAAAGTTATAAATAAGTCCATATGCCCCTTATCCTATTAACCATCTTTCTCCCCTAATTTTGGTCGGTGGGCTAGAAGGAAGGTTGAAGCATTAAAGAACCCTTTTTAAAGTAGGTTTTATAAGAAAAAAATCTAAGCCTGCAATTCCTATGGTGTACCATTCCTGTCAGGGAACAGCAGCAAATCATGTTCCTGACAGTTGCCTCAGAATGGTAAACAGCGCCCACCCTTAGTTCCATTATCCAGACCTGATTATCATATATGTGCTCTTCTGTTCTGAGGCTGGGTTCAACTTATTAACATCCAAAAGTGTATATTCTGATACTGATACACATATACACAAACACACACACCAAACAAACAAACAAACGATGCAATAATTTCTATCCTCTTCTATTCATTGGCCTGTGTGTCAACTATGAGTCACCAGGACTTGCACCAGCTACTGCATCTCCTTCCTATGCTTTGTGTTCTCTCTAGGTCTCAGGATGCAGGGTCTGCCTAGGGGAGCAGACTGTACAGGAAAGAGTCTACAAGCAGAATGGCTCACCTCCACAGCACATCTTCTCTTTGTAACTTATGTAGGCAAAGTCAACAAAGTCCATGTGCCCTCAGGAAAGGTAGTGATTGGCCAGAACCCACAACAAATGTGTAAACATTATTTTACAGGAGAATGAACAATAGAGGCCTGCATGTCAGTTTATTACAAAAATTAATAACAGCAGTGTGTAGTGGAATTTTTCTCTAATTGATTGATTGGATAATAAAGATGACAAGAAGCCAATCACTGGGTGAGGAGAAGGTAGATCTTCCTGGCCCAAGAGAGGAAGGAGGAGTGCAGGAGAAAGGAACATACCCTTTTGGATAAAGAGTCAGGAGCAAAGCAGACAAGATGTAGGCTGGGGACTGTTAGATCTTGTGGTGGAATCCACCAGGATCCACTATCAGATTTCTAACAGAATAGTTGATGAATTTAGGATGATAGATTCCGCACCCAGTGATTATGTTATCTGTTGATTCTAAACTAAGACTGTCTGGTGTTTTTCATGCCGCAGTAACTCAGATGGGCCACAGAGAAAGAACTTAGCTGAGGCAGAATTTGGCCAGGCTTTAGGATGGGAAGATTGGGAAAGGACTGAGCTCCAGGGGAAAGGTAGTGAGTGGAACATAGGCTGGAAAGAGCATACCAACAGTTGCCCTCAGGGATCAAGAGAGCTATCTCAGAGATCTGGAGAGGCAGAGCCAGCATTGGTGGGAGAGGTTTTGGCTAGGAGAAACATGTGGTCTCCATCTCACACTATGTACCAGACTGGGAACAGACCAAGACTGTGGGCTGCTGCTTAGCTGGCAATAACTTGGATTGCTTTTTTAATTAATACACACAACAGCAATGAATGTGAGAAACTACATACCTGGATTGTATTGACTACATTCTGCAAGTGCTTTGAAACAGGATCTTGTGTAGCAGACGTATCCCCAACATTTGATGCAGCTGAAGTAGCATAAATTCTTGATCCTTCTGTATTTACCTTCTGAGTGCTACAAAAAAAATGTGGGTGACCACACATTTTTTTTAGGGTAAACACAAAAGTCTCATATGCCTAAAATCCCAGCAATCAGGCTGCTAAGGGAAGAGAATTATTAATTTAAGAATGGCCTGAATGCATGGCAAAATCCAAGTAAGAAAAAGGCAGCGAGAGAAAGTCATATTTCCAAAAGAGAACTATAAAAGTGGGCTGGAAACTAAGTCGTGAGTAGAGTGCCTAGCACACCCATGGTGGTTGGTTCATCCAGGATCTGAAAAATAATGAGAGTATAGTAGACACAGCACACCCTAGAGGTTGAGCAACACCAGGAATTCAGTCAACCAGGCTTAGCTGTCTTTACTGGTGTCAGCTCTCATTACAATTAAAATGTTGGTTGGAGACCTACTCAGTTGTTAGAGCACTTGCTGCTCTTGCAGAGGACCTCGGTTCAGTTTCCAGGACCATCAGGGTAACTGACAACTGCCTGCAACTCTAGCTCCAGGCCTCCCTGGGCACAAGGCACATGGTGCACATACATGCATCCAAGCATAACACTTAAACAAATAAAATCAATAAATTCCCAAACTTTTTATTAAACATAAACAATCAAAATGTTAGATGAAGATGTAAGTAGAAATAAAGGATATTACATATGCAGAATTATATTAGGATGGTAAAAGACAGTTCAAATCTGAGACCAGGTTGCAAATTTAAGTAATGGCTTTTTCTTTCGCCTCTCCTTCAAATGTTCCAAGAAGGAACATATAATATACATGGGCACATCTCACACAAACATCATCATCCTCAAAGAAATATGTTTTGAAGAAGCTTTAAGTGCATCACAAAACCTTACTTGACATACGGTAAAACAGACACATGTAACAGTGTTTGTGCTAAAGAAGGAGGAGTTCGAAAAAAGGCACAAGGGTCAGGTGACTTGGATATGGGACTTTAGAAGCGATTGTCCTTTCCTCTTTATAAGTGTCTTCATTTTCATTAACAACAAAAGAGAGAGACTTTCAGTCACCATTCTCAGGAGCTGTGCAGAGGGCAGGAGATGCTTCTCCGAGGCAGAGGGCTTGCCTAGGGTCCAGGGCTCACCTTTCTGTCCCCAGCACAAAAGCAAACAAAGGTTCAGCCTATACTCTTTCATCCCTTTGCCTTTACTGCTGCTGATTTTCTTCCTTTCACTAAACTTGACCGTTGCCTTTGCTTAAGGCCATGAAGAGCAGTGAGTGTGAGGGCAGAGGCTGCTCATCAGCTGAAGGATGTCTTATGGTGAGGATGGAATAAATAACTCAAGAGCGGCTTTGTGGGAAGGGGTGCCACAGGGCTTGGATAACAAGAATACAGATGGTCTGAAGAGACCTGGCAGTGCCTCTCGGCAGAGGGAACACTGAGTGCTGGAGTTCTTACCTTATGCCCCACATACCTCAGCTATGCACAGCCCTAAGGTGACACAGCCAACCAGGATGCTCTTTGAAGGGTCCCAGGCTTTGGTGCTCCTCATCTCTGGGGGCCTGAAGCCATCTCCCATCTGGGGCTTCTGAAATGTTCTTACTGAGAGGAGTTGTCACCTCTATGAAGACCATAATGGTGGACATGCAAAAGAGGCTGAGGCAAATCCTCTCCCTGATCACTGGTCATTAGAAATATCTCAGAAGTTTTCTCAATCTCCCTGTTGCCCCTGCATCCAGAGCCCCTGACTGATGTGTTCCGTGTGAGATTATACACTGTATTAGATCCTTAGGTGGTCTCAATATGCAAATGTGCATGTCACACCTATATATATATCCCAAACGGAACGCCTAACAGGGGCATCTCTCAGGGGCAGGCAAGTTGTCTCAGTTGAAAAAGGCACTTGCCACAAAGACTGACCATATGAGTTGGGCTCCTGGAAACCACACAATTGAGAGATCACTGACTCCTGCAAGTTATCTTCTGGCCTCTACCTGACGTGCCATGACATGCATGTACACACACACACTGACACACAAACACACTCAAACACATTGAAATAACAAAAATAGATCTTTTTTAATTGTATGTATTTGAGACAAGGTCTCAGTATGTAGCCTTAGCTGGCCTCGAACTCTCTATGTAGAACAAACTGGCCTCAAACTCACAGACATCCACCTGCCTCTGTGTGTAGCACCGTGTTTAGCTCAAAAATAATTCTTCCTTAAACACCAGATGGTTCAGTCTGTAAGCAACTTCTAAGCATGAGAGACTGATTTACTCCTATGAACCAATGTAAAAGGCAGCTCTCAGTTGAAGGCTTTTGTAATCCCAGGGCTGAAGGGATGAGAACCAGATGATCCTGGGGTACACTGGGCATCCAGTCTAGCATGATTGGTGAGCCTATGGTCCCCTGAGAGGCACTGTCTCAAAGAGAGGGCATATGGCTCCTGAGACACGACACCCAAGGTTGAGCTCTGTCCTCTATTCACACACTCACAAACGTACCAAACTTCTGAGCATGCAGCAGGAGAGACAGACAGATGTACAAAATATAAGGACTTGACCTGCCCACAAAATGACTTTTTAGTCGGTACGAGTGTCTGCAGAATACAGTAGGTAGTGGAGCTCCTCGTGAGCACGTGCTCAGTTCCATTCCTAGAACCCCAAAACAAACAAGACCAATCTCCATCATTTGGTAATTATACCCAGACACCGAGTGAATGGGGGTCCACTAAGAAACAAGAACCAGATTGTATTAGGACTGAGTCTAGCACAGTCCAGTTGCTTAATTGTGCTCGACTCTGAAATATGGTAGGGAACAAGGTCAGTCCAAACATTCTCACTGAAAAACAAAAGTCCTTCTGTGGACAACTTTTCGTAGAGCCCCTTTCAGGTCCCTGTTCCTCAGGCTGTAGATAAAAGGGTTCAGCATGGGAGTCACCACTGTGTAGAGCACAGTGGCTGCCGTGTCCTTCTCAGATGAGTGAGCAGAGGAGGGGTTGAAATACACAGCAATGATGGTGCCATAGAAGAGACAGACGACAGCCAGGTGCGAGCCACAGGTGGAGAAGGCTTTCCTTCCTCCCCTTGGGGAAGAGACTCTCAGGACAGCACAGGTGATGTGAATGTAGGAGATCAGGATGCAGACAAACGGGGCTATCATGACCACAGCTCCCTCTGTAAGAATCATCAGCTCATTGAGATGTGTGTCTGAGCAGGAGAGTCTGAGGAGAGGAGTCACATCACAGAAGAAGTGGGGGATGATGTTGTCCCCACAGAAGGAGAGTCGAGCCATGAGCAGAGTATGTAATAGGACATTCAGATTGGCAGTGACCCACGATCCAGCCACCATCAGGACACAGAGCTTAGAGGTCATCTTTGTTGTATAGTGTAAAGGGTGGCATATGGCCACAAATCTGTCATAAGCCATCACAGCAAGCAGGAAATTGTCCATGTCCACAAACATGAAAAGGAAATACATCTGTGTGAGACACCCAGAGAAGGAAATGGCCTGACTCCCAAGTATGTGGTTGGCCAGTACCTTGGGGACAGTGGTGGAGGAGAAGCAGACATCCACAAAGGACAGGTTGCTGAGGAAGAAGTACATGGGGGTGTGCAGGTGGGAGTCTGTGCTGATGGCCAAGATGATGAGCAGGTTTCCCAGGACAGTGGCCAGGTACATGATGAGGAAGAGCAGGAAGAGGAGCTGCTGCTGCTGGGGCTGCCTGGAGAGTCCCAGGAGGAGGAACTCGGAGACACTGGACTGGTTCGTGTCACTCATTGGCCTATGACTAGGCAGATGATTAAATCATGTACTTGGGGATACTGGTGAAGACTGGACAATTAAAATAACAAATAGGTCAGAGGAGCTCGTGCAAACGTGAGCATTCTGCCCTGGGCAGTGGCTTCACTTCTTTATCACAGCAGTCTGACAGCTTGTTTATGTGTGTGTGTCCCATCTCAGGAAGACACAGGACAGGTTATGACAATTCCTGTTGGTTGGTTACTGGTCAGCCATGTCTGTTTGTTGTTCTTTGAGACAGGGAATCCTGTGTTATCCAGGGTGACCTAGAGTTCTCCTCACTTTGCCTCCCAAGTTCATTAGGACATGACCCCAATGCCTGACCATCTAATGTTTTTTAAAAGAGTGGCTTTTTTTTTGTTTGTTTCTCATAAAAATTTTATAAATTTTATCCATACATATCTGTTGTTGACAGCATTTGTAGAATTTTAAAGACAAAATTTCATTGTAAAAGAAAATTTTCATATATTTTGAAATTTTGAAGTAAATAACATGATATGGACTATTTGCTGATAGTCAGAAATGGGTGTATGAACAGAAAGAACTCAGTGGAGTTGCCTAAACTAAAATAATGTGTTCCTCATTAGAGCAAACCGTCTCTTAATGGTTTTCTTGGTTTTTAAGCCTGTGAAACAACAATATTATTATTATTATTTATCAATTTTTATGTGAATTCCATTAAAACAATGGAAAATATCCAAAGCATCAAATATAGTGGGTTATAATGATTATGTGTCATTGAGAATTTTTACAATAGCCTTCCAACAACTTTTGTTTCATGTAAATTAGTGAAGAATCTTTCCAAAACTCAGAAATAGAAGACAATTCTGAAACAGGGTTTAAAAGTTTTAAAAGAGTTTCAGAGATGTCTTTGTAGTTGAGCATTGACTGCTCTTCCAAAGGACTCAAGTCCTATTTCTCCCATCCACACAGCCGTAGACAACTGCCTTTGACTGCAGTTGAAGGGCATTCAACACTCTTTCTCTGGCCTCTGGTTTAAGCACAAAGCAGGTCCTCTGTGTAGGAAAAAAGCTATGTACAGGAGCATGGTGTTCAATGAATGGCAATTTGAATATACCATGTTAAGCAGGGTCTTGTACTAAGCTGAAGCTCCAGGAAAAGCTAGGAATTTGTCTTTAATTATTGATCTGTGACACTGGCAATGGTTCTTCTCGTGCACAGTCAGTGCTTAAGCACCTATCTTTTCCAGAAATTCAGGTAAAGGATGTGAATTTATTATCATTTTTTTCATTTTATGCTCCTGAATTCATTTAGATTTGATTTTGATGTATCCCGGTTTTCATGTATTTGTAAATTAACTTTGTAAGTTTATGGATGTTAGTTTATTTGAGTAAATTAGCTACCAGTCTCTGCCTCCTAATTTGTATTGGACAGATGGTGGCTGTTTACTTTGAAAATAAAATGGTGCAGTCATTCTGCCTCACCTTTTATACTTACAGTTGAGCCAATTTCTGCTGTGTAAATGATATCACTCAGGGCAAGGCACAGACTGAAGGCTACTAATCTATGCAATATGAGACACTTTAGAGGAGGACATATTCTGAGCTGCTTAACGGTAACAAACAAAAGCTAACTCATCAGGAAAAGGCTCAAGAGAAATATGCACTACATACTTACTCCTATTGTTACTATGCCTGAGTCTTGAGTTCAGTTAACCTATACTTTAGCCTGCGTTTCCTCCTAATTCTTTTTAAACAGAAGTTTTTCTCTGTGTGTAGTAGTTAAATGGTCTGCTTACCATTATCTGTTTCACTTGAGTCCTTTTAATGATGGGCTTCCTTTCCATGTCCTTGCAGACCCTTCCTTTGTACTCGTTCACCTGCATATTCATTCAGTTTGACTATAGCACCATATTTCCAACACCATTCAATCTTAATTATCTTTTTAAAGGTCCTGTCTCCAAAGACATATAGTGCCTATGGATCCAATACATGAATTTGGAATGGATACAATTCAGGATGAGTGACAAACCCACCCAACCACCTAAACACTCTCCACTGAAACAATGCAGAATTTATCACCTAGGATGGGAGATCATGACAGATTTGAATATATTTACAGAGCAGGTGAAAGAATCAAGGCAGTTCAGCAACATAGAAGTGGACAATAGGTCATTAAGAGAAGCAGGAAAATGAGCAAAGTGAAAACCAAACAAAAGCAACATGCCCAGACAAACTGTAAACATCTGTTGAAACATTTAATACCTTAAAAAGAGTGACTTTTAAGACTCACAGACTTAAGAAATGGAGGAGAGATAGGTGGAAGGGTTCAGAAGGCAGAAGTGCAGGATCACGGTTCAAGGTCACCAGTCTGAGAGCAGCCGAAGCTACATCCAGTTTCTTATAAATGCCTATCAATGGATTAATGGACAAATAAATTATGGTGTGTATATATACACGGCAATGTTTTATTTAAATATATGGACAAATTTAGATCATTTGAAGGAGGATAGAAAAATTTTAACGTAGTAAGTGACATATTCTAGACTCAGAAAAAAACCTACATTTCTGTTTGTTTGTTTGTTTGTTTGTAGTCAGGGTTTCTTTCTATAGTTCAGGCTGCTCTGGAACTGGCTCTATAGACCAGATTCACCTTGAACTCTCGGAGATCCACTTGCCTCTTCCTGTTAAGTGCTGAGATTTAAGTGTAAGTAGTCACCACAACCCAGCTACACTTCTTTTCAAGTGGAGAAATCTGGGTTAAAACAAAAACAAACAAACAAACAAATAAGGTCGGGTGTGGTGATGCACACCTTTATTCCCAGTACTCCTAAGTACTGCTGAGGCCAGTAGATTTCTCTGAGTTCAAGGCTAAACAGGTCTACATAAAGCCTAGTACAACCAGAGCTACAGAGAGAGACCCTATCTTTTTAAAAATAATTAATTGTATTACTTTTAATAATTAATGCATAATAACTTTCAAAAACATTAAAGTCGAAGGAGACCTAATGCAAGGGACAGGGAGGGCAGAGGGGATGCAAAAGGTGGTGACAGGTGAAATGATTTGCTTGTGATCAAAGTACATTTTCCACATGTGTAAAATGACATCATGAAGCCATTACTTTGCACAAGTAATCTATATTAACAATAAAAATAAAACCACAAAAAATACTCCCACCCACACAGAGTGGTTGCCATAGATGTCCAGTTCGGTGGAACCCTTGGCATCATTACTATGTTGCTTTAGAGAAAATATGTGCTCTCCATCCTCTATACTCTGAACCAGTAGCACCTTCCTCACCTGTTTGCTCTGCAGACCAAACTGGCCTCATCCAAAACCACTTCCAGGATAGTAATGACAGTGTGCTGTGCTCTAGACTCTGTCTACAGAGTCTCCTACAAGTCCTAAGCCAAGACCTCTTTGCTATGTGCACTGAGCTGAACTTAAAGTATTAAACCAGAAAGGATGATGACAATGTCTGGACAGAAACATTGCCAGCCTAGACTACCCACGGTCAGACCCCAACACCTGACAAGAACAGTGCTGGTTACAATGGGTGATTACAACAAATGTGTAGTCACCTCAGGACTGTTTCCATGGCTCCATTTAAAACTAAGGGTCTCCCTAGAAGGCTTCACCTCCAATATGCAGTTAGTTACTGGTGAAGTCCTACTGACCTGAGTTTAGAGCAGATGGCAGTTCTCAATGTCACCAGAAGAGTTGGGAGAGGACTTGTCATTGGCGTTGTTACTATCTGTGGGAGCTCTGGAGCAATGGCTCAACCCTTAGAACCAGAAGGACATCTGGGAGAGTTACAAGGCAAGCTCTTTGGAGGGTTTCCATGGCCACTAGGGCCATTGTCCCTGAGAGCCTCGTTAAACACAAGTAGAATGCAATTTGTCCTTTTTCTTCGTGGACTGTTTGCAATCCAAGATTGGTAATAATGACCTGTCACCTGAGTTATGCAGTTTTTGTCTTAGGATGTAGTAACATTGAAAATGGTGGAATTGGGGGCTGGAGGGATGGCTCAGCGGTTAAGAGCACCGACTGCTCTTCTAGAGGTCCTGAGTTCAATTCCCAGCAACCACATGGTGGCTCACAACCATCTGTAATGGGATCTGATGCCCTCTTCTGGTGTGTCTGAAGACTGTGACAGTGTGCTCATATACATAAAATAAATAAATGAATAAATTAAAAAAAAAAAAGAAAATGGTGGAATATTGAGAATAGCTACAAGCAATACTCTTCCATCACAGAAAAACTCCGAATCCAATATTTTCTCCTCTACCTAGTCCAAGTTAATGTCATTGTTGAAAAATATGACACTATGTAAGAATTAAGAGACTGACCTTTGAGAGCTGGTAAGATGACTCAGTTAAAGGCTCTGACCGCCAAGCATGAGGACTTCAGCTGATGCTCAAGACCCACATGTCGAAAAAAACTGACTCCAGCAAGTTTTCTTAGACATCTACTGTGCAATATGGCCTATTTTTGCACAGAGATAGAGAGAGAGAGAGAGAGAGAGAGACAGAGAGACAGAGAGAGAGAAAGAGACAGAGAGAGTGTGAGAGAGGTGATTTTTAATGAGAAGGGTTCCTATAGACTCATATTTGAATATTTGGACCTTAGTTGGTAAACTGTTTTGAGAAAGATCAGGAAGTGTGGCCTTGTTGAAAGAAGTGTGTCATAGGGGAGGGGTAGAGGGAGGAGGGGTTGGGGGGAGTAAGGGATGGGAAAGGAGTGATGTGGGGGAGGGGTAATAGAGGTTAAGGAATAGGGTTAGGGTTGGGGTTAGTGTTAGGCCTCGTTTAGGGTTCTATTTATCTTTTTTACCTGTCCTGAACTCTGGGGCCTGTATGCACAGTAAAGCTTTTAATCAATCTCCAGAATACTGGATAGTCCCTGACTTACCTGCGACACAAAGACTGGTCTACTAACTGACACTGTCATTTGAAGAAACCCATACCTTGGCAATATGTCCTCTAAAAGTTTCTTTGTGCCCATGGATGTAGTTTCATGCTTGATGGGGAAAGCCTCAGTCCAGCCTGGAAAGATATCTATGAACACAAGTAAGTATATCTGAATTTTTTTGGTTTTACTCATGAAGTCAATTTCCCAGTAGGCTCTGGTTCTTCTTCCACAGAGCTTGTAGCCAGAATTCTTTTCACTGCCCACTGTGTTAGTGAGCTGACAGGTCTTGTAGTCTTTAACAATTTTAGCGACTTTGGAGGTGGTGTCTCTTACCCTGACATATGCATTTTTGATCATGTCTTGCATTCTTCAGATACTCATGTGGGAGAAATGATGAATCTTTTTCAGCATACAAGTACCCAGCCTCTAAGGGAGAATGAATCTTCCATCTGTATCATCTACTGAGGCATTAGGCAATGGATGATGGTCAACTTTTTGGGCCCTTTTAATGTTTGTGGAAAAAGGAAATCTTTTTTTGTTGTTGTTGTTTTTGATAGTCTTTCTCTTGGCTATACAGAGGCCCCTTTCTCTGTAGATGGTCCCATGGACATGGCTGTGGCAAATGTATATTGACTGTCCATATATATGTTCAGTTTCTTGCCTGTTTCTAGCCTTTGGGCATTTTTAAAGCTATTAATATGGCCTTCTGTGTTGATGTCCCCCATGGCAGGGATTCGGCCAATATAGTCTAAGTCTCTGATACTACCACTGCCCCTGCATACATATATGTCTTTCTTGGATGAAGTTGTTGTAATTGGTAAATCACGTTACCTCAGCATCCATCAAGAATGTTTCTTGAAGATCTGGTCTGGTCCCATGGATGTGGGCCAAAATGTCCGAGCAGTCACACAGTGGCTCGTCAAGGTCTGAGTCAGGCAGCAGGGTAGCTAGGCTAAGGGGAGTTGGGGCATTAAAGGTCTTGCTACCAGGATTTAAGAGGAGAGACTGGTAATGAGTCATACAGGCATTGATGAAGGTCAGGCTTAGGCCCGGTGGCAGTTGTCAGCATCCTTAGCCATGAGGGTCATGGCAGCAATGATGTACAAACAGGGGGGACCAGCCTCTGGCAAAAGGGTCTAATTTCTTTGACAGGTAGGCTACTGGCCTGCTCCAGGGCCCAGAATCCCTTTCACTATCTCAGATCTCTTGTCTACAAATAGATGGAAAGGCTTGGTCACTTCTGGCAACTCCAAAGCTGGTGTAGAAATTCCTTTCTGGCCTCGGAGAGCTACCTCTGACCTTCCCTTATTATGTATCATCCAGATCTAGGGAGGTCACCTGTGGTTAGTGGAGTAGGAACTTCTTACTGGAGGCTCAATAGTCCAAATTCCCCAGGGCCTCCAAGAGGCCCCGAGTCCCCTCTAGGCATTTTGGTTTTGTTTCTGCTGCCACCAGGAGGTCATTTATAAACTATTGATCTCTATTAACTATGAGGAAGCTGATGGGTTTCCCTTCTATCCTTAGGGTTTTTCAAGTAGGAGAGGTCTCTATCTTTGGGGCCTCCTTTATCTCCTTCTCAGGAAGCCATCTGTTTTAGACATTGCTGGATTGCAAGTCTGCTGCTTCTTCTCTTTCATCTTTCTTTATCTTTCTCTTCCCTCGTCTGCTTCTCCTCTGCACTCTCGACTTTTTGGAGTTTTCTCTTAACATCTGGTGCTGCCTGGTTGATAAAAGCTAGAGCTACTTCAGTAGTCACTTCTGGTGATGCTGGGTCTACGGGGTATACTGTCAGAATGTCTCTACCCAAGCAGATGGGGCCAAGAAACCACAGGCTGTTCTCTCCAAAGCTATAAGCCAAAATTAAACCCTCCCAAGATTTTCTGTTAGATAATCTCAGGGATATAATGAGCTCTTACATTCTCATTAGACACCCATTAGTGGATAAATTTGGTCAACTCTATCTCTAAAAATCATCCCCTAGAATCAGAATTAAACACCTAACCCATAAAGGTAATTACAAAAAAAAATCCAGAAGGAAATAGTCATGAATTAGCAAAGGTGTTATTTGAAAATAGTAGAAAACTTCTTCCTTTCCAATTTGTATCCCTTTGACTTCTTTTTGTTGTCTAATTGCCCTAGCTAGAACTTCAAGTACTATATTGAATAGACAGGGAGAGAGTGGGCAGCCTTGTCTAGTCCCTGATTTTAATTGGATTGCTTCAAGTTTCTCTCCATTTAGTTTGATGTTGGCTACCGGTTTGCTGTACATTGCTTTTACTATGTTTAGGTATGGTCCTTGAATTCCTGTTCTTTCCAAGACTTTTAACATGAAGGGATATTGAATTTGGTCAAATGTTTTTTCAGCATCTAATGAAATGATCATGTGTTTTTTTTTCTTTGAGTTTGTTTATGTAGTGTATTATGTTGATGGATTTCCATATATTGAACCATCTCTGCATCCCTGGGATGAAGCCTACTTGATCATGGTGAATGATCGTTTTGATGTGTTCTTGGATTCAGTTTGGGAGAATTATTATTGAGTATTTTTGCATAGATCTTCATAAGGGAAATTGGTCTGAAGTTCTCTTTCTTTGTTAGGTCTTTGTATGGTTTAGGTATAAGCATAATTGTGGTTTCATAGAAAGAATTGGGTTGTGTTCCTTCTGTTTCTATTTTGTGGAACAGTTTGAAGAGTATTGGTATTAGGTCTTCTTTGAAGATCTGAAAGGAAGAAGTCAAAATATCACGATTTGTAGATGATATGATAATATACCTAAGTGACCCCAAAAACTCCACCAGAGAACTCCCAAAACTGATAAACTTCAGTGATGTGACTGGATATAAAATCAACTCAAGCAAAGCAGTAGCCTTTCTATACTCAAAGAAAAACAGGCTGAGAAAGAAATTAGGGAACTGACACCCTTCACAATAGTCACAAATAACATAAAATACCTTGGTGTGAATCTAACCAAGCAAGTAAAAGGTCTGTATGATAAGAACTTCAAGTCTCTGAAGAAAGAAATCAAAGAAGATCTGAGAAGATGAAAAGATCTCCCATGCTCATGGATTGGCAGAGTTAATATAGCAAAAAATGGCCATCTTGCTGATAGCAATCTACAGATTCAATGCAATCCCCATCAAAATTCAAACTCAATTCTTCATAGAGTTAGAAAGAGAAATTCTCAAATTCACTTGGAATAACAAAAAAAAAAAAAAACAGGATAGCAAAAGCTATTCTCAACAATAAAAGAACTTCTGGGGAATCACCATCCCTGACCTGAAGCTGTACTACAGAGCAATAGTGATAAAATTTGCATGGTATTGGTACAGAGACAAGCAGGTAGATCAATGGAATAGAATTGCAGACCCAGAAATGAACCCACAAGCCTATGGATGTGTTACAAGCCTTAAACTTGATCATTGACAAAGGAGCTAAATCCATCCAGTGGAAAAAAGACAGCATTTTCAACAAATTGTGCTGGTTCAACTGAAGGTCGCATGGAGAAGAATGCAAATCAATCCATTCTTATCTCCTTGTACAAAGGTCAAGTCCAAGTGGATCAAGGACCTCCACAGAAAACCAGATATGGTAAATCTAATAGAAGAGAAAGTAGGGAAAACCCTTGAACACATGGGCACAGGGGAAAATTTCCTGAACAGGACACCAATGCCTTATGCTCTGAGATCAAGAATGGACAGATGAGACCTCATAAAATTGCAAAGCTTCTGTAAGGCAAAAAAACACTCTCCAGGACAAAACTGCAACTTATAATTGGAAAAAGATATTTACCAATCATACATCCAGTAGAGGGCTAATATATACAAAGATCTCAAGAAGTTAGACTCCAGAGAATCAAATAACCCTATTAAAAAGTGGAGTACAGAGTTAAACAGAGAATTCTCAACTGAGGAATAGTAAATGGCCAAGAAACACTTAAATAAATGTTCAACATCCTTAGTCATCAAGGAAATGCAAGTCAAAACAACTCTGAGATTCCACCTCACACCAGTCAGAATGGCTAAGATCAAAAACTCAGGTGACAGCAAATGCTGGTGAGGATGTGGAGAAAGAACACTCCTCCATTGTTGGTGGGATTTCAGGCTGGTGCAACCATTCTGGAAATCAGTCTGGAGGTTCCTCAGAAAACTGGACATAGTATTACCTGAGGACCCAGCTATACCACTCCTGGGCATATAACCATAGGATGTTTCAACATATAACAAGGACACATGCTCCACTATGTTCATATCAGGCTTATTTATAATAGTCAGAAGCTAGAAAGAACCCAGATGTCCCTCAACAGAGGAATGGATACAAAAAATGTGGTACATTTACACAATGGAGTATTACTCAGCTATAAAAATAATGAATTTATGAAATTCTTAGGCAAATGGATGGAACTTTTCTACCATTCTGAGTGAAGTAACACAATCACAAAAGAACACACATGGTATGCACTCACTGATAAGTGAATATTAACCCAAACACTCACAATACTCAAGATATAACTCACAGACCACATGAGTCTCAAGAAAAAGGAAAACCAAAGTGTGGGTGCTTCAGTCCTTCTTAGAAAGGGGAACAAAATACTCATGGGAGCAAATATGGAGACAAAGTGTGGTGCAGAGACTGAAGAAAAGGCCATCATCCAAAGACTACTCCACCTACGGACCCATCCCACATACAGTCACCAAACCCAGACACTATTGTGGATGCCAAGAAGTTCATGCTGACAGGAGCCTGATATAGCTGTTCCCTGACAAATACAAAGGTGAATGCACGCAGACAACCATTGAATTGAGCACAAGGTCTCCAATGAGGTCCCCAATGGAGGAGTTGGAGAAAAGACTGAAGGAGCTGAAGGGGTTTGCAACCCCATAGGAAGAACAATAGCATCAACAAACCAGAACCCCCAGAGCTCCCAGGGACTAAACCAACAACCAAAGAGAACACATGGAGTGACCCATGGCTCCAGCCGCATATGTAGCAGAGGATGGCCTTGTCAGGTATCAGTGGGAGGATCGGCCCTAGGTCCTGTCAAGGCTCGATGATCCATTGTAGGGTAATTTGAGGGCAGTGAGGTGGGAGTGGGTGGGTGCCTGAGGAAACATCCACATAGAAGCAGGTGAGGAGGGAATGGGATAGAGAATTTCCTGTGGGGGGAACCTGGAACGGGTATAGCATTTGAAGTGCAAATAAAGAAAATATCCAATAAATAAATAAATAAGAAAATAAATAAATAAGAAAATGACAGAAAGCAAACTTTACTCTGCCTAAATAGAAACAGAACCTGCCAAATGACTTAGCAGTTGCCAGGTCCAAATTGTCTTTTTAGAAAGTCTGTATTTTCAGATACTACTGACTTCAGGACCACAGATGATGATGTTCCCATCCTCAACTTCCTCTCCACTTGGTGTCTAAGACTTTTTCTGAAGAGTACCAGCCCAGCCAGTACAAAGTCGAACAGTTCTCTGAGCGAGGTTATAGGAAAGAGTAAAAGATGCAAGAGTCAGATAAAGGGAGGGCTGCAGGTCATTACCACAGCAGCAGTGAGTATATTTCTTATAGCATTTTATACTATAGTATTGTGGGAAACAAAGCCACAAGCTAGCAGAAACAATTTCTGAAATCAAACATCTGTTCTTATCCAAAAACCTCCCTGTTCCTTCCACCAAGGTCAATAGAATCTTTATCCCCTTGCCTTGAGCCTCAAATGCACCTCCTCTTATTGTCCCATGCCAGAGGGCCAGAAAATCTGCCAACAGCCCCTGACTTTCCTTGACTCTGCCTGGCAGGCAGACTTTTCTCTCTCTTTTTTCCCCTCTGCTTCACAGAAGTAGCAAATGGCCCCTGACAGAAGAGCAAAGAAATGTTCATTCCATACAGATAGGACATCAGCAACGGAAGGAACTATTCCATCCAAATCTGTCTTGGTGAAGCAATGCCTCCACTGGGATCATTTATAGGATCACTGCAGAGGGGTTATTTACAGGAACATGACTGAGTTGCGCAGGAGTACAGGTGAGGAGTTACTCACAGGAGCGTAGGTGAGGGGTGACTTATAGGAGCATCAGTGATGGATTACAGGAGCTTGAGTGTAAAGTAGCTGCATCACTGACAAACCCCACCCAACATGGTAACAATTCATGATGTCCCAACTTCCTACTTCCTGTGGCTTATGTAGCAGAGGGTGGGGGTTAGAACAGGACACAGTAAATAAAGGCTCAGGCAAGAGTCAGATAGCATCATCCTTTCCATGAAAGGGTGTTAACAACCTCGTTATCATTGCCATAGACCTACTTATCACTGCACTGTTTTGCTGTTTGGTTGCCATGACTGCAGGGCCAAAGTATTCTGTAGGTCACATAGCAGTGTGCTAAGATGGCCAAAGGTAACTTCACATCAACAGCTTTTATTCAACATCATTCTGTACTTTCTCTTGCCATATAACATAGCTCTGGATAGCTCCAAAATTACACCCTCCCAGGCCAACAGTGATAGCACACATACATGTTCTCTCTACCATGATGGTAAGGCAGACATCTTCCCCTCCCGGGGCATATGCATAAACTTGAACCAAGCTTCTGGATGGGAGAGTAGAATATTGTGGCCATCCTGAGTCCATGGACAAAACTACAGTTTTGATCTTATGACTCTTCATCTCAGTTGTGAACTTGACGAAATCTACAATCATTTAGGAGATAAGGCTCTTAGGCATGCCTGAACGAAATGATTTTTTTTTCCATCAAAATTACTTAACCCAAAAATTACCATATTTCCTGAATATTCATGTGGTGGTTTGAATAAACTTGGCCCAGATAGTAGCACTATTAGGAGGTGTGTGGTCTTGTTGGAGTAGGTGTAGCCTTGTTGGAGGCAGTGTGTCAATTTTTGAGGTGGGCTTTGAGACGCTCCTTCCTAGCTGCCAGTCTTCTTCTAGCAGCCTTCAGATCAAGAAGAATGCTCCACTCGTCCAGCACCATGCCTGCCTGCACACGACCATGCTCCCACCTTGATGATAATAGACTGAACCTCTGAACCTGGAAGCCAACCCCAATTAAGTATTGTCCTTTATAAGAGCTGCTTTGGTCATGGAGTCTCTTTACAACAATGGAAACCCAAGCTAAGACAGTCCTCCTTCTACTTTGTCCCAATTAGCCAATTGCATTAGAATTTAAAATTGAGGTTTAGCCAATGGGATGAGACACAATCACCAGCTACAACGGGCATAGATGACAAAATCTTGTCTGAGTAAGCTCAATAGCTCTCTTAGAGTTTCATTGCTGTGAAGAGACACCATGACCAAGGAAACTCTTATAAAGAACGTTTTATTGGGGCTGGCTTTTAGTTTCAGAGGTTCAGTTCATTATCATCATAGTAAGAAGCATGGCAGTGTTCAGGCAGACATGGTGCAGGAAGAGCTGAGAATTCTACATCTTGATCCAAGGGCTGCAGCAGAAGACTGTCTTCTGCAGGCAGTGAGGAGGAGGGATGCTCTTCTACCCTGGGAGGAGCTTAAGCATAGGACATCAAACCCCATGCCCATAGTAACACACTTCCTTCAACAAGGCCACACCTCCTAATAGTGACACTGCCCATGGGCCAAGCCTATTCAAACCACCACAAGAGCCCTGTTTGGTTTCTAGTGCACTGTTTTTACAAAAAGAAATTGCTTTGCCAAGCTACTTTCTTTTTGTTAGTGTATTCCTTTGTACAACATCAAGATTTATTTTGCTAACAAATGTGGGGCTCACCCAGAATTTCAAATCCATCTTATGGAGTTTTTAGATGTCCTCATATAGGGGAAGAGTACCCCTCCCTCATTGAGGTGACCTACACAACCTCAGGTGAATGACACTTTTTCATAGCCATAATAATTCCAGGTCAGAAAGTTTCTCAGGGTAAAAAAAAAAAAAAAAAAAAAAAAAATGCCTCAGAGACCAGAAAACTCTTGTCCAAAGAGACCAAGATAGGAAAGGCAAAGTACCCCCGGTGTCCAGATCATCCTAGAAGTTGGACAAGAGACTGAGTGAGACACATCACTGACGTGAGGTGAGTGTGGAGACCTGATCCATAACTCCACAAGCGTCTGTGGTGACTTCTGAATGCTAAGACATACCTGAGACAGCACTGCCCCTTTAGGGTGTTGGTTGGAGATATACAAAGCATTCAAAATTAGAGTACAAGTAAGCTCCACTGCTGCATGCCTAGATTCTGATTGGTTATCAAAGTGCAAGAACTCTCTATTGTGTAGGGATGAGAGTCTGATAGATTAACTCTCTTAAAGCCAGGATACAAAACACCTGGCGGGGGAGTTCTAAAGAAATAACGTTCCCCAGACAGGAAATAACCAACTCCTCTGGCTCACCCAGAGACTCTCCTACTCCACTCACTATTCACAAATCTATCTGATCTCAGCCCAGGGCATGGCTAATTTTTCTCTCAGATCCTGTGAGAGAAAACTGTTGCTAAAGTCACATTCTCCTTCCCAGCTCCAGTATGTGTTTCCAGTGCAACAGCTCCACCTATGGGCACACCTAGACTACCCCTCTGCTTCTCTCATGGGTTCCCTTCCCAGGAACACTTGGCCCTAGAAACTGAAGGGAAGTCAAATGTCTCTAAAGGACACCACACTGTTGGGGTTCACAGTTACAATTTGTGGCAAAGCATGTGGCCTCCCTTTTCTTTGGGTGAGACCATGGAAGTTATTCCTCTGTCTCTTTGCTTTGCTTCTTTTTTTTTTTCAATCCTTCATGTCTAATCTAGATCCATGCTAACCTAACTGCATTTTTCTGTTTAAGAAAAGGAGTAAGTTTAATCTGTGAGATACACATGTCCCCAAGAGACTTGTGTCCTGATGGGGCTAATTTTATCATAGAGCTGAGTTCATGACAAGCAAAAAGAACTGTGTTGCATTCTCACTAATTTGGCTGGTGACTTACCAACATGGAGACAACCAAGTGACTTGGTTGACCTTGGTTGGTGGCACCATCATGATGGCCATAACCATGTGACTCCACTGCAATCTGGCTTAAAGCACCCTATGACATGAGTTAAAATGGTGGCACCAATAAAAATATCTGAGCTCCCAGTAGATTCCCACACCTCTAGAATTTACTGTATCACGGGGATACAGTCACAGGTCCTGATTCTCTTCTCCCAACTTTGTTTTCCTTTTTGGTTTTCACCTTGCTTTTGCCTAGTGGGATCCTGGAAATGGGAAATCCAGAGGAGACTCCAACGTAGTTGTTCTGCCGAGTGATAAGGTCGATGCATTTTTTCTTTAGACTACAGAGATAAGGCCAGACCTCCACAGCGGATTTTTGTTTGTTTTGCTTGATTTTTGACAAATCATTTCATAGCATCTATTTCCTGGTTTCTAGACTTTAGAGCTTTCCCAGCCGTGTGTCTCCAACACTAGCTGGCTAACAAAGGGAGCTGACACTCTGAAATGTAGACATGGGGAGCTCATGTGAATTTTCAGGGAGAGTGTGAGAAAGTTCAATCTCAACAGGAACCCAAACGACAAATTGCCAGGCGCTAGACAAGCTGCCACCAGTGGGCAGCTACAACGCCTGGGGTGGGGCACCTAACAAGGCTTCCTTGGTGGAGTTCCTGCTGGATACTGTATACATTTTGATGCATTTTACTGTGTACAGATATATTTCTCAATCTTCTACTTGCATTTTTAAAATCAGAAGGTTGAACATGGGAGGAGGTCACATCTGGGTTCACTGATTACAGGTGGAGAATAAAATGGCTAGATTTTTTTTTTCCAGAATGAAAAAAAAGCTGGAAATAATGCAAGCTACAAAGCTTTGAGCAAGTCAGGTGAAGGTACATGAAAGATGTAACTTTTATGTGTATGATACTAAAATTTTTCTTTTATATATTAATTTTTAAATTGAATTTATTTTATGTCACATGCATTGATGTTTTGCCTACATGTAAGTCTATATGAGGGGTCGTCAGATCACTTATAACTCGAGTGACAGACAGCTGTGATCTGCCATGGGAGTGCTAGGAATAGAACCTAAGTCCCCTGGAAGAGCAGCCAGTGCTCTTAACTTCTAACCCAACTCTCGAGCCATGATATTAAAGTTGCTAAGGCTGATGTGTAATACATTAATGTCAAACCTTTGTTTAAATGTTATTAGTGCAATTTTTAAACTAGCAGTTTTTTGTTTAACCTGGCTAGCTCCCAAATAATTGAGACACAGACTACAAGATTTATTCAACAGTTTTAATACACAATAACTGGGCAGTCATTAATCTATTCTAATCCTTAAAACTAATCTGGGTACCTCCCAGACAAAATGTCCAAGAAACTTATGTTTTAGTATTGAACTAGCTCTCTCTACTTCAGGTCTGCTTCTGGACCCTTTTCTCATGGTGAATCCTGCCTCTCTCTCTCTCTCTCTCTCTCTCTCTCTCTCTCTCTCTCCCTTTCTCTCTCTCTCTTTCTCTCACTGTCACTCCTGATGCTGGGACGGGAGATGTAGTTGTTTGAATAGGTATGTTTTAATGTTTGGCCCATAGGAACCCATAGAGCCCCTTTCATGTCTCTTCCTCAGGCTGTAGATGAAAGGGTTCAGCATGGGAGTCACCACTGTGTAGAGCACAGTGGCTGTTGTGTCCTTCTCAGATAAAGACACTTGTACTTCTCAGGGCAGAGGAGGGGTTGAAATACACAGCAATGATGGTGCCATAGAAGAGGCAGACAACAGCCAGGTGGGAGCCACAGGTGGAGAAGGCTTTCCATCCTCCCCTTGGGGAAGAGACTCTCAGGAGAGCAGCACAGGATGTGGGTGTTTTCAAAGAGAATATACATCTGCATGAGACACACAGAGAAGGAAATGGCCTGACTCCCAAGTATGGTTGGCCAGTACCTTGGGGACAGTGGTGGAGGAGAAGCAGACATCATCCACAAAGGACAGGTTGCTGAGGAAGAAGTACATGGCGGTGTGCAGGCGGGAGTCTGTGCTGATGGCCAGGATGATGAGCAGGTTTCCCAGGACAGTGGCCAGGTACATGATGAGGAAGAGCAGGAAGAGGAGCTGCTGCTGCTGCTGCTGGAAAGTTCCAGGAGGATAACTCAATAACATTTGACTGGTTGGTGCTTCTCATGAGTCTGAGACTACCAAGGTGAATAGAAGACAATAAAGTCAAAACCTTGATGGCAGGGTCACACTGTGATAAGGGTGCCAGGCAGGGTCACGATGTGATAGGACACTGGAGATCTGGATTTACAAATGAGTGCATAGAGTTGCTAACACAGAATATGCCCACCCCATTTACACATCTTCATCCCAACACTCACCCCTGATGTATTACCTACCTGAGCATCCCTCAGTCCACACAGCCCCTAAGACTACCTGTGTGCATGCTCACACCTCTCAGCTCTCCCTCCACCTCAAACAGCCCAGAACAATATCAATGGAATGGATCTTTTGTCCTGTGTTCATTGCATGTGGTAACCAATGCATTCAGGGCTTCTAAATTGCCTCCCTGCCTCTGGAAGAAGTGGAAAGGAGGTTTCTAAAATAACTTCTCAGAATAATCAAATACTTGTGTCCCCACTACTGTAACCTTACTTGGAGGGAGGTTGTTGCTATCCAATGCTCTTCAGCTTGACCTAATTGCAGGGTCTGTGATGTCTGGAAACACTGGCAAGCCCTGAGCAAGTGAGGAGCAGGTGTTTGGGTTCTTGGTCTTCTGAGCAGGAAAGATGTTCAGAACAACCACAGAGCAGACATTTACAGAAGTCTCTTTGACCAATGGGACCAGAATCCCTCAGAGCCTCATTAGAGACAAGAAGAGAGAAATTCCCGTCTACATTTTTCATTCTTTGGACCAAAGGTTGATGACAGAATATTCTAAAAGTTTACATAGTATGATTTGTTCAAAATGTACAAGCTTCAGAAATGAGCCCAACTTGGTAGACACAGATCGCAAATGGCATTATTTACCACAATAATTCTCATTACCTTTATGACCTGAGATTTGGCTACTGGTGTGGAGAAGAATGTTTGCATTCTTGTATATACAATGAACTCTTTGCTTTCTTGTGTCCTGTCATTTTTATCAGTGATCAGTGAGGTCACATCATCTTCAGTTTGAGGCAGGAATACTAAGGGCATGTACTAAGCTGGATCAGTTTCATGAGGGTTTGAATTAAGGAGACCCAGCACCTAATCGGCACTGTCTATGAAGCACATAGCCTTTACAGTAGATACCTTCTGAGATACTTTTCCAACTCACATGGGTTACTGGTCTTTAGGAATGGAACCCTATCCCACATATTTTCAGTGTGGTGGAACTGGGAAAACATGTTCCTAACACACACACACACACACACACACACGCACGCACGCACGCACGCACGCACGCACGCACGCACGCACCTTCAGAGCATGTGGAAGTAGGCGGAGTTCCATCTGTTTATATCACTGTGGCAATGGACCACAGTGAGTAACTCTAACCCTTTCTGCTTCCCCCATTCTTATCTGAAAAGCAGACAGAGACTAAAGAAGGAAGCAAACAAATAGAATTGATGACACACAGCTGTAATTCCTGGAGAGTCGAGGCAGAAGTGTTATAATTGGAGACTTGCCTGAGATTCATAGTAGGGGAAAGAAACGAGAAGTGGGCAGAGGAAGAAGAAAAGGAGGAGGAGAAATTATTTGAAGAAAGCCCCTCCTTGTTTTCTAGTTCTCAGTTTGAGTCATTTTCTGATGACTTTCTATTTCCAGTCATATTTTGCTCAAGATTCATAGTTTTATATCACAGAAACAAACTGGTCCTGTTTGTAGCAGAAAGTATTTATGTTTGTATGTAAGGATGGGTGGTTGTGTGTACGTCTAAATGTGTGTGTTTGAATGTGCATATGTGTGTATGTGCGTATGTTTGTATGTGCATATATATGCTTGTGTACATATGTGTGTATGTGTTATGTATATGTGCATATATATGTATATGTGCATATGTGTGTATGTGCATATGTATGTATGTGCATATGAATGTATTTTTATGCATATATTTGTGTTTTGTATGTGTAGGTATGTTTGTATATATATATATGTGTGTGTTTGTATTTTTGTATGTATGTGTGTTTTTACATTTATATGTATGTGTTTTATGTGTATATGTGTTTGTGCATATTTGACTGTATATGCACATGTGTGGGTGTATGTGCACATGTGTCTGTTTGCATGTGCATATGTGTATATGTATGTATGTGTATGTGTATATGTGCATATGTGTCAGTGTCTGTGCATATGTGTGTGTTTATGTTTGCATATGTGTGCTTGTGTATATATATGCTTGTTGTTTTTAAAACAAATTCCCAAAGGTTTGATTTTATCAGTGAAGACTCAAAAGCCAGAGGCTGGGATGAAAGCCTGCTAGCTCAGAGAGACAGAGAAAGCACTCAACAGACTTTCCTACTTCACTGACAGCCCAGAAGGAAAAAGCTCCTTTTTTTTTCCATGCTGTCTTAAGTACCCTTCAACTCAAAGACCCTCCTTTCTCTTTCCTGGATTTCTTAATGTTCACTGCCTGTCAACTAGCTGCTTGCTCTGTCTCTTAACCTGTGGTCGACTTTATTTATGCCTGTTAACAGAAAGCTCTTGGATTAAAGTCATCTGCTGGGGCTGAGCCACACCACAGCAAGAAACATGTTTTTCCCATTCAAAATATTGGGGTGCACAATGTGCCCAAATATCCTACAACATATGCTTGTATATGGGTATGTGGGTATCTGTTTGTGCAATCATGTATATATGTGTATGTATGTAGGTATTTTTAAGTGTGTACTTGGGTGTGTATATATGTATGTGTTTGTGAGTGTATATGTATGTGCAGGGATATGTGTGTGTGCCATGGTGGGTGCTTATGTGTGTTGCTGTGGATGTGTATATGTGTATGTTTCAGTTGCATATGGATATAGAGAACCAAAGTTGGTGTCAGGTGTCCTAGTTACTGTTCTATTGCTGTAAAGAGACACCATGGCCAAATAACTGTTACAAAAGCAAGCATCGATTACAGCTCTACATCCATGGACATCATGGAAGAAGGAGAGAGAGGCACTTTTCACAAGGATTGACCATATGAGTTGGGTTCCTCATCTCACACAGTTAGAAGGAGATAACTGATTCCACCTCACATGTCATGACATGCACGTACAGACACACACACACATACACACACACATACACTGAAATAAAAACAAAAATAAATATTTTGATTGTGTGTACTTGGGACATTGTCATACTATGTAGCCTTAGCTGGCCTGGGACCCTCTTTTAGAGCAGGCTTGCCTCAAACTCACAGACATCTACCTGCCTCTTTGTGTGGCAAAACACGCAGCTCAAAGAGTTCTTCTTTAAACAGGAGATGGTTCCATGTGTAAGGAACTTCCCTTCTAAGCAAACGAGACTGGTTTAATCCTCAGAACCAATGTAAAGGCAGGACTCAGCTGAGCGCTTTTGTAATCTCAGGGCTGAGGGATAAGAACTAGAGGATCCTGGGGAGCACTGGCCAGCCAGTCTAGCCTGATGAGTCTATGGTCCGCTGAGAGGTCTCAAAGAGAGGGCGTACGGCTCCTGAGATATGACACCCAAGGTTGAGCTCTGTCCTCTATTCACACACTCACAAACATACCAAACTTCTGAGCATGCAGCAGGAGAGACAGACTGACAAAGTGTGACCTGCACACAAAATAATTTTATAGTTCATATGAATGTCTGCAAAATGCAGTTCAGTGGTTGCCTTCTATAACATGTGCTGAGTTACATACCTAGAATCTCAAAAACAAACAACACAAGACTGATTTCTGTCATTTAGTAAATCCACCCATGCACCAGGTAAATGAGAGTCCCCTACCAAACAATGACTACACTGTTTTGTGGCTGAACCTAACACAGACCAGTGGATGAACTGTGCTCGACTCTGAAATATGGTAGGGAACATCACAATCCCTCAGGGAGGAGCCTTCGAAGTCCTTCAGGGAGGAGCCCTTGCAGTCCCTCAAGGAGGCACCCTCAAAATCTCTCCAGGAGTAGCCATCACAGTCCCTCAGGGAGTTGAATATATTCTCTTAATACTTATTTTTCATTGAAGCCTCAGAACCAGAGCTTGTTCAAGTTGGCTTCTGTGAACCTGGTCATAGCCATACTTAAACATACATCCAGTGTTTCTTTTTGAAAAAAACAAAACAAACAAAGAAAAACCACTCCTTATTTCTGGGCAAAGGGTGGCAGACATTTTATATCTCATGTGCTTTGCATACCACCTTCTGAATATTACTGCACTGCAGTGCCCAGGTCTCTTCTTCGCTGTGGATGCACCTGTGTGATAGTTTACCTGGCCAATCTCTTAATTGGGGCATTTGCTTATTTTCAAGGTTTTGCTATTGCCAATAATGATGCAATGTGTATGCATGTGTCCAAGTGTTTCTTTGAGATAAATACCGAGAAATGTTAGATTGTTGTCAAAGGAAAATGCCAGTGCCATTTTGTTACATGCTGTACATTTTCCTTCCATAGGCTCTGTGCTGTTTCCCTTTTCCATAGCAACTGTTTAGAGAATGCTGGCTCCATGCAGCCTCCCAGAGACTTTTTTTTTCATTATAAATTCAAAGCAATTCTTTATCCTTCAGTTTTGGGCAGGTGCTAATTCACTTTAAAGGGTAGAAAAATTGCAACAGTGTACATATCCAGCCCAATTCAAACAAAACTTAGATCAAGCATTTCATAATTAAGGGCCTAATGACAAATACTTCACTAGCCAACAAAGATATCTATTAAAGCCATTAAAACTGGCTGGAAATTGATAATTCTCACATTTTTGCAATAACTCTAAAGTCCTAAAAATGAAATTAATGATTTGTTGATAGTAATGTGAGACTACATCTATTGATTTTTCTCTTATGTGTGTCTCTGTCACTATGTCAGGAAAGTAAAGTTTTTCCATTTTTTATGAGTTTAATTTAATTTTTTTTTACTTATTCACTTTCCATCCCCTCACTGCCTCACTCCTAGTCACCTCCTCCTACAATCCTTTGTTTTCCTCTTCTCCTCTGATCAGGTGATCTCCCAGAGACTTTTGCCTAGCTTCTGGATTTTGTCACCTCGATCAGTGATAAAGTCAATTCCTGTGTGATTTTCACATATGTTACAGTATTTATTGACATTTTGAAGCAGTGGAATAGCATCCAGGCCTTCGCACACACTAGGCAAATGCTCTGCAACTGAGCCACATCCCAGCCTGTATCTCTATTATGTGAGAAGCAGAGCCCTTGTGTTCCTCTCTGCTCCCTCTGCTCTCCCCACCTCTTTCTCTGCTCTCTTTTGCTTCCCCTCCTGCTTTACCCTTTCTTTCAGTTGTCCTGGAACTCCCTGTGTAAATCCACGAGTGTCGAATCCATAACATTCGATCCTTTCTGCCTCCAGAGTGCTGGGATTACAGATGTCAGCCACCATGCCCAGCTTTTGCTCCTTTTTCTAACAGACTTTTAAATCTTTTCTGACCCTTGACCTTGAGGTCTTTATAAAGCTGTTAGTGTTCTATTTCTCATATATGCTGTAAATACATTCTTTTGGCTTGAATCTGCAAAAAAAAGAGGCTGCTTTAATTTGTCTGAGGTTGAATCTGCTAGTCTCTGTTACCATTTGGGTCTTGAAGCACAGAAATCTCCCCACACCCATGCTGGTATGGCACCTGTGTGTTTCTTTTTGCAATTCTTAGGAATTTTGTTTACTCTTGTGTATGCAGTAAGACACGAATCCATTTATATTTTCCCAAGCAACTATCTAATTTCCTTGTTTAATTTTCTATTGCTATGAGTAAGGCAACATTCAATTGGAGACCTGTTTACAGTTTCAGAGGGTGAGTTCATGACCATCATAGTACGGACTGAGTCAACAGGCAGGCTGTCATGGTGTTAGACCAGTAGCTGAGAGATTACATGTTGAAACAACCATGGAACAGAGAGAGTTAACTGGGAACAGTGTGGATTTTTGAAACCTCAAAACCCACACCACTCCCAGTGACACATCTCCTCCAACAAAGCCACACCTCCTAATCCATCCCAAACAGTTCCATATTCAGATATATGAACCTATGGGGGTTATTCTCTCCAAACAGCCACAACAGTTGTCTCAGTTTCATTTTTAAGTCTAGCTTGAGTGATTTAGGATGTTACATGTGCCATATAACAATGCAGTGAATTTGCATGTATTTTTGTAATGTGAAAAGCATTGTGGCTTCCTTTCTTTCTTCCTTCCTTTGCTCTTTCCTTCCCTCCCTCCTTCCTTTCTCCTTTCTTTCTTTTACTTTTCAACACAAGTTTGTAGCTTTGGCTGTCTTGGAATTTGCTCTGTAAACCAGGCTTGCCTTGAACTCAGAAGAAATCTGCCTACCACTGCCTCTCAGATGCTGGCATTAAAGGCGTGTGCCACTGCAACCCAGCACATTCTGGATTTTCTATTTGGTTTCACTGGACTGTCCTTTGATGTGCTAATGCCGTGAGCTTAATTATAGAGAATTTATAGCATGTTTAATATTTAGAAGGTCCAGTCTTTCATTAAATATTAAGAACTTTCCTAGCTATAATTGCAGATTTGTTTTTCTATTTTAACTTTAAAGTCAATCATGTCAACTGTAATTTTGCCAGTGATACTTATGGGATAAATGGCTAATAATATAACTCAGATTTAATTGGCTTCTTTCCTACAGGCAGTGTGATAAATGGCATATAGCATCTGTCTCAATTAGGGTTTCTATTGCTGTGATAAAAGCACCATAACCATAGCAGCATCAGAGAGAAGTGTTTATCAAATCTCACAACTCACAGGTCAAACTCCATCCGTGAGGGACGCCAGAGCAGAAACTAAAGCAGAAGTCATAGAGAGTGCAGGTCACTGGCTTGCTCTCCATGGTCTGCAAAGTTTGCTTTCTTCTGTCCAGGGATGGCACTTGACACAGGAGGGACCTTTCATGTCAATCACTTATCAAGAGCAGGCCCCACAGACATACCTACAGTTCCATCTGATGAAAACAACCCCTCAACTGGCACTCCCTTGTCCTAGATGACACTATATCGAGTTGACAGAGAACCAACCAATCTGATTGTTCTCTTACTCAATGACTGTGTCATGTACTTGTTAAATGTTTCAGTAAAGGGCCAGTGAGATGGCTCAGTGGGTAAAAACACTTGCTGCCTAAGCCTGAAAATCCGAGTTCAATCCCTGCCATCCCTGTGATGATGATGATGATGATGATGATGATGATGGTAAGGATGATAAGGATGATAAGGATGATGACAATGATAATAATAAACAGTATATCTAAGTATGTTGCTGCATACTTACAATTCCAGCACTCGGGAGGCTGAAACCAGACTGGACCACACAGTGAGCCTCTGTCTCAAAAAAAAACCAGCAAAGGGGTGGCGAGGTAAAATGGCTCAGTGAGTAAAGGTGCTTGCCACCAAATCCAATGATCTGAGTTCAATCCCTAGTACCTAAGTGATAGAAGGAGAGACTGAACTCCCACTGGTTGTCTTCTGACTTCCATGTGCACTCTGTGTCACACAGTCATGCACACAGATAAACACAATAAAAAGAAAATCTTTTAAAAATGAACAAAAAAGTTTCTAGCATACACTCTTGTAAGGATTTTTATGACAAATTCATATCATCAGAAGGACTGAGATCTGGAGTATAGTAGTACTCGTCTGCCTTCAGGGAGATGAGTAGATAAATGCCTCCTCCCACATCATAGGATCTATGGATCCTCCAAGGGTCAAATGAAAATGTGGGGGCTGGAGAGATGCCCTAGCAGTTATGAGCACTTCTTGCTCTTCCAGAAGATCCAGGTTCAACTTGTAGCACCCACCTGGTAGAAAACAACAGTCAGTAACCAATTCCAAATCATCTGATACCCTCTTCTTCTGTCCTCCAAGTTCACAACATGCATTTGGTACACAGACACATTAAAAACACAATAACTTGTTTTTAAAAATAAAATAGATAAACATGAAAATGTCTAGGAGAAAGACCAAATCCACGCTTGCCTAATTAAAGCAAGCTTTATTAAATACTGGCCAGGAAGACGGACACTAGCTCCATCCATACCCAGGGTTCCCAGAGATGGTGTTGAATTTTGCTCATCAGGTGCTTATAAAGACAAAACCCACAGGGCTGTGCACATCCTGCCTTCATCCAATCAGGGGCAAGCACACATTCTGATGTACTGCCTGACTACAAACCTGCCGCCTATCTGTGATCAAGCACATCCTACTCAGTTGAGGCAAGCACCTTTGTTTACTGAAGTGAAACTAGGTAGCTTGTTATCTTACAAAAATAGCCCCAGCATTTCAGGAAATTATCTGTCCTGGGCAACTAGGGCTTACGGGTTAAGTTTAGCCCTCACAAGATTAGAATAAAAAGTTAAAAAGATTGTTAAAGCCTTGTGTCATCAAACAAATGATCTGCCTTTTGGTATCTGATTTCCTACCACAGGTGTTTCTCACCCTGTTTCTTTCTCAGCCTCTAACTTCTGGTGTTCCCATGTGTTTGCATTTTAGAAGTTCCAGCATGAGTTAAGCACCAAGTGGGTGTTGAATACAGTGAGTACTGGGGCCCATGTGCTGCTGGGAAAGATCCTACAGAACCACATGCTGAACCTCCCCATTGCCAACTCTAAACTCTTCTGGAGGGCACTGACCATGTTGCAGGTCAGAGCATGATGGGAGGCCCCCAAACCTAGATGGCCACAGAAAGTATTTTTGCAAAGTTGGGAAGGAGTGTAGGGCCAAGGTCTATTTTTTTCACAGACATATCTTTCTCGGGCATATTCTCTGATTTGCATGTGGTTTTACACACAGGTACATTGAGGGGATCCCTGCAGGTGTCATATAGGGAAGCCATCCACGAGAATAGATAAGAATGAAAACCCAGTGTAGACTGGGATTGTCAACCTGGATCAGACTTCAGGGAGTCTAATGCAAGTGGTTCATTGTGGGCATATTTAAAACACCGTACATTTTCGGAAAAGGTTTCCAGGCAACGGTCAGCCCAATTCTAGATGCACAATAAAGCTTAAGGTGTGACTACATAGAAACTCTTTTACAAAATACATGTGACCATGAGGGTGGGTTCTATAGCTAAAAGGCTTAGAATCTAGTGTGGTCTCTGGCTGAGCATAGAGGTCAGCAGGCCATAAAGTACAGGTGACATCTTCCCTAAGGATGGTAATGGTCTAGGGAGGGAAGAGTCTGGGATAAACATTCTGGGGAATTTGGGTGAGGTCTGTCTCTATAACAAAAGGTGAGGGAGGTCTGCCTCCACAGAGGAGCAAAAGGTCACCAGGATGATCATAAAATCCACTCTCGGCTTTCTGGATGGAATGCAGGCATTTGATCTCTATCTCCTTCACTGAGGAGATAAAGGCGCCTGATTGACATTCCTGGTTCCCTTAGTGCTTTGGGTGAGTACAAGGACCTCTGTGTCCCTGACCAGTACATGAGTGTGAAACTATAACCTCCAGGTGACATTCTTTAAGTTTCATGGATGCAACAGAAACCCAACTCTTAGCCAGGCAGTGGTGGTGCATGCCTATAATCTCCAGAGGCAGAGGCAGGCGGAGCTCTAAGTTCCAAGACAGCCAGGGCTACACAGAAAAGACCTGTTTCAAAACAAAACAAAACAAAAACAAATAAAGCAAAAAAAGAAACCCAACTTGTATTCCTCTAAGCTAAAGTGTTAGTTTAACATCCTAGCAATTAGCAACCCCAGTGAGAAGGAGTCTCTCTGTCCCTGGCGACTTGGGGAGAGCCTGGCAGAAAGCTCCTATTGGCTTGTCTTGGGTCATGTGCAAAACCTTGGACCAATCACTGTCCTCCAAGGGAAAGGATGCTCTGCCCACCTGCTTTGTGTCAAGCCGACTTTGGGGAGGGGTGGGAGACGGGCTTGATTTTATCTTACGGCCTCCAGAACGGAAACTAACAGTTATACAAGGGACAAAGAAAGGGGCTAATGCCAGAGAGGGGTGAGAATGTCTGCTGACCAGAGAGCATGGTGGATGGCTTTGAAGTTTGGTTGCTATCGTTGATCATTGACCTATGGGGTTGTTGGGACACGGTTGTAAATCTTACCAATTTTCCATTCATTATTGGCAGCTGATGGGTTACCGCCAACTCCTTTAACCCAGTTTTTCTATATACCTCGTGATTACGGGACAAATTTTCCATAGTGTCTTCAGCCAGTCTTCAGGATTACAGCTCCCACTTTCTCATGTCTTTCCCTTCTCCCGGGACACTATTCTCAGTTCAACCCTGACGCTGACCTCATTGCTTCTTCCACAGAGATTCTCTGGACAATCCAAGGCTCGCTGCATCGAGGGCCTTCTTCAAGTGATCCATTTTCCTCAACTGCTGTCAGATGATGTCCGTGCTGCCCCTTTCTCCTGCCATGTCCAGGTTGCCCATGAGAAGGAGAAGACCCCTTCCCCGGCTAGCTGTTCAACAAACACTTTCTAAGGATCTTAAGCATCTTCGGAACTTTGTGTGACACTGCGTTTACAAACCTCCGAGATACCCTGCCACATGAAACTCCCATTTGGAGGGGTGGATGGATGGGGTTGGGACGGGGTGAAGAAGTATGACTGTGACAGAAGCTACAGAGGCAAAAAAGATACCAAGAGGTCTTCTGTTTTACCTTGGAGGGGCATCAAGAAAGAGCAAGAGAAGGGCTCTTTGCACAGGAATTTTCCATCTTCGGGGTCGGTTTTTCACTACTCTTGACCCCATCTCTTTCTATTCCGGATAACAACCTCCTATACTTGCTTCCAACCAAACCCCTGTACCCAGTTCTTTAGCTCCTCCAGGGTTCTTCCTCAAATGGCCATATCTTTTCTTCAGTTATCCCTGCTCTTTCCCTCAGGTGATCCCCACAGC